>NC_067166.1:39171408-39523940 GCF_903995435.1 Acomys russatus | reverse complement strand
ATCATCCGGATGCTGAGAAAATTTAGGGTCCCCTCAAGTTTCTTAGCTTTACAGATAAAGAATTTAAGGATGGACTCAAACGGACAATTTTATTAGAAATCAAAAGAAAAACCTCAGGGTGGGCAAGGTGTAAATCTTGGCAGTTGCCCAAAAGAGGAACATGGTGGTAGAAAGAAAAAGGCTGTGTCCCTTGAGCTAAGCCAACATGGAAGTCAGGGAGGGAAGGTGAGAGGCGCAAACCTAAGTGTGAGGGAAGGCTGCTTAGAACCGGTGGAAAAAAAGGAAAGGTTGGGCTTTTCTGAATGATTGAGAAAAGCAAGCAGACTTACAGAGTGGCATTCCTATCTCCTTAGCATGGCTTGAGGGGCACCTGCCTTCCTGGAGGCCCTTAGCCAGCTGATTGGCCAGCCCAATGGGGTTAACTCTTAAGGGAGGAGATAAGGACACGTCATGTCCCCACCCAGAGGGAGTCTCCACTCTTTTGTTAGCCAAGAGCTCTCTCTTAATGGACCTTCAGTGATACAGTATCACCAGGATGCCTTGGGGCCTGATACCCAACTTCTCTGTGTCCTCCAGCACTCAGCTAGCAAGCTTCCAAGCACTCTTACACAGAAAGACACAAGTGTTTTCTTTCATCAAAGAAAAAAGTTGTGGTTCTTTAGCCTAAAAGTACTTTGAGAGGCTGCATGACTCACAGGTCAACAATGTGTCCTTTTGACAATTCATATATATTGTTTGTGGTCACTCAGGATAGTACCAAAAGAAAGGAGGTCTGAAAAGAAATACAGCTGAGTCTCCAGACCTAAAATAGTCAATATGCATCTTCGGATCCTTACTTGCAGCATCACTCCTGGTGAGCACTGTGTTTGCTGTTAACTTTCTGGGCTCATGCTGAGTTCTAAATCACTAAAAGCAGTTAGTGGTACCCAGTGGCTTCTATTCTAGAACATGCTCAGGCTGAGATTAAGTATGAAACAGAAAGGAAATTCTACCCCACCCCCACCCCCAGCTCTCTCTGCAGGAGCCTGCCAGCATCTTCTTTCACCTCAGTGTCCTTTCACCTCAGTGTTGTCCCTGTTTTCCTGGCAACTCTTTCAAGGGGCACGTGTAACAAAAGTCTTTAAATGACCAGAGAGAGAGAGTTCCCGTGGTGGGAGAGGAAGCTGAGCTACCTTATACTCTGAAATCTAGTCCTTTGTCTCTTGTTTGCCCAACAGACCCGATGCTGACAGCAGCTGTCTGTCTGTCCGTCCGTCCAGGCATGCTGATGTCCGATGCCCCCCGAGAGCTGACCTGCGTCACAGAGCACACATCAGTATTTCCTGGTGACTGGGACTTTTGAACAAAACCAGCCTTTATTTCTTCTTTTCCTCAATGCTAAATCTGTTGCAATTTGGCTTTAACCATGGAGGCAAGAAACTTAACAGACCACACTGGTTTGATTACCCATTCTTCATGTGCCGTCATATCTCTACCTCTAAGCCGATGCTTTTCAACCAGGTTTATCTAAATCTCCAGTGAGCCTGTTGCTGCTTTTCTGCTACTGCTGGTCAGCTAAAATAATTCTGCAGGACTCCACTTTATAAAGTATTATTAAACCAACAGATATTGTACATTTGTTTTCCAGCCACACACACGCATCTCCCTCCCACATGCATACACCCAGCCCACTTCAGAGTCACTGTTCTGGGCCAGTGTTTTCAACCTTGCCCTCCCGGAACTTACAGAAGATAGCCCACACTTCCACGAGGATGCTGTTTGAGGAATCAGCTAAAGAGCGTAAGCATGGCTGGTCCTCTCTGTGGCCGTACTAACAGTTAGCAGAGCAGATGGTTCTTTCAGCTGGCAGTAAAGATGGTTGCCCAGAAAATGCCCAGCAGCTGAGCCTTGATTCCAGTTAGACTACAAGCAAACTTAAATATAAAATGCAAAACTGCAGAACCCTCCTTCTTCTAAGAATGCCTGTAAGAAATTGTTTCAAAACACTGTCCTCAATACTTTCTTCCATCCACACTTTGGCATTTTGCTTTGATGTCCGGTTATGATGTTTAATTGTTGTGGGACTGTGGAACTGCAAGTCCCTTCTCCAGCCTCTGATGAGAAGGGCTCATTCCTAATAAAGATGTATCTGTAGATGACTAATGATTTTTGTCAGATTGTGTTCTATTGAAACTTTAGGGCGGGTGGGACAACTCAGTGGGTAAGGGCATTTGCCCCTCCCCTTAGTGATCTCAGTCCTACTCCCAGGGCTCATTAGATGGGAGGAGCGAATGGAAGCTGAAAGCCTTTAACCTCCACACTCATGTGGCACATGTACGTATACTCACATATAAACAACTTTTCTTTTTTTAAAAAAAGGTTTTTTTATATTGTGTGTACCCCTGTGTTTTTGCATGTGGTTATGTGTGTTAATGCAGTCCCTTTGGAGCCCAGAGGTATCCAGTTCCCCAGAGTTGGAGTTACAAGCAGTTGTCAAGGGTGCTACGAAATGAAAATCCAGTCCTCTGCAAGAGCAAGTGGGCACTCTGAGCCACTGAGCCATCCATTTAGCCCATGGTCTTTTCCTTTTTTTACTGAAATGAAAATAATAATAATAAATATAACGCCACCTGTAGCCAGCTGACTATTATTTAGGATCTAGTAGTACTTCCACTGACCCTTATGCCCGAGTCCCCTGAGTGCACCCCAGCTCCTCTCTTCAGCCCCCCTGTGTGTGCCCCAGCTCCTCTCTTCAGCCAAGGCTGTTGGTTGTCAGAATCCACAGTGGAGACCAGCAACTCCTGGAGAGGCAGAAGCAAAGGACTCCACTGGAACCTGTGGCCATGGGGGACCATTTCTGGCATCTAAAGGGACACTGTGTGTGGCTGCAGCAGTGTGTGAAGCCCTCTCCAGGCTCTTTCACTGCCTTTCCTCTCTATCAGCCTCACAATGGTGGGCACAGTGCAACTGGAGAAAGACACAGAAGGGGAAAGAGAGTGTCTTCAGAGGAAGGTGATAAGATCCTTCTATCAAGGCCGACTTCATGAAACCAAGGGGACCCTTGGCTCTCCTCACTCGAGGACCTAAGGTTGCAAACAGGCATTACCATGCTTTGGAAGTCATAGCCATGACCCCATCTCTTGTGTGAAGATATGGCTCCCGAACTTAACAGTGTTGCCCTAGCCAGAGGAAACGTCCTCTTACATCTACAGATACAAAGAGGAAGAGGAAGACAGGGCTTCCTAAGCCCTCTTCAATGGTGAGAAGCAGGAATCTGAGGAGATGGTAAAGGTCATTTTCATATGGGGACTCTTCCTATGATTTCTTGGTCAGAGGAAATTAAGCCCCTGTGGGATGCAGAACCTTAGGGAAAGGGGGGTCCTCAGAGATATTGAAAGGGACACAAGATACGCGCTAAATTTTTTTAATCAATTTAAAAATGTATTATAATTTATTCACATTATATCCCGATTGTTATCCCTTCACTCACGTTCCTTTTCCTACCTTCCCTCCCTCTTCTGCCCTATTCCCTTCCCCTAGACCTCTGACAGGGGAGGCCCTCCTCCCCTACCGTCTGGCCACAGCCTATCAGGTCTCATCAGGATAGTCTGCATCCCTTTCTTCTGTGTGCCTGCAAGGCCGCCCTACCAAAGGGGCAGTCATCAAACTGTGGGCACCAGAATGCATGTCAGAGGATCAGAGTCAGTACACACACACATACACACACACACACACACACACACACACACACACACACACACACACACGGAGAATGAGCTGTCCATAGGCTACATCTGAACAAAGGGTCTAGGTCCTCTGCTTGCATCGTCCTTGGCTGGTGCGTCAACTTTGTGCAGACCCCCTGTGCCCAGCTCCTCTGGCCCTGATGGTCTCCTGTGGGGCTCCTGACTCCTCAAGCATTCATTCCACACGCTTATGCATCAAGAGGATCTACATGGTCTTTTACCACATTTTTTTTTCAATACTTTATTAAAAACGAGTAATTGATTTACCAACCACATTTACTTCCTGGCTCATGTATGGCACCAACAGCAGAGAACAGAACAAACCCACTTAAAGAATCATGACCTATCAGCTCAGAATCTTTAATTTGAGAAAGCCTCCCAATGTGCCTGGTGGCTTCTGAGCATCACTCAGCCGCAGGAGCACACCCAGTACCTGCAGCGAGGGATACTCCCTCTAAAGATCAGAACAGTTGATTACTCCGCACCAGAGACAGCTGACAGGGTGGTTTCCTGTTCCTGCTCACACAGACCAGCATCCAGCACACAGCTGCAGAGTGAAGGGAACTTTGCCAGGCATCAATGTGGGTGAATATTGGGAAGTGTTTCTCAGACATTTTAAAGTGGACAAGGGATCCCCTCAGTGGCTGGAATGGGGTGAGTGTAAGAGTCTGCATACGATGAGACTGAACACTCACATGCAGCTACCCCATTTTGGCTACTCACTAAATGCCAAACACATGCCAAGGTGTTTTGCTTTGTTTTGTTTTTCTTGCCCAGTGATCTTCTTGCCTCCACCTAGGTGCCTAAACTAAGGCACGAGCCACCACACCTGTCCCTCATTCCAAAGACTAAGTACGTATTCACTAGTATGACCTCACAGAGGTCTTTTTTTCCAAGACACGGTTTCTCTGTGTAGCCTGGGCTGTCCTGGACTCTCTCTGTACACCAGGCTGGCCTCAAACTCACAGCGATCCACCTACCTCTGCCTCCCAAGTGCTGGGATTAAAGGCATGTACTGCCACCCCCTTGCTCTCACAGCAATCTTGTAAGTGAATTACAGTAAATCATATCCATTTTGAAAATAGACTACATTGAGGCAGGGAGGTTAAATAATTGTTCAAGATGCATCAATCAACAGAGCCAATCCCGAGAGGCTTCTAGGAGTAGGCGAGCATAACTGTTCTGTCTTCCAGTCATCTTCCACAGAAGGGTTCAATTGATGCCCCCCACCCCTACCCCCTGAGCCTGTAGTGGTGGGAATTACCACAGCTGGACAGCAACACAAAGTGAGCACTCAGTCTTCATCAAACTGCTCCCCTCAGGGCTCAGGGAGCTATGCAGAAGAGGAGACAGAGGCGATGAATGATCCAAGGAAACAGCGTCTTCCAGATAAAACAGGACTGATGTGCATGCAAACTCACACAGAACGTGGCTGCAGACACAGGGCCTGCACAAGTTCAAGACTGATGGGGTCCCAGCAGTGTGTGGGGGAAGTAGACAAGGGTCTCCCCCCTAACCAGGAAGCTATTTGCAATAGATAGCTGCTAGCAAGTAATTTTTCCCCTATGAAGTGTCACCAGTATAATAGTCTAGGGTAGGCTCCATGCCCAACAGTAGTTGGCCAACACACACACACACACACACACACAAACACACACACATGCACACATATACACACATATACATACATACACACATACACACACACATACATACATACACACATACACAAACACACACATACACAAACACACACATACACAAACACACACACACACACAAACACACACACATGCACACATATACACACATATACATACATACACACATACACACACACATACATACATACACACATACACAAACACACACACACACAAACCCTCCATGTTGTGTTTTGGTTTTGCTTGTTTGTTAATGGGCTTTCTGTTCCACTTTGTTTTGTGTTGATGTAGGGAGTGTCGAGATAAGCCTTTTTGGGGCCCACAGAGGAAGGTGAGTGAAGTATCAGCGGCTCCTACGACTCCCCAAAAGATCCTGATCCACTGCTGCACAGTGTTGATCTACTAGGGACTCCTAGCACACTAGTGAAGTCTCAAAATGGATCCGAGGCTATGGTGATGACTGCTTTCTCATTCTTTAGTCTCCTGAGGTGACCTTGCCCCCCCACATCCCGAACATTTCCTTATAGTTACACCAACCTGATTGGTTGTTATTGGCGCTTGAAACTAGCATGGGATGGCTGCTTGACCCTTCAGTCTTTTAAAGGATTATTTATACATTGCACAATACAGTTAGATCTGCACCTTGAGCCTGCTCTCCAGAGTCTGAATTGTGGGCTTCGTCGCCACTCATCCTCCTTAGATTGGTTCTTGATGCCTGCATTTTGACATTTTTTTGTCACTGGTATCTTGTTTATTTTGATTTTTGTTTTACATTCTCTCTCTCTCCCTCCCTCCCTCCCTCCCTCCCTCTGAGAAATGACATGAAGTTGGGTTGGTAGGGAGGTGGAAAACGTTTGGGAGGAGCTGGGAGAGAGAAAAACATGATCAAAACATACTGTATGAAAAGAAGTTTACGTTTTATTGTATGTGTATGGGTGTTTTGTCTCCATGCATGTCTATGCACCACATTTATACAGTGCAGGCCAGAAGAGGAGCATCAGGGCACTAGGGCCTTCTGTGACTAGAGTTAGAGATGGATGTTAGCCACCATGTAAATTCTAGGAAATAGAACCCCAGACCTCTGGGTGCTGGGAACTGGACCTGGGTCCTCTGCAAAAGCACTAAGTATTCTTAACTACAGAGCCTAGGGGTGATTTTGACCTTGGAGTTGTTTTCCAAGTGAAAGCCGATGAACATCTTGCAGTTGCATGCCTAGTCCTCATCATCTTCCTCTCCTTACAAACAGCATCCTTACTGCATGAAGGAGGTCACCCACTTCAGAGTTAGTACAACGATGGTGCCCTGCTCTTAGTGTGCTACAGAGGCAGGTTCTGAGTTAGTAGAAACACATAGGCTTTAGTGTCAAATATAAAATTTTCCCACTTCTGCTATGGGGGTGGGGAGTATCTCTGAGACCACCGAGGCCAGCAGAGTAATCATCTGCATGAGGAAAGAAGTTAAGTCCATCCAGTTCAGAACAGCTCAGTATCTGGTGTTGGTTCAAACTTCTAGTGTCTGACTCTGGTCAGCTTATTTTAGGGATATTTAGAACAGAACAATTTGGAATACAGTTTTCTGGTTTTAATTAACTCAACCCCATGTGTCCAGTAAAGCTTAAGGCATAACTACATTAAAACTTTTTAAACTTCATGTGACCTCTTTTTATAAATATGGGTTTTATATATTGACTACACGTGGCATCTTAAGGAGAAGATCTGGTATGGTGTTGGTTATACAGATACCACAAAGGTCACCAGGCTATAAACCATTTTTGGTGTTGTTTATTAAGAGTCTGAGGAGCCGGGCGTGGTGACACATGCCTGTGATGCCAGCACTCGGGAGGGAGGCAGAGAGAGGGCTGATCTCTGTGAGTTCGAGGCCAGCCTGGTCTACAAAGACAGTTCCAATCTGGGTGGGGGGGTAAGAGTCTGAGGGAGCAGAGGGGGCCTGCCTGGCCTTATAGCTAGTGAGGAGGTCACCAGGTGATGAACTACACCCATTCACAGCCCTCTGAGCAGGAAAACAGGCTATGCATCTCTTCCTTTGAAGACAATACCCAGCATATTGATTTAGATTTTTAGAGACAGGATTTCTCTGTGTAATGGCCCTGGCTATCCTGGAACTCATTCTGTAGATGAGGCTGGCCTCAAAGTCAAAGAGATCCACCTGCCTCTGCCTCCCAAGTCCTGGGACTAAAGGCGTGTGCTACCACGCCCTGTCAACCTTACATGTTTGACATTTCTGGTTTCCCTGTTGCTTTTCTGCGAGCGCAAGGACCTCAGACCCTTATAGTCATTTATTAACAATGTGGCCTTAGGCCATCATGTACAGCTCTTGTCACAGAATGGTGATCCTGACTGTCCCTGGCTCACGGGACTGCCAGAAATACATAATGGCCATAATGGTAATGACAACAGAAACACGAAGAGAGCTAAGTCAATGCAATGGCTAAGGCGCTATGTTAGTCTTTATAATCTTATCTAATTCTTCCAGGTCTCATCATAGATGGCTGTCAGCCACCATGTGGCTGCTGGGAGTTGAACTTGGAACCTTTGGAAGAGCAACAGGTGCTCTTACCCTCTGAGCCGTCTCTCCAGGGCAATGACGCTATGAAGTCGCTGTTTATTAGTCTCATTTTCTAATCAAGCAGAATCTGGAAGGGCCACTTCACCTCTCTGAGTCACACATTCAGATAAGCTAGGATCTACCAACCGCACATGCTCAACATCCTTCCAGGCTAATGGGATTTCTTCTAAGGGAAACGATACACGCGAAATGTCTGGCGCTCAGCAAGAGCACACTAAATGATAAAGTTGAAATAAAAAGTCATTCTCTGAGTTCCTCAGGCATAACCAGCCTATTGAGTGCATGCAAATACCTCTGTCTGAAGGCCACAGTTCCCTTTCCCTAGGCTGTGCCTCGCATGTTTTTCATGGCTGTCTTTCCACACTTGCCTCTCACTGAAAGCCCTAAGAAGTCCCCTGAGGACATGACCTCATAATATCATTGATATCAAGGGTTCCTCATGCACTGTCTGGGCCCACGTACCCCAAATGCTAAGAAAAATAAAGCATGTACACACCAGAGTCCTCAACTTGGAGACAAGTAGCCTGGCTAGTCTACCCATTAACCAGGTGTGTTTCAACATCCAATAGACACTTAGGAAGCAGCATCTGTTTTGGTACCAAGAGGCACACACAGGCAACCAGCAGGTACAGACCGCTGTCCCAGAGCTGCTTAGGAACCTCTGCTGCCTACAAAGTCTCCACACAAAACCAAACTTCCTTTCCATGTTTCCTGGAAATTGTGAGGCTTATGAGGAAATTGAGTTTTTGCAGGGGATGACATGCAACTTAGGAAAGCATCCAGGCAGTAGTTCAGAGCGTCTACTGGCATTTAAACAATCACCCTCACAATCTTATTATTGCCTAGGAACCTGTCTTGACTCTTGCTTTCTGGTCCCACAGCATTGGTATCACCCTTCCTTATTATTACTGAAGTTCTGGTGGTGGCCTCTCGGGGGATTTTAGAAGGTATTACTGTTCTATTGCTGTGAAGAGACATCATGACCAAGGAACTGGTTTTAAGAACTTCTGCGGAGCTGAAGAGATGTCAGCAGTTAAGACATCTCCTGCACTTTAGGAGGATCCATGTCTGTTTCCCAACAACTAAATATAGACACACACACACACACACACAAACATGCACACATGTGCTCACTTGTGCACAGACAGAGACACACAATCAATCACAGGTACCAAATACACCTAAAAAAGAGAACTTTCTGAATTTTACATTAGCTCAGAATTTGTGGCAAACATGTAACCACCCATCACTCAGAATACACTCAGAAGTCCCATGAAAAAGAGGAATCAGAAGGTCAGACAACATGAAGGGAGGCCTGCAGGAGACCATGTGGTCACCATCACACAACAGCTGACTCCAGTCTCCACCTACACAGCAGCGAGGCATCTGCATGGTCTAGGGAAGTCTAGGGCTTGGGTCAATTGCTTGTGAGGCAGAATCAATTGGGAGGCAGGAGAAACTTCTATCTGTGGGTCAGAGTTGGGCTGATGGTAGAGGACAGGGTAAGCCTTTGAGGCTGGGGCAGAATGGGGGTGAAGAGAGGCCTCGGGGACACCACCCACCACTGCTGCCACCAGTGTTGCACACCTGAGAATTAGACTTGTTTGTTCCCTAGGTTCCCAGATTCCGGTTCATGAGCCACTCACCGCAACACTGCCTGGGAATGTGTCATAATGCTGCATCTTTAGACCTACCCTGCATGACCAAACTGAGCCAGGCAGTCCTCAAAGGTCACCCTTGATCGCTGCCATGAGAACGCTGGGAAACAGGTGCTGACTAATACACAGAGGCCTGGAAGAGTCAATTATTAAGCCAGTTGTTTAGGAGGCTGTTTGGTCTGCTGTATAGAACAGTCTCACGGTGATTAAGGGAAAAGTTAACTCTCTTACAGTTCTGGAGGTCACAAATCTCAATGTCAAGGTATTGGTGGGCTGGTTCCTTCTGGAGGCTCCCAAGTTGTTTTCCTGTTGCCCTAGCTTTCCAAGCTGTCTTTTTTCCCTTGGCTCATGAACCTCCATTTTTGTCTTCAGGCCCAGGCAGCACCTCCAAATCTCTCATCACCACAGGGTCTCCTCCACAACCCTACTGCTTCCCCTTTACAGGGGCCTGATCAGAGTAACTTCCCATGTCAAAGTCCTTAGCCAGAGCAGCCACCTTCCCCACGAAAAGTAACAAGTTAATTCTGAGGGGGGTGTGGGCATCTTTTACTAAGCACACATGAGAAGCGCACTACTCACTCGCTTGTGTTCACAGGAATCCACCCTATAAGTTAGTCAGCTCTGCATTACCGTGGGACGCCCAAGATTAACACTCTGGCTCCTTGTTTGGGGCATGGGCACTTACCCCACAGGGGGCTAGAATCAGGGCAGAGCCCCCTCAGCCCCAGGAGACTTTTCAGGGGTGCTCTCCAGTGACACTTCTTCCCACTGTGCCCCTCCTCTCTCTTTTCCAATACTTGGCAAATTTTACGTTTTATATGATTTTGACCTTTGCCCCAGGCAGATCAAACACACACACACACACAGAGGAAAACAAGAGAATGGGACTGTGGTACTCTTGGGTTTCATCATACCAAGTCAGCGAGGGAACTGCTGGCCCTCTGGAGTCCTAGAGGTTATCCAGATTTGGAGCAGAAGCACTTTAGTGTGGCTCACGTGGGAAGGCAAGGAGCCCAGGTATTGACCTGGCCAAGAATGAGCAACCCAGTAGGTAAGAGGCAAAATCTCAACCTCTGGCAACTAACTAACTAAAGCAAACAAATACCAGATTGTGTGTACAGAATTACAGGCTGTTTTCTTAAATGGTAATAAGAGAGCTACTTGCTCTGAACAAGTAAAAGGACATCATACACTCCCCAGCTCTGGACATTGAACCCTAATAAAAGTATAGGGCAAGTTCCAAGAACCTAGGCTGCCTCAGGGCCTGGAAACCTTGCATGCAGCGGAAGCAGCTGTTGTGTATGAAGTGTGGGTATTCTAGGGGCCTTTCCCCATTTGTTACATTCCATAGGACATATTTCCATCTCCTCATCCCATCTTCCTGCTCAACTCACAGCACAGAGTCCACCCGCCATCTTGAAGGGTGGTTACGCAAGCTCTGCGGCCCCTCGAGGGCGTTTCGTGTATCGTTTCCAGGCCATATCGAGCATGTACACGAAGCCTCACCCTGAACACCAGGCCCACAGGCTGACCAGTTAGTTACTCCTGACAGAGCAAACAGAGGCCCGAGTGTGAGCATGCTTTCCATTTTCCATTTGCAAGTTTGTGATTATTGTTCATTCCAGGCAATCTGGCCTTTTCAGAGGCAGTTGGGCGCATGTTGGCAGGACACACACTAAGTATATAACACATAATTATGCCAGGCTCTGCCTGATAGAGGGCTAGGGAGAAAACCTGCAAGTAATACCTAAGGAGAGACCACTGACAATTATCTAGAAGTATTTTAAGTTCTGTAGCATAGGTCTGAATATGTTGTGAAGGAAAGATGCATGTAGAAGTGACTGATTCCTTCCTAGAGGAGTCATTGAAAGCAAAAGAGAAATGCTGTTTACATTGGGCTGTCTTGGATATACAAGCTTCTGCATTGAGGAATAGCCACCTAACCCGAGGCACAGAAAGAGTATATGGTATGGAGTACACAGATATTCTGAATGACAGTCAAAGGTATCAGGATGGGAGGGATTTTCTGCTTGTGAGAGGAGTATCTGGGCAAAGAAATCAGGCCTGGCTTACCACAGCCCCTGCTGGTACTGAAAGCTTTTGATGGGAAGATGTGCACCTCGCTCATCACCTGCACCTTGCAGGAGGATATGCTCCCCAGACCAAGGTCCTCTTAGTAAATCAGCAAGCTTTGCAGGCAGTTCTTCTGCAGTGGGCCTCACCACACAGTACACGAATGCTCTCATGTTAAGGCTGCTAATCTTTCTCCTGTCTGTGTTCCTGTGCCCAGTAAACTCCAAATTCTCATTTCTTTACTACACAGCACAGATCTCCACTTTATAAACTCTTGGGCCCAGCTACTGTTGAACTTTGCAAGGTTCTGTGTAAAATATTATCACAGTACTTTCCTGGATAATAGCAGTTGCATTGCTGGGAGATTATTTTATCCTTTACACAGATATGAAAGGTAACATTATCATTTTACATGTACAAGTCATCTCCAACACTAGCAATGCTCAGGATTTTATACATAAAGGAAATTGTCTATAAAAACATAACTGTGCTTGAGAAATTCAGTATTATCAAAATCATTTGAGCAACTCAACATCAAAGTGAAATAACTACAGAACACTTCATTAAACTTTTTTTTTTTTTAAAAAAAGGTTTATTTGTTATAAAATGTTAAATACTAAAACTAAAAACATATAAATTCAGATCAGGCTATATTAAAATACATACATACCCTTTGCAAAATCTGATTACAAGTTGCATTAAACATATGCTTTAAATAAAATAAAGTAAAATTTGAGGACATTTTAAATCTAATCGGCTGTATCAATGTAGTGTCATTTGTAAAATTACAGTTGAAAAGTCTGGCCACTTTGGAAGTCAAATTCCTCTGATTTCTCATTCTCCAGTACTCAGTATGGCTTGCACAGCAATGGCCTTTGGCTGCCATGCCAGCGCTCTCTATGAGCAATTTATTCCCCTGTAGTAGCAACAGGGAGGAAGCTGTGAGTCGCACACAGAGTGTGTACAACAGGATGCAAACCTGGCCCCGGAAGAGGGAGCCTTAGTTCTACTACACAGTATCCTCTCTCAGTAAAATGCTTGGTAAATACATCGAAGCAGACATTGCAACAAGGCAAACAGCCATCTAGAAATAGCTCTTTGATCAGGAAACAACTCTCATAGGCAGCATCTGAAGTTGCCTATTATTTCCAAATGAGCCAATTTAATAGTACCGAGGAACCTGTATTCAGTGTTCGGGAATTCACTTATATTCTGACACATGGCTGTTGCTGTCACAGGTAGTGAAGACCTTCCAGAATAAACACTATATGTTTAACATGCAAGGCCACCAGTTTCCAGACTCAACTCCTACTCAGGAGAAACACCCTGTAGAACTAGTTATGATCTACTTAAATGTTAAAAATAATATTTCCAAGAAAATACTGTTCTGCAACTCGTATTTCTCAATTTCCTAAAATTTTAGAATATGAAAATGCTGTTACTAGCACAGAGGGTGAGCGTATACTTTCAAGTATCAAAAGGCTACCCCTGGATCTGAAAAAGCAGATGAGCTGCTAGGCATCAGCTACGGTATCTGGTCTTTACAATGCTAAGCCGCCAAATGGGATTTACCAATAGTTGATTAACTAAAGTGATTAAAATACAAAAGACAAAATGCATTCCAGTAATCTTCATTGACATAGCACAATTAAAATGAGCTTTCTTGGGATTCTATCTATGGGAATTCTTTCCCCTTTATTTTGACAGTATTAATATGCATAAAGGGCTCTATGGAATCCTAACACTACAGGATAAGACTGCTGAGTCAGACTTCTGAAAAGTTAGAAAAATTAAGCATACTAAAATCACTAGAAATTAGAAAAATATATCCTAGTACTAAATTTCAGATGACCATGATATTAACAATAAATAGTAATCTGGATTTTTTTTCATGCCCAAGCTCTTGAGCATCTTTTCAGACTCATTTCTGCAAATACATGATATGAGAGGAACTGTGTCTTCTACCGCAGTTGCCATTGCCTCTATGTCTAGTATGTCTTTGATTTACATCCTTTCTTATACCTTCCTAGGTGGCTCTGCTACTTTGTATCAAATAGCCTATGAGTCCTTGGAAAAAACTCAATTCAAGCCATTGGCATCCTATTCTTAACAGATACATTTAAAAGAAATAATTTTTAAGCTTTTGTGACCAAGTCTCTAGAAGGCTTCTTTTCCTGTGTTTATCTTTATAAACATGGTGACTCAGTCACTCTTACCAGCTTCCTGGCTTTATATATTGATCAATAAAGTATTTGCTCTTCTGGGGATGATCCAGAACTGAGGGAGTGTTCCAAAACCAATGAAAAACATTTCAGTATTTTCTTCCTGCTAGGAAAGGTTGGTGTGGAGGCAGTACACGCTTCCCCAAAGGTGGGCGTCTCCCACCTGTCATGGGCAACCAGCCACATGCCCTGCCCTGGCTATCGGCAACTCTTCTGCTTCCACAGAGAGTAATGTATGAGCAAGAAAAAACATTTGCAGCCAGGTATGGTTGTGCACACCTTTAATCTCAGCACTCGGGAGGCAGAGGCAGGCAGATCTGTGTGAGTTCAAGGCCAGCCTGGTCTACAAAGAGAGTTCCAGGACAGCCAGAGCAGTTACACGTAGGAACCCTGTCTTGAAAAAACAAAACAAAGCAAAACAACAAGACAAGGGAGAAAGAAAGAAAGAAAGAAAGAAAGAAAGAAAGAAAGAAAGAAAGAAAGAAAGGCAGGCAGAGAAAAAAAGAAAAACGGCATTTTTCCTGTTAGTTTGGGAAGCCAGTACAAAGTGAAAACATGAGACTCATCTTCAAACATTTTTAAGAATTTAACAACTGCGCTAGTGAGCCACTAAAGCAACTACCAGATCCTTCTAAGTTCGGGAGCCGGCAGACTCCAGAAGGCTGCACAGAGATAAGTACCAGCCCTGCTTAGGTCTGCGGCAGCAAGGAGCAGATGTGGCTGGATGGTTCAGATAGGGCATTTGTTCTTCGTCTATCAAATCAAACACTTACTGAACCGCAGCCAGCTGGGGTGTGGCTGTTACACTCTTGGGAGCATTTCCACTCCTACAATCTCATACTGCACTGGTTTCTGCGCCTCTGGATTCCATCGTTACGCTTGGTTTTTACCAGCCCCTTATCCCCCGAGACAAGAAGCAGTTTTTGTATTTATCCTAAATGGTTTTTAAAAATTAAACCTCTCTTAACTAGAAGAGGTCTTGATGTCATTAAAGCAACAGGGCAACTTAAAGGAGAACCCACTATCCAACAGTTTTATATTCTAGGAGAAGCATTACGTTCGCAGCTGACTTTGTTCCCTTTTAAGACAAGACCACCATAGTCTTTCAAAGATAACAAGTAACAAGCTCTATGGTGATTTTTAAAACACTCACATTGATTTTAGTCATAAGAATTTTTACTAGAACCCAGAGGTACCTATTCTTCATCATAATAAAAAAGTGTATGTATCCAAATGCTCAGGTCACATGACTAAACAGCGACACTTCCGGGAGTGGATGTACTTCCTGTACTCCGCCAGCTGCTTCAAGTACATGTTTGATGGCCACCTGTGCTTTTCCACAAAACCTCGTTCTTCCACTGCAAGTTTAAGGAGAAAAAAGTTAACTGCAAATACTTTATTTTTCATCAAAATGAATTACCAACAATTGATTTCCTATATGACAGAGGAGCTCAATCTCTTATATCCCCCAAATCTTTCTTATAGCCTTCCAGAATGACTTAATGGAATTTGGGTCAAAAGTCATCAGGATTTACGCTATTACACAATTTATGATGATGTACATTCTTCCACCAAATACTACTTGACAGCTGTCCTTTTCTTTTTTTTCCACTGGAGATAACAAATCCATCTTTTCGTTACGGATAATTCTTTCAAACTCTATCAAGTCTCCCTGACTCTGTTCCCCACCCAGTCACAACAGCAGCTAATCTACTCAGTCTTGGTACTACCTGGGCTCCAGAGTTGGCCACACTGTAACACCCTGGTTTCCAGGCTTGCTCCTCTGGCCTCCCTGTACACTGTGCACCCTGCACCCACTTTCACAGGAACCTGGGTTTCAGTCCAGGCTCTCACACCAAGCTTAGGTCCACCAGAGTCTACGAACCGATGACTCTCCGGCTTTACTTCTCTAGCCGCCCAGGCCCTGTAAATAAGCCTCCACTGACTGGAGGGACGTTTACCAAAGCTCGTTAGGCAACACTTATGAATTCCATGGTTGAGGCCCCCAGCTCCATTCTGCCTTCTGACACACTCGGTACTTTTACCATGCAAGGGTTTGGGGGGGGGTACCTCCCTTCTGTATGCACTTGTGTTGCACTCTGCTTAGGCAGTTTGATTTTTCCCACCTGCTGTTTAACTTCACTGGCATGTGGTTTAACAAGGTCCTGATTACAGGATCTAAATGACAGCAAGCAAGCTGCTTGCTCAGGGAAATCAGCTGTCTCTGTTTCGTAAGGAAGCAAATGTGACTCAAGTAAGCTTTTTAAAAGCCTGAACTCCAGGCTGGGTGTAGTGGCCCACAACTTTAATCCCAGCACTTGCAGGGTACAGATAGACAGATCTTTGTGAGCTTGAGGCTAACCTGGTATACATGGTGAATTCCAGGACAGCCACCACTACAGAGTAAGACTCTGTCTCAAAAAAAAAAAAAAAAAAAAAAAAAACAAGGAGAGAGAGAGAGAGACAGAGACAGAGAGACACAGAGACACAGAGACAGAGACGCAGAGACATCCAGGAAAAAAAAGTGATAGCAGATGAGCTCTGATGTCCCATTAAAAACAATTAGTCAATCAGTCAAACATAATGCAGTACTGTAATGTAGTATTGTAAGAAAAAGGAATCCATAAACAGCAAGGCCAGCCTTCTCTGTGTGCCACTGTACACCTTCTTAAAAATCTTGTGCGTGGAAAGCTAAGGGGATGGGGCGGGGGTTGGTAGGCTTGTCATGACAGGACAGACACCTTTCCAATCTTGCTTTCTGTTTCCTAACTTTACACAAGAAAAAGCCTCACTGGGCACTTGGAAGGCAGAGGCAGGGTGGTAAGGAGTTCAGAATGGGCCTTGGCTATAAAGCAAAGCGTGAACCAGCCCAAGAAACATACACACTGGTTTTAAGAGACAACAGTGCTGTTGGGTAGGATTCTACTAATAACTGGAGTGCTTCTAATGCCGAGAATGAACAAGTCTCTGAGAAAGCTGCAAAGGCTATGGAAGAAATGTCCAAACCGAAGCAGATGGGTAGTGGGCCAGGTATAAGGCCACTAAGAGAAGAGGTGACCCCACCACTCTGGAGAGGGCCTGTCCCCTTTGCTGGACAGCCACTGCCTAGTTGCAGGCTTCCCCAGTAGGAAGGCACACCCAGGGTATCCAAATCTTTCAGGCTTTCCCCTGGAGATTTTAAATGGTAGTACTATATAGAGACAAAATTTTAAATGGGGATCTTTAAAAATCAACCCTGGTAGAGTTCACTAAAGCCATAGGTTGCCAGTTCATAACTCTTGATTTAGCATATTTCATAATTCTCTGTTATCCAGAGGGCGTTTTCCTCTGCTAAAGAGAGTCACACCACAGGTGCCAAAAATATGAACTTTCAGATTATTCTCAATTTCCACCCAAGTACAGAACTGATTATTCATGTCCTACCCAGCCGGTGAGGACACCCTGCACCTCTGGCCTGCACTATGCCACTGGACACTGCACGTTTTATAGGCAGTGGTGTAAGTAATGGCTACTGGCACTAATAACAGAAATGATGTATACAGTGTCTTTCTCCCAAGGCTGTATTATAAGTAGATCGCACATCCATATAAAGTAGTTAGAAAATAATTTTATTCTTTTACAATGGAGAGTGGCACAGTTGTAGCAGCTTTAGGGCCAAAATGAAGTTCAGTTAATGTCTTAAGAGAACAGCCTTGTTCTTGTCAGAACGCCCTCGTCCCTGGTGTAAGCAGAGAACACCATATCTTTAGGAATAAATCCAATCTTATTTTCCTTGCAAAATGTAGAGTGAATCATACTTGGTGTTGGCTTTGCTTTGTTTATATTACACAAGAGTGTTAACAGCTGGGGGCCATGATAGGGGACAGGCTGACAACAGGAACACCATTTTCTTAACTCGCAGAATACATCTGTCTAAAATCAACTGTAAGAAATCTGGATGCCACGTTTCCGTGACAGTGTGCAGAGCAGAACGAGGCAGAGGCCATGGCTGTCTTCTGTGTTACCACTATGACACAACACAGTCATGGTAGACACTGAAGACAGAGGGGAGCCCGTATGACCTTTCACTCTCCTTTCTTGTGTACGACCTCCCTCCATTTGTCTTACTCACCCCTCCCCCCGCGCCCCCCCCATTTGTCTTACTCACCCCCCCCCCCCGCACCCCCCTCCCACCCACCCCCTGCTCCCTATATGCCACCCCAGAAGACCCTCAGACATCTCCCTGGGGATTTCTTTGTCCTTGACTAGGCATTATTTCACGTCCTTATCTGTTACTTACTTTGCTTTGCGATGCTGTTGGTCTGACTGCCTACTCTGACATACACTCCACCTTGCTTTCTTTCCTTTTACACAGTTCCAGGAAATCTCACCTTTTGTTTGTTTGCTCTGTCGCTGAGACTGGCCTTGAACTCAGTCAGTATTCTGATGCCTCTACTTTCCAAGTGCAGGGATTATGAGCTTGCACTACCACGCCCGGCTGCCTCATTTTAATCCTGATCCTTTACTTTAGAAATTACACTACAGTTACCTCCAATAGACAAGTTCCATAATATTTGGTCAATAAAAACTTTTATTCCAGAACTCCTATACAGACATATATATTCACAAAGTATTAAGGATGACATATTATAAATAATATTTATATTTCTATGAAAGGAAAGAGGTTTAAAAGTATATTCTTAGGCTTGTTCCTGACTGGCCTGAGTAGATAAAGCTAAGGTCTCATTTATCACAGCCAAGTGACACTTGAGGACACTTGTCACCACCCTAAGTCTCCTATAAGAAAAAAAATTAAAAATGAATGAGAACTATAAAATAATCATTAGAAACCATCTCATGTAACACAGGTCAAGCCGCTTATATAACATGGGTGACCGTAAGTTAGAGTCGTCATTTATACGGTGGAACTGAAAGGAAATGCGTGGCACTACATTTATGTTCTTATGTTAAATTAACTGTTTTTATTAACTATACTTCAAACCACAAACATTTCCTTTTTGAAGCAGACATCAGCAACCTACCTGAAAGGTCTTGAAATTCGGGCTTTTGGCTAAATATGAGGTAGTTGGTGGCAATGAAATGAAGCAGCCAGGTGGAAAGGCAGTCGGAGTGGTGAAACTGCAAGAAGAATAAGAAGGGAAACAAGACTTCAGTTCTGATCACACGGAGACAATGGTCTGGGAGAAGGCAGAGTCTACGCCTAGGAGTGTGTGTCTGTATGTGCTATGCCGTGTGGTAGCTATGGCCACGGGAAGGAGTGGAGTATTATTAGCAAACACTGATAAAGTTAGATTATCCAGCAAATCAACCAAGTCACCTGGGGCAAGTTGAAGTTGTTATGTTAGAGCAATCCAGTGAACGCTGAGGGCCATAATGCTTTAATGTAAAAGTCCAAGGCCATAGGCGTCACTAGCCATATTCATATCTATGCGCAGATTATAATGAACAAATTTCTAGCAGGTTCATCTGAGGAACAAATGGAAACACTTCAAGCAGTAAGCACCATCAGCCCAGGGGTGGGGTTTTCACATGTTACTACGCCACAAGCAAGTTAGAGCTGAGCATCTGCTCTCAGCTTAGGATGGTTGCTACATGGGCTTGGAAATTTTGTATGATTCTTCTACCTCTGAGTCCTGAGAGCTGCTAATTGAGGGAGGAGACCCAGCCATCTGGGGCAGCCCAGACACACACTGGTCTAGCCAACCACCAATGTGGACTACAGTAACTTGACGACAGGCCACTTTGGTAGAGTTCCCTGTTATTGTCATCGCAGTGTTTACTGGTAAGTGGAAAGTTTAGTGACTCTAGGCTCGTTCACATGGCTGTGCAAACAGCATCCACTTCCAGACAATTCTGTCATCCAAAACGAAACGTGTATTTGCTTAATATAAAAATTCCCTTTAACTCCTGGGTCTTTGGTGGCACTGTTTTCCTTTTTACTATAAATCGGACTAAAGTAGGTACCTGATAGAAGGGAAATCATACAATACTTGTCCTTCTTTATCATATTTCATTTAACATAGTTTCTTCCAAAGGCCATCCATGTTTTCATTTTAAAGGCAGAAGAACATTCCATTGTACACATATGCCACATTAGGTCTGTTCATCCTTCCTCAGATGGTGTTTTAGCATGTTTCTCTTTTGGCTAAAGGTAGCTCTTTTAAGAACACTTAAAAATTATATAAGCAATAGGGAATGCTAAATTGAAGAGAGTTATGATTTCAAATCTTATAGAACCAACCCAAGGATAAAATCTTATAAAAAGCTGTATTTTAAGTTAAAATAACATTTTAATACATGGATTCACAGATATCTATTCTTTTCAGGACACAGAAGTTGTGAACTGGAAGGTAATTCATAGTCAAATTTTATATCATATTTTAATAATTTTCCCTCTATTTTTTTTTTTTTTTTTAGCAGATGAAGGCAAGTAGCCTCAAAAGGGTACAATGAGAGTCCATGGCTGTGTTAAGAGAAGCTACTACATAACTGGCCAGCGCAGGAAAGCCAACATATAACCTAAGGGCCATGGCTTGGGAACAGGAGAGAGAAAGCTGGCTACAAACACATGCGTTCAATGCAGAGCCTGAGCTATTATACATATTATAGGATTATATATTAAGGAATTTTAGCAAGAAATGTAAGGCACCTCATTGTAAAACTAGGGTTTGAGCCAGGCATGGCGGCCTACACCTTTAACAACAGAACTCAGGAAGCTGAGGCAGGAGCGTGTCTCAAGGGCAACCTGAGGTGCACAACAATTTCCAGGGCAACCAAAGTGATATAGTGAGACTGTCTCAAAACAAGCCAACAACAAAAGCAAAGTTAAAGTTTGGGGAAAGCATGTGCTATCCTATGAAACAGGGCTTAAACTGAAAAAAAAAAAAAATCAAGAAAATAAGACAAAGGCTTTTAAAAAGATAAAGGCATTAAAAAGTATAACTATATAACTAGAGCTATTAAGTCTGAGAACAGTACCTAGGACCTCACAGAAAACGTCAGAAACAAAGTCTATACTCTCACGTAGCTAAGCATTACCATATACATTATAATTAAGAACACACATTAAGGCTGGAGAGATTGCTCAGTGGTTAAGAGCACTGTCTGCTCCTCCAGGGGTCCTGAGTTCAATTCCAAGCAAGTTCATGGTGGCTCATAATCATCTATAGTGAAATCTGGTGCCCTCTTCTGGTGTGCAGGTGTACATGCAGGATACTATTATACATAGTAACTCTTAAACACACACACACATTAAATTAAATATGAGACTAAGTGCAACTTCATAGGCATCCCAGAGCTGGGTCCGACAGGGCTTATGTGAAAGCTGAGATAAAGAACCCTCGGCTCAGGCTAAAGAAACCAACCCAAGGGAAACACACACCTCTGGCATAGCAAGTGACAGAAAGTGTGGTGGAACACCTTGATGAGAACAGAGCGAGGACAGGGAGAGAAAGAGCAGATGGAAACACTGCTCCCCTCTAAGACAAGACACAGTGATGCCTTTTCTGATATGCAGTACCAATGTTGCAAAGATAACAACAAAGCGATGGGAAATTTTGACTCAGAAAGCTACTGGGAGCTTAGCTTGCAGAGAGACAGGGAACTGGCCAGGGCATAGCCACTTCCGACCTTCTGAAAGGAGGCTGCTAGGTTCTTGTTTTCTGCTGCTATACTGAAACAACGCTGACAATCAAATTATGAACAGAAAGGCGTATTTAGCTCCTGGTCCCATCCATAGTGGTTACCGTCTCTCCTTTGGGCATGTAGAGGCAGAACATAGCAAGCATGCTAAGCAGAGCAAAACTGTTTGCCTCATGCTGGGAAGAAAACGAGAGGAAGAGGAAAGGAAGGGGGTTCCTACAATCCCCATTCAAGGACACACTCTTAATGACACGAAGATCAAAGGCACATATGTGCGCACGCACAAACACACACACACACACACACACTTAAAAGAATAGTAAAGTTATTTTTTAAAAGGTCTTAAGAAAGACGAAAACCGGAGTTGGAGAGGTGACTTGGTGGCTAAGAGCAGGAGCCTGCCCTTGCAGAGGATTCAGGTTTGCGTCCACTTTTTAGACTCTGTCACTGGAGTTCCGAGGCACCGGAAGCCCTCCTTGGCCTCTGTGAGCCCCGACATTCGTGTGGTACACAGACACACATGCAGATAAAACACCCATACATATAAAATAAAACAACACATTTTTTAAGTTTGAGAAGAAACTATAAAACATAGATATATGCTAGACTTTTTAAATTCAGAGAGAAAACTAAGGATGGTCAGAAGATGGTATGGGGAAAAGAAACCGATAGAGAGGCAAACACACGTGCGACTGCAGAAGGCATGTGAAGCCAGCAAGGGGCAGCGCTCACAGTCACTCACAACAGGGCTCTTCAGCATGAAAGACTTACTAGGCGTGTGTGAAAAGGACCCACTAAAAACAGAGGGACAGCTGGGACCTCAGACTGTGGCTCCACTGCGGAGGGCGTGCCCAGCAGCGGGAAGCCCTGGGCTCCAGCTCCCGCAGCGTACCACCTGTGATGGCTCATGCGCAGAATCCCAGCGTTCCAGAGGCAGAGGCAGGAGAATCTGGAGTTCATGACCATCCTCTGTTACACAGCCAGTTTGGGGCTGGCCTGGAATAAATGAGACCCTGGTTCCAAGTAATAAAGTAAAATAAAAAGTCAAGGAATTCAGGCTACAACGATACAGACACGAGAGAAGCTTGTTCAAGGTCAACGTAAGTAAATTAGAGATTGATAAAGGTTACCTGATTTTTAAAATTTGTTTTTAATCTACCATATTAAAAATACATCTGATCTTAAGACTTAATTATGACAGAAACAAAGACCAAAATAGAAAGTTAAAAATGCTCAGATGCTTTAAATACATTTCCTCCTATGCCGAGAAACACAGATAATGTTTAACGACTTGTCTTTAGCTGTCAAGGGTTCAGCCTTGCTTCCAGCACATGGCTCTACTTCTGCAGCCTGGATAGAGACTGAGCCACCATGCTTTGGCCAGCTCTGTGGGGATAGATACGTGCTGGAAGCCAGACACTACTTTAAGGTATCCCATTCTACAGTGACAGCAAAGATCACTTGTGGGGATGACTGAGAAGGTTCAGCTGAGGGCACACTCGGTAACACCTAGGACGAGCTATGAGCACTTTGAGTTTTGGCAGTGGGGGAAACAGACAATAGGACAATAACATATCAGAGTCAGTCTTCTTCCATGAGTGAGGGAGGCTGGAAATGAGTGTGTGGTGGGCTTTTAACTAGAGTCTTATCTGGGGGGCTGGGGGAACAGCTTTCAACACATAGTCCTAGTTATTTACTGACCTGGTCCTGTCCTCCTCAGATCCAGACTCTAGGAACTTTAAAAAAATGTGGGTGTCCGTGTGTGTATGCAGACACGTGTGTGTATGCAGGCACGTGTGTGTGTGTGTGTGTGTGTGTGTGCCAGCCACACACATATGAGTGTTTTGCCTGCATGTATATATGTGTGCCTTATTCGTGCCTATGGATAATTGTTAGCCACTCTGGGGATGCTGGAAACTGAACTCGGGTCCTGTGAAAGAACAGCAAGTGCTCTTAACTGCCCAGCCACCTCTTCAGCTTCCATATCCTTCAGACTTTATCACCTCAGCTTCTCAAAACTGACTTGTGAAAACTGCATGTCTTTCCTACAATTTGTAGTGCAGTTCTTATCAGCAAGATCCTGGGCATGGAAGGAGCCAGAAGCCAGTGCAATGACTCCCAATCTTACATTTTTAATTTTACTAGGTTCCTAACAGAGCAAGACATGCCAGCAAACTCAACGAATGGTGCCACCATACAACTGAGAATCAAAATTATGTTCATAAAATGAATAAATGAAGGAGGAAGAAGACAGTTCCAATAACTATGTCAATCGGCATATACAGACTAATCCTGCCATTTTCCTTTTAGTAATGCTAAGAAATTATTCTTTTGTGAATAAAATTCTATTTCCTGTAATGCTAGTGTTCACAGCACAGTAACACTCAAGTAACTTCAATTAGGACCACTAATAAAAGTTGACGTGTATTATAAATCTGAAGAGCCCCACTCCCACCCATCCACAGTGCCAACCACCTTCGCCTTCTTGAGCAGGTCTACAATGTCGAGGTTCATTGAGGCCAGCTCCCTGCTGGGCATGCTCTGCAGCTGTGTGATGATGAACAGTTCACAGATGTGCTGTAGTCTGGAGACTTGGTACATCTCAGCACAGATCAGGAGACACATGGCCTGGAAAATGCCAGCTGTTGAGGGGGCAAATGAGAGAAGACGGATGATGATGCCATCGCTTTGAGGAACAAAAAGAAAACACAAAGGCACAACACGGGCTGGGTGTAGTTACTGAGTACTTTAATCCCAGTACTTGGAAGGCAGAGGCAGGGGGATGTCTGTGAGGCTGAAGTTAAGTCTGGCTACATAGCGAGTTCCAGGCCAGTCCAAGCAACAATAGCAACAGCAACAACAACAAATCCTAAGAAGACACCCATTACCACATTCCTAACTTGTACTACATTTTGTAAGTAATTCATTTAAGCTTTCAAAGTCTGAAGAGAATCCCTGCTCCCAGCTCTCTGGAGAAGGAAATCCAGTAACTGCCCTTAACCAACATAGAGCCAGAGAGCTAGCTAATTAAATCTTTCTTTCCTCCTCTCTCCCCTCCGTCCCTTTCTTTCTTTCGAGAGGATCTCACTGTGTAACTCTGTCTGGCCTGGAACTCGATGTGTAGACCAGGCTTGTCTTGAGCTCCAATCTGTCTGTCTCTGCCTCCCAAGATGTATGTATTATAGGGCGAATTTTTCTAGTAGCTACATTAAATCTTATCTTTTCTTCCAGAGTTTTATGTATCACACACTGGCCTCGAACAACTTATGCAGAGAAAAATGACCTCGAACCTCTGATCCTCTTGCCTCTGTCTTTGAGTGCTGAAACCACAGGTGTGTACAATAATGCCCAGTATACTGTACTGTGGAGCAAACCCAGGACTTCCTGCATGCTAGGCAAACACACTGCCTTTTGAGCTATGTCTCCACTTCTAACTTAACTTTCTTTGCTTTAGCCCCCAGGCTTTTCGCTGGGTGTCTTCCTCCATTGCTGGCCACTTTATATCTTGAGACAGGCTCTCTCACTGGTAAGCCTGGAGTTTAGCAGTTTCATCTGGCTGGCTGGGCTGTGCGGAGGCTTTCCTCTCTCTGGGATTACAGGAGGGCGGCCACAGCTTCCTCCCTCTCTCTGGGATTACAGGAGGGTGGCCACAGCTTCCTCCCTCTCTCTGGGATTACAGGAGGGTGGCCACAGCTTCCTGGCTTTCGTTGTGGAGCTATGAGTTACACACAGTTCTTACACATGTGCTCAAGCACTTCACCTAAGAAGCTATCTCATAAGCCCCATTTAAAAATATTTTAAAAATAATTACATTTACTTAATTAACATGCACTGGGAGTGGCTAATGCATGCCACAGTGCCCACCTATGTGGAGGTCAGAGGACAACTTTCAGGAGTCAGGTCTCTCCTTCCACCATATGGGCCCTAGGGATGAAACTCAAGTTGTCAGGGTTAGCGGCAAGTATCTTTATACAGTGAGCCACTCCCTGGCCCCGCTTTAAACATCAGAAGTACTCAGTTCAGGGGTGTGAATCACCATTACACTACAGTTTATCTACCACCACTACTTGTTCTGCAGAACACCATTTTCTCATCTTTCTAGACTGAGGTCTGTACTCATGAGGCATTCACTCCCCACTTTCTTGTTTGCCCACTTCTGGAATCAAAGAGTTTCTGTTAGGTTTAGAGTTGTGCGTATGGCTCAGTTGAGAGAGCCTTGTCTAGTTTTAATTGTCATCTCGACATAATCTAGAATCACGCTGGGTGGGTGGGGGGAGACTAGATCAGGTTGGCCTGTTAGCCTGTCTATGGGGGACTGTCTTGAGTGTCTTCTTTGAGGTGGAAAGACTTGCCCACTGTGGGCGTTACCATTCCCTAGGCTTGGGTCCTGGACTGTATTACAGAAGCAAAAGCGAGCTGGGCAGAAAGGATAAGTACATGTATTTCTCTTTGCTCTTGACCAGGATGTGATATGACTAGCTGCCCCAACCTCCTGCTGCCTTAACTTTCCTAAAATAAAGAACTTCCACCTTGAATTGTTAACTAAAGTAAATGCTTTCTCCCATAAGTTACTTTCTGTCAGAATATTTTATCACAGCAGCAGAAATGAAACAAGAACAGCAAATTACTAATTTTTATTATGAATAAGTCGTTTACTAAAACACTGAAAAATAAAACTGGAGTTTTACATTTGACTTTGCTACAATAAAATACAATCACTAAAACAATTTGGAGATACCACTTTGGTTTGTGCTAATGAAATCTGTTCTTGCTTATTTATTTAGTTAGTTATTTAGTTAGTTATTTAGTTAGTTAGTTAGTTAGTTAACTTTTTTAGACAGGGTCTCTCTGTGCACCCCTAGCTGTCCTGGAACTCACTATGTAGACCAGGTTGGCCTCGAACTCAGAAAATTTCCTGCCTCTGCTTCCTGAGTACTGGAACTAAATATGTGTGCCGCCATGCCTAGTGTATTTTTTAAAATTTAATTTTAGCATTATTGATGGGTGCTTCTAATTCTTACACGTCCTTCAACTTATTACATTCCATTGTATGTATGAGGCCAATAACATTGTTATTTTGGCAATACTTAACATAAATAGACTAACAAGTATTCAATTTTCTTGATTAAAATATGCTCACATACACATGCACACATACTAATACTTAGCTTAACCCTTATTTTTAATTTTTATTAATTTTCCCCAAATACCCATTTACCTAATTCTTGAAGTGTTATGCCCTATAGTTACTATTACCTTCCCGAGCATTTTTCTGATTAGTGGTCAAAATTATTATTAAATATTCAAATTTCCCAGTATTAAGAAAATAATAACATTTATTTCCACAAAGAGTTACTAATGCTTTCATTTTCACCAAGCAAAAATAACAAGCCAATCTTTATTAATACTGACATTAACAAGTCCAAAACACAGCTAACTGGAAGACTGAGACAATTTGACTACAGAAAGAATTTTCTCTTCTGGAACTTCTACACCCTTTCATAGAGGACTCAGAACTTATGCAAAATGTACTTAAACAACAAACCTACGAAATCTTCCTCTTCTAAAAATTAAAGTAATTAGTCTAAAAGGAGGTGTGGCCTTTCTCTGGGGTTCCTGGATGGGCTTTGTGATCAAGCCCTCATTGCCTTTGTCACCCACTTATGTGGGGCTCCCTGCAGCTGTGTTTGAGGAGGGTGCCATCTGGTGGTAAAATGGCCAAGGGACTTCCGTGCCCTGTTGAAAGGATTGTGCTATCTTGCGAGACCTGTTCTAACTTGTAGCTGCTACACATTATACATTATTATTAACATTAAAAATGTGTGCTGGTCAAAGAGAGCCTTTTGTTAGTGAATTTACAAATAAATCCCATAGTCCACCAGGACCTTAACCATCTCAGAGAAAGTTTTCAGAGATGTCAATTTTAGGGGAGTCTGATTTTGAATGTCAGAAGCAGTCTTTTTAAAAAATCCCACATCCTCAGAGATGAAAGGATCTCAGGAGTTTCACAATATTAAAGTCCCGAAAATAATTCAACCCAATGTGAGGACCATGGTAGGTATTGTCTAGTCCTTTAGTCCTTTCCTTCCTTTTTTTTTTCCCCCCCCTTCTTCTTCTTCTTTCCTGGACTTGCTTTGTAGACCAGGTTGGCCTTGAACTCACAGATCCCTCTGGATTAAAAGCGTGTGCCACTGTGCCTGGCTACTTAGCCCTTTTCTTGTTGAAGAGGTATTGTTCCCCAAACTCTAAAATTAGACCAGCTGCTGGGTATTGCAAATACCTCTGTTCTTGGGTGTCTAGTGTAATCAATAACTTTGCTGTTAGTGCCAGCTAGGACATAGGAGTACCTAGAAGGCTCCTAACCACAGCTCTTCCATTTGAACGAACAGAAAACTTATTGTTTTCCCTGTGTCACCTCTACAGTACTTGGTAAATGCCACAGCATCAACTCTGATAGACCTTAAACAAAGCAAGGTTTCATAGAAAACCATCTATCAAGATGAGTGACAAGAAACAATCATCAAATATTATCTAACCGCATGCATACTGCATACCTGGGCAACAAGAGTCTGTGTATAAGTATTCTAAAAATGACAGGAAAGTCTCTTTGGAGACGCCATAAACTGGAATCAGGACACTCTTGGCTTCCATATAATTGCCATTGAACATGGCTGCCATCACTTCACACCGTGCCACCAAGATGGCCCTGTGGGCTGGCACAGTTGTTCCTGAAAGGTGAGAAAGGTAAAAAACAAACAAACAAACAAACAAAAGTCAGGAAAGATAATGCTGCAGGGTTACCAGCGTGTTCTAACTGGAGTATCACTGTCCATGACAAGTGAGCTGCTGTGCAGAAACCACCCTGGGGACAATGGACATTGCTCCAGAGGCTTCTGGCGACAGCTGAGAAACAGAGTTTAAAATGTGCCTTTGAACCTACACACTTGCAAACCAGACAAACAGTTGTTAGTTTTGATTTCCTAAAGACCAAAGAACTGAAATGACGAACTTTGCTTGTGTTTTTATAACAAAGCATCCATCCCTCCTAAGTGCTGTGAAACACTGCCTCCTCTACCCATGTTCCTCCCAGGAAAACAGCCCCACTACCTTTTTGAACCAAACTCACAAAACTGTCTTGGTCAGGGCTTCCCCACACCAGAAATGGGAAACTCTGAAAGCAAACCACACGCTCTAAACCTCACAGAGGGATGGCAAGGGGTTCCCAAGAGGCAAGCCATGGGGGCCAGCCTGGACCTTTGGAGCATTACAAGGTGATGACCATGACGCCATCTTCGCAGTAGACTCCTCAAGAAGCCATTGTTGCACACGAGCAATGGCTTCTCTGAGACAGACTGTGAACCGTGACGCCCCTGAGCTCACAACCATTGTGGCACACCAGCAATGTCTTCTCTGAAACAGACTGTGAACCGTGATGCCCCTGAGCTCACAACCATTGTTGCACACCAGCAATGGCTTCTCTGAGACAGGCTCTGAACCGTGACACCCCTGAGCTCACACCTGACACTGACTCTCGAGGGAAACTGCTGAGGTCTCCAGCTAGTGTTCCAATGCACAAAGACAGCACTGAGCGGGGCACAGGTGACATGGACTTCTCAAGGTTGATGGTGCTGTAATTTCTAACATGTAAGGACACCATGAATCTCCTCGACACCCTACAGTTCCACAGACAATCACTGACCACTCACACTCATGGTGACTGGAATGGAAGATACCAAGATGAGGAGGGCAGAGTGGGGATTCTAGTTATGGAGGACTCCAGAGCCAGTGGGAACCATGAAGCTGCCTACTTCCAGAAAGAAATGCTATAAACCAATCCACTACATTCCACCTAATAGTTTACTCACATACTCCCAATTTCATAACATTTATCCCAAGTAAATATTCGTTTCTAAAAATATCTACAATTTAAGAGGTCCTTCAACCTCTCTAGATCCAAGCAAAAATACTTCTTGTCCTAGGAAGAAAAGAGGTCCATCTAAACCCAGAGATACTTCCCAAAGCTAGTATTTCCTCAGGCTCAAAAATCAGCTACTGATGCTGCCAGGGGAGCCCACGGGTTGGCACTGTGATTTGCATAGCCACACCCTCAGGAGCAAGGAAACAGCCTGAGATCATCTTACTCCTACCAGCAAAAACATCTGTCTGCTGCATCTTCCCTTCTTTGCCACAACCCGCCCAGCCACAGTGTAACAGTGCCATTCTACCAAAAGGGTCAAGCTGCCATAATTAAAGCATTCTGGATATATTTGTAGAGACCAATTAACAAGGGATTCAAAGTGGCAATGAAATTTGACTTACAAATTTAGGATTTAAACTATTTCAAGATAAACAGAGCATCATTTGAAAAATAGGAGCAAGGTTTAAACAAGCTGGATGGTCTTATCATCTGAGTTAAGCAGATGACTTGAGAGTAACTAAAACTATCAAGCGGATAGTAGAGAGGGGTGGAGTTCGTAAGCAGGTCTTAAATACAAAATAATGGTGAAAATTTAAAACAAGCCTCAGCTTCGAGCACTGTGTGTATGTGTGTGTGTGTGTGTGTATGCATGTGTGCATTCAGTGTACGCACACATGTGAGGACAGTTGCACATGCCTCATGTGGTAGCCAGAGGTTGACATCCAGAAGTCTTCCTCAATTTCTTTTCTACCCTATTTTGTTGAAACAGACTCTCTCACTGAACCTGGAACCCTGATTTCGCTAGACTGCCCGAGCAGCAAGCCCCCGGAATCTGCCTGTCTTTGCTCCTGAGTATTAAGATTATAGGCATGATACAGATGTGGCACAGAAAGATTAGAATTTAGTGTGGAAAACTATTATGTTTTCAGTTACAGGAACATGAACTTTTATCTCACAACCCTTTAAATAACTGTTTTGGTGTTATGAAAACTACATTGTAAAAATGTAATCCAACCAGTTACCTGTTTTCTATTATTGTTTTGTTTTATCAGTGGTGTGTGTGTGTGTGTGTGTGTGTGTGTGTGTGTGTGTGTGTGTGTGTGTGTGTATGTGTGTATGCACGCCTGGGGAGACCAGAAGAGATCTCCTGAAAGCCGAGTTATAGGCAGTCATCATAGGTGCTGGGGACCAAACCAGGATCTTCTGGAAGAACAGCAGGTGCCATGGCTACCGAGCCATCTCTCTAGCCCCTAGCTACCTGTTCTAAGCAGTGTATTTATGCAAGCACTAAAAGAATATAATACAGCATTTATATAACTGGCAAGTGACTGTGAGTGATTATGTAAGGGCATATATAGAAGGTATATTTTTTGTTAAAAGATAAGTATGTTCTTTGAAAATGCCAAGGCGAACTATCTTTTCCTGTTGTATCCATTCTGTTATAATTTCAGAAAAACTTTTCTAAGAAAAAGGACAAGACTGAACCAATTACAAAGCCAGTTTCTCCTCACTTTACACAGACCATCAAAGATAGTTTTGACTGAGTATTGAAATAAAATGCATTTGTTGCACCTTTTTATTATTTCAGATTTCAACAGTGAAGTCACCTCAAGAGAGACCTAAAGCATGCACTTTGTTAACTAAATAGGAAAGGATGTGATTTCATTAGAGAGCACTTCATGTAACATGGGGTCACATGCAAAGGACCCCATCTCCCTATGGCACACCTGAATATTTCCCAAGACTAATTTTAGAACCCTTTTATCTCTATAGCTGACTTCCACACAGACAACCCCCCATGTCAGAGTTTTATACGCCACATCTACTCCAATCAGCTGTGGCTGCTGGCCTATAGCTTGGGTTCAACAGTACAACAGGACCCAGCAGTTTCAGCCGCCACTGCAAGGGGAGAGGAACAGAGTCACACTTTAGTCTCTGCGGCATCTGTCTGCATGACAGTGCCTTGTAGCCACTGCCGAGGTGGACATCCGCTTTCCCATTTATAGGTGAGAAGGTTACAGTGTTTCACACTTGGAATGAACAATGTCTGTTAAAACTTCAAGGTCAGCCAGGCAGTGGTGGTGCACACCTTTACTCCCAGCACTCAGGAGGCAGAGGCAGATGGATGTCTCTGAGTTTGAGGGCAGTCTACTCTATAAAAAAGAGTACAGGGCGGCCAGCATTATACAGAGAAACCCTATCTCAAAACACACACACACACACACACACACACACACACACACACACCCCAAAACAAAACAACCCAAAACCAAACCAAAAAAAGAAAAAGGAAACCCCAAAACCTTCAAGGACACTCATTGAAGTCTACCTGCATCTGTATAAGTGTGCATCTGAGAACAAATCCCACCTAGGTCTTTCAACCTGTCACTCCCTCCTCATCTTAGGGTACCAAGGGATCAGCTCTGGACCCAGTTGTTCCACTGTTTCTCACTTAGTATCTGAAAACTTCAAGGGGTTGTGCAATGTCCACGATCACAACTGGAGTGGAGCAGTAACCCTAAGGGTTCAGCAGTGGCACATGCACCTCGGGGAAGACCAACAGCTCTGTAATTGGATTTAAGGCCTGATCAACAAGAAGGAAGCCATGCCTTGCACTGGAAGCCTCGTTAGCTACTCTAGGCTAGTGAAGTCATGGTTATTGGAGAAGAACCTACAACCACCAATTTACTCATTCCTCATCAGGGAGACTTCTCCAACAGGTGGAGGCCACTACAGAAAGCCCACAACCAATCAAAATGCAGAGCTGTGGAGCCCAGTCCCAACTCCTACATCTAAGGCTTAGGGAACATTGTGGAAGTGGAGGCAGGAGGCAGAAAGACTGTAAGAACCAAAAGATCAGGGAGTTGGCTATAAGATCATGTCTCCTAGTAATGTCAGAAGCTACACCCATAAAGTCTCACCAACACGACTGCCCACATTTCAGCTGAACAAGATGACATCACTGGGCATGCCCAAGTGGATGGGAAAAGCCCACAAGGCCTCACTCTTACACAGAGAAGGATGGACAACTGAGGAAAGCTGGGAGCAAGAGAGGTGGTCTTCCCCAGAGAAGAGTGTCTAGTGCCAATGGTCATCCCTGAACATTATATGGTCTGAGCAGGTATGCAAAGAGATATCTATGTATGTACACATATGCATTTAATAACAATTAATGTAAAAAGAGGCCATAATTTTGGAGAACAGAGAGGGGTATATGGGAGGCTTTGGAGTGAGGTAAGGGAGAAATGTAATTATATTATAAACTCAAAATATGGTTGGTTACACCATAACTAAACTTTAGGCCAAACAATACAACAGCAACAACAAAACCCAAACCAAACCAAGCAAGCAAACACCAAGGTGTGGCTCATGAGATGGCCCAGTGGGTAGAGGGTTTGTCATCAACCCACACAACCTGAATTCTATCCCTGGAAATCCTACAGTGGAAGGAAAAGGCCAAGTCCCACAAGTTGTCACCTGGCCTCCACCCCACTGCCAGGGCACACATACCCAAGATCCCCAATAAATAAATAATGTCACTTTTTAAAAGGTGAGTGGCAGCTGTGTACAGTGGCACACACCTGTAATCCTAGCATTCAGGGAGGCCGAGTCAGGAGGATCTCTGTGAATTTTAGGTCAGTCTTGTCTCAAACAAAACAAAACAAAACAACCAACTAAACCAAAGCAAAGCAAAACAAAAAGTGACTGGCTATCCATGGGACCAATGCCTGAAGTTATGTGCAGTGGCTGCACATGATCAGAGAGGTAGCCGAAGTCCTTGTATTTGGAGGTGAGTGGGTAGAGGCTGGTAGAAAGGGTCAGGAAGTGACACAGCAGAGAGTCAGAGGAGAAAGATTCTCTATTTTCCGTGTGTTGCCTATTTCCTTCAAAAAAACCTTCTCAGCAGGTTATGTTGACACAGTGGTTGGGGCCAAAGCCTCCTATGTTAATTGTAAGCAGACATAATGCCTGCTCTATAAATGTGGGAGCTATGTTATGGTTCAGCAAAAGTGCAAGGTACAAATGAGAGAGGCTGGAGAGACGGCCAAGTGGCCAAGAGCACGGACTGCTATGCTGGAGGTGTGATTTCCAGCATGCACATGTCACAAATGTTTGTAACTCCAGTCCCAAGGGATCTGAGGCCCTGTTTGGCTTCTGTGAGCCTACAGTTCAGTGAAAAAACTGAGGTGCTTAGGAACACCCAGAACTTCAACCAAGAAGACCGAGGTTATTTAAGGAAAAAAAAAAAAGACTGGCAGTGGAAAGAACTAGAACTTGACCATCCATACCTTAAGAAATGAATTCCACAGCCAGGTGTGGTGGGGCATGTCTTTTAATCCCAGCACTTGGGAGGCAGAGGCAGGTAGATCTCTGTGGGTTCGAGGACAGGTTGGTCTATAGAGTGACTTCCAGGACAGCCAGAGCTACATAATGAGACTCTGTTTTTGTTTTTTTAAAAAAGAGTGCTTGGCTGACTGTATTGTATGTGATGTGTGTATCACATATAGCGCAAGTGGTAAGACACTGGCTAGGCCTAGATGCAGCGACAATGCTTGCATATCCACCGCATATGCCTCAGACTACCCCACCTCCCCTATGAAAAGCCTTCCCCAGGTTCTTGTGTGAACCCAGAATTTGGGGCCTTATCTTTCAGAGTCTGTTTAGCACAAGACTAATCAACCATACATCACAGATGTCGTTAAAGGACAGACCTCCAAATCCCACAAGCAGTCCTTCGGGAAACAGTATACTTCCACCTCCAGCGGCATCAGGCATCTTCCTTCAGAACACGGAAACCGTTGTTCTATCTTTCAAAACTGGACTTGAGATGATTAATTTGGTAAAGATAGGAATATGTTTTTAATTTGCAGGGTAAGTTTTTTTCTTAACAGTGGCTGGGGTGGTTTCTGCTGGAGTGTGAAGGGGCTTCCTATCTATCCTGCTGTTTTTGTATAGAACACTCAGGCACGTCGCACAAATGCCTTCATCAGCAGCATTCCCCTAGGAGCTAATTCTGTGTTCACCACCAGATGGGCCTCTAGCGAGATTTTCTCCACCTATAATGAGTATTATGAAGCTGTCTTCAGACAGACACTTTGTACTTTTTCATTTCATCAATTAAAAAGCCTGTGTGCCACTATCAGTGCAGCTATTCTAACCCGATGAGAGAGCTATAGATAGTCTATGGCTGCCTGTTGGCTCCTCCCTTGCCTTGTATTAAATATACCTCAAGGTCACTCCTTTGTCCCACTTTCAGAGTCCCAGGCTCACACTGCATATGGTGCTGCCAACAGAGTTTTGAGGGAAAAAAAATTCAATTCACTAGTTTTCTTGGCATATGACCAAAGTTAAAAGCAAGAAGAATCTTTCTGGGGAACGGTGTTGAAAAGTAAATGCTACACTAGCTGCCACACATTTCTACCCCAAAATTAGAGTTATATATTTTTTTTCTTTATACTGGCCCATCTAGAGTTCTACTTAATTAATTTGCAAACAATTCCTTTTATTGCTGTGTAATTGAAGGTGTCTGACAATTCATCTTTAAGATTCTGCATTTAATCTAGTAATGTGGCAGAATTATCCATGCAAGTAATCAGTAATGGGCTTCCAAGACAGCTCATCTTTATTAAAATTAGGCAGCTTTCCTTTCCCACAGAGATAAGAGGCAGTTTTCAGTTGCTCTGGTGATAACAATTTTCACAGTGCTGCAAGGGACATATTCAGCAATAACCGTGGGTGCCTGATGCAGGTCAGACAATTTTTTTTTTTAATTGAAAAAAACCAAACAAGAAATAATGAGCTTTTAAGAGAGCTGGCTTCAGAAGAATTAAAAAAAAAAACAGGCTTTGGAAACATACAAATGAAATGCAAAATGACATATTAAAGATCATCCCGTGACCTGCTGACCCTGGGTGACAGATGAGATACATACGGAGGGTAAACACTAAAGAATACAAATTTCTTTCCTTGGTTTATAAAATGATTTTCTTAAAAATTCAGCTCATATTACTTTATGTAAGACCACAGCAGAGAACACTAATTTCTCCATCCCAGGTATTTAAAGCTCAGCTAGAAGGTGAGGGAGGCATGAAAGAAATAAAAATGTAAAGCGAGCCCTGTAACAGCTGAGCCATACCTTGTATTTCAAAGACAACGTCAGCAAGCATCGGTTTATTAAGGAAAAACTTGAGAGACGTATTATAAAACCACAGAGGCTTTCTGGCTTGGTAGGTCTTGCAATTCCTCAGGCAGTTAATCTATCAGGAGAAAACACAAGCACAGAGGGGACAGCTGGTCAGTTTGCTTTGCTAACACACACGGAAAACTGGAGGCAGGAAATCACGCTGCCTCATGATGGCACCTCTAATCACATCTCTGAAGGGACCGTCCCCTGAAATACTTCCTCTGCTGGCTGGCAGTGAGCAGCACCACGCCTCTGGCAAAGTAGTGGCCAGGAAGCCAGGGACCCTGAGTTGCTGAGAACCACTGATACAACAAGGAGCAAATATATGTTTCCTATCACACAGGTTCTTTTATGGACTAGCAGGTCTTTCCCCTAAAGAATAAACATTTTAAAAAATCTTAGAGTGCTTCTATCCGTCCCTCCCCCTCTTCCACAGAACTCCCTGAGCTCCACCTAATGCTTGGCTGTGAGTCTCAGCACCTGATTGAATCAGCTGCTGGGGCAGGGGTGAGGGGGTTGAGGGGGTAAGGGTGGGGGAAGGGAAGCTCTCAGAGACCAGGTAAATTGGGCTCCTGTCTGTAAGCATAGCAGAGTTTCATTAATGGTGTCAGGGGTTGGCTTTCTCTCATAGGGTTGGACCCAGAAAGGACAAGAATGCTGCAAGAAGAGCAACTGAGTCAACTAACATAGAACCATGGGGGCTTACAGAGACAGAAGCACCAACCAAAAGCATGCATGGACTGGACTAGGCCCTCAACACGTATGTAACCAATGGGCAGTTTGGTCTTCATACAGGTCCCCTGGTAAGTTGATGGGATGCTGTCTATGACATGGACTCTGTTGCCTGCTTTTGATCACTTCGCCCTAATTGAGCTGCCCTGGCTAGCCTCAGTGGATGAGAAGATGCTCAGTCCTAAAGTGACTTGATGTTCTGGGATGTGTTGGTTAGGGGGGGACTCCCCTTTTCTGAGGACAAGGGGAGGGGGGAAGATGGAGGGAGGGAGGGACAGGGAAGAGGAAAGGGGGTTCCAATTGAGACGTAAAGTGAATATATAAATTAAAAATAAAATTTAAAATATCTGAGTGTATTCCATTTGAATATAATTTTCTAATTCTAAATATCGTGTGTGTTTGTGTGTGTGTGTGTGTGTGTGTGTGTGTTTGTGTGTGTGTGTGTGTGTGTGTGTGTGTGTGTGTGTAAACAGAAGAGGCTACTGGAACCTACAAAAAGCCCCTGGGGTCTTGATCTATGCTCCAGACAGCTCTCCTGCATCAACAGGGCCTGTCACCTCACACTTGCCTCCTCCCACAGTGCTGCTGTCTACCTCTGCTGTGGCATCATCTGCTGCCATCTATCCAGACATCCCTTGGTCCCAGTTCTAGAAGCCCAAGGCCGGTTCCCTTTCCCTGACTCCATCCTTTTCTTTTGTATTTTCTCTAATACTTCTTTACAGTGAAATAAAACAAGTCTTAACATGTTCAAGTAGAGTTGCCCAAATTGGGGCTGCCATCTTAAAATTGTACGGCCACAATCCCTCAGTTGGAAAGATTTAATCATGGATCTTAGTGAAATTATTTTCACTCATTCCTGATGACTCCATCAGATCCCTGGCTGGATTTCCAGCCTCATTCTCTCATCGACCCCCCATGCTTGGTCAGCTGGGGACATCAGGAACCTCGGTCCCTAAGAAGCCTCATATCCAACTCTGGTAACAGGAGTAAGCGATACAGACCATCTACCTGTGCTAATCTACTTTGAAGGGAAATTTATATCGCTTGTGAAGGAGGAAAGTGATCCTACCCTCTTGACAAGTAAAAGGAAACTCGCTCCAGCATGAACTCCACAAGCATGGCAGCAGGGAAAGAAGCGACCCAGATCCTGGTCCTCCACGTGCAGATCTCACCACTGCGCCACCGCACCCACTGGAGGAGCTGGCACTTAGGATGCAAGTGACTGACACATGTAAAAAGGAGTCACAGCCAGAAAGCACCCCAGACTAGACAGCTAGCAGGGGCCTACAGGACCTGTTCTAGCCCCCGTTAAAACAAAATAAATCCTGAGCTGCTCAAAGCTGCAGCAGTAATTCAAGACAGACGCAGAATTTAAACCCACACACCCAAGTGCCAACTCAGCGTTGTGTTACATACACTCCCGTGACACACTTGGTACCCAGAAAGTCTATAAGAGTGGAATTCATAACTCATTCCTAATTCCCACCTGTGCAGAGGGAATTGAGCTCAATGTCGTAGAATCCCACAGCCCAGACTTCCCGCAACAGGCAGAGATGATGTTACTCTCAGTATCTCAATGGAACAGGTCACAAATCAGACCCAAAGGAAAAGACACAGGTTTATAACACCACCACGACCCTGCACACCCGTATAGATGAAGGCTATGAGTCTGCGCATGGTGAATCTTATATAAATGCACACCATGTATGAAGTGAGGGGAGGGGAGATGGGGAGAGAGAGAATTTCTGCTGGTTCGTAAATTAGTTCATCAAACTGTTTTAATAAACAGAACGCAGGTATTTGGCATTTGCTAGGGTTACATTTGCTTGAGTTCGGTTGGAAGAGTGCTATTAACTTCCTGACTCCTATAAGGCTGGCTAGCCTGGGGATGCCTGCCACACTGAGTTCCTGCAACAAAAGACCTTACTCCTTAATTCTATATTTCTGTCAAATCCTGTTCCCGACTAAAGAAAGCTACAAATCTTCATGAAAAGCTACTACAAACCAGGTGTGGTTACATATATGCAACGCTAGCACCAGGGAAGGAAAGTCCTAAGTTTGACGCTAGCCTGGGCTATGAAGAGACTGTGAGTCCTAAATTTGAAGCTAGCCTGGGCTATGAAGAGACTGTGCAGTAGGTCTGGGCTTTAGAACAATGAGCTCTTGCCTCAAATAAAAGGGTGGGGGCAGAGAGATGGCTCAGTGAGTGAAGAACTTGCTGTCTGAGTTTAATCCTTGTAGCCCACTTGGTGGAAGGAAGAAACAACTCCACATGTACTCTTTGGCATACATGACTGTGTACATGTGTGTGCACACACACACGCACACACTAAATGAGCATAAGACAAGTTTTAAAAACCAGAGAATGAAAAACGCATACAGTTTGCATCTTTAAGCTTTTAACTTTAAATGTCAGCGATGCAGGCTGTAGAATCAAGTCATCTGTAAAAGAATTAAAGGGATATTTTTCTTATATTCAAAGAAAAACTTTATTTTGCTAACCATTGCACACAACTTACCTTTTTAATCTACTGTAGCCAATTTGCTTATCACAGAATCTGAAATAAGAATAAACTGGCTAAATTGTGCAATACAGTTGTCTTAAAATTTAACAAATCTACATTTAAAACCTTTATAGACGCTGTACAACCTAAATCATTGGAGTTTTATGGCCGTACAACATCAGTATTTTTATAACCTTGAACCTCAGTTTGTAATTTTGAATATGTACTCAACAGACTCCTCAACTGTCTATTTGGTTAAATTTATTGCTCAGAACTCTTCAAAAAAAAAAAAAAAGTTCACACAGGAACAACCCTACTTCCCAAAGCAATTTGGACTTAAAATACGTCATGCGACAAAGTGTCCCTCCTGGAGGCCCAGCTGCAGGTGCAGGAGACAGCTGCAGGTGCAGGAGCCAGGTGGCCTTTCATTCCTAACTTGGGCCAGGCAGGCGGGGGGTGGGGTGGGTGGGTGGGGGGGACAGAGGGAGTGGACAGAGGGGCATGCCTTTAGTCCCAGAACTCAGGAATGCAGAGGCAGGCTGGTCTCTGTTCACAGGGCTCCAGTGGGGAGTTCCAATGGCAGAATTCACAAATGAACATTTCAAAGACATGACTCACACATATTTTAATCTTCACATAAATTTAAATCTTAGTAAGAAATACATATGTTTCTGTTTAAATATTTAAAACAGAAACATATACATAGGGAAAACATTTATATTTATGAATTATTTAACTTTGCTAGTGACTCAATGTTATAGTAATCAAAATAACCCAGTTATAATTCAGAGTCAAATTAAGTTACCTTTCCTGGTGTCTTCAAAATGCATTTAACTTTCTCGATTACATCGGAAACGTCCCCTGAATCCTTCAACTTCCTCCTGACATCTTCTTCCAGCTCGTCCCACTGAAAAGCACCTGAAAGGAATTAGTCAGATTTTCCTGTATGAGAAAGACCTATGAAAAGCTGAGTCTCTTTCTAGACTGTCAACGCTCCCTTCTTCAGTATTTTAATTTTTCTATAGCAAACACGTCTATCAAAGTGTGTGTTTAAGAAGTCAGTTTACCTTCCCCTAAACCAGTGGTTCTCAACTTGTGGGTTGAGACCCCTTTGGGTGGACCAACCCCTCTCACAGAAGTCACAGATCATCAGAAAACACAGATATTTACACTACAATTCATAGCAGTAGAAAATTACAGGTTTGAAGTAGGAACAAAAGTAATTATATGGACTGGGGGTCACCACAACATGAGCATTAGAAAGACTGAGAACCGCTACCCTAAACTGTCTTCTTCCCAGACAGCCGCCAAGTTTGAAGCAGATGTTCAGCTTAGTGACTTAGCAGCCTTGGCTAGGAGGAGTAAGTTTCTGTGAAAAGCGATCTTGCAAGTTGTTTATTTGTTCCCAGGATGAAGGTTGGTACTGCCGTTACCAAGGTTGAATGACATCATCACTAGTGGAGCGCAAAATCATACCACTGGTCTGGAGAGCCGCACGGCAGATGGAATGGATTCAGAAGGCCTTGTGCACTGTCTGGCTCAGATGATCTGTGATCCAGCCAGTACAACAACACCAGCTGCCTGGTCTCCTCCTGAACTCTGTCTCCATCCTGCCAACTTCAAGGGTACTCTTCTGGGCTCCTTCACTCTGGCCTCCCCGTCTATAAGCCTCCTTCCTTTCTCTAATTCTATCTTATGGTCAGCCAAAGGCAACCTTTACCCCGGCCCTCCTCTCACGTGGCCTGCAGGGCTCACTCTCCTAAGCAGCCTCCCCGATGATCTTCCATCTGTGAGATCCATCTTATTATTCCAGCTAAGTTTTCAAAAGCAGGATGAGTGCTCATGATGTTCCAAAGTGTCTTAGCCACAGTTCTACTGCTGTGAAGAGACACCAAGACCAAGGCAACTCTTATAGAAAAGAAAGCAGCTAACTGGGGCTGGCTTACAGTTTCAGAGGTCCAGTCCATTAGCATCATGGCAGGGAACATAGCAGGTGGTTGCTTGAGAAGTGACTGAGAGCTACATCCGGATCTGCAGTCAGGTGAGCAAAGGACAGCCTGGGCCTGGACTTTTGAAGCTTCAAATCCCATTCCCAGTGACACACTTCTTCCGACAAGGCCACAACTCTTAATCCTTCTAACCCTTTCAAGCACTTCTACCCGTTGGTGACTAAGCATTCAAATATATGAGCCTATGGGGCCATCTGTATTCAAACCACCATACAAGGGATTGCCCTCATCCACCCCATAACGCACAGGAGATTCCAACTCCTAAAAATACAACCAAAGCATTGTGCCGCACACAGGTACAGTAATGAGGCTTTCACTCCAATGCTATCTCTGCCTTTAACTACGGTGTGACTTCAAGAGACTCGCCCATTCCCCTGCTGCTAGGTGGGGAATCAAGACCTTTTGCGATCTGCTCCTAATTTTCTTTCCTAGTCTATCCCTGCCTACATCTACCACTCTGAAGATGCCCCCCCCCTGCCCTGTATGAGACTGAGGATTGAGCAGAGTATATAATTCACAATTTAAGCCAATGATCTGAGGTCATTGAAGTCAGCTTCTATCAGTGGGAACCAACACTGACCAGAAAGACCTGATCCTAGAGCTCTGGAGCCCAGAAGCTCGGACCTCTTGGCACTTGCTTGTTAATTTTTCTTTTAAAGATTGGTTTATTTTTTAAAAATTATTTATTTTTATTTTACAGGAATTGGTGTTCTGCCTGCATGTATGTCTGAGGGAAGGGGGGTGAGTCCCCTGCAACTGTAGTTGCAGTCAGTTGTGAGCTGCCATGTGGGTGCTGGGAATTGAACCCAGGTCCTCTGCAAGAGCAGTCAGTGCTCTTAACTGCTGAGCCATCTCCCCAGCCCCAAGATTGGCTTATTTGTATGTGTATAAATATTTGACTGCATGTATGTAAGTGTACCATGCCTCAGGAGACCAAAGAGGGCATTAGATCCCCTGGAACTGGAGTTACTGCCAGTTGTTAGCGGTGGGTCCTGGGAACGGAACCTGGGTCCTCTGCAAGTGCTCTTGACCACTGAGCCATCTCTCCAGTGCAGACGCTTGCTTTTTGTACGCCACTCAGCAATCCTGGGCAGCTTCCACATTCTCACCTCAGCTTCAGCAGCATTTACCATTTCCATTGTATAAATGCTCACAGCTTGGGAGGATCCCAGCTAACGACATGGTAACCCAGACCCTGGGACTGGCCTTGCCCACACAGGTGCTGGCGTGACTCCAGCACACCACTGCCTCCTTCTGCTGGTGACAACCCTTTATTCTCACTTCCCTGCTGGGTCACTTTCCCTTTCACACACCAGAAGGATGTGTAGTCTCTAAGAACTGTCTCCCCTCTCTTTCCCTCTTTTATGTCAGTGATTTTCGTCAAGGCACACATACTCTTTTCACAATCTGTCACGTTCTTTGGATCATCTTTCCAGAAAACTTCCCGTGCACACTTAGACAACAGTGCCAGGATCCCCGTATTTAAAAGTAATTCGTGACCGCCCCACGCCCTGGTCATTGACACTATCAGGAGAGGGTGCCAAAAGCCTTTCCCTAAAAGTGTTTGTAAAGCTGGGCGTGGTGGCTCATGCTTGTAATCCTAGCACTTGGGGAGGTAGAGGCAGACGGGTCTCTGTGAGTTCAAGGCCAGCCTGGTCTACAAAGCGAGTCCAGGATAGCCAAGACTACACAGAAAAACCCTGTCTCAACAAGCCAAAAAAATAAAAGTATTTGTAAGTTTTTTTCCCAAAAGTGTTTGGAAGATCCATTCTTGTCCTTGCTAAATCCTGGTGCATTTGAAGACATCTTCCTTACTGTAGCCTCTTAATCTCCTGGCCACGGGCTCACTGGGTGCACTCTGTCAGTGCTGGGCAGTATCCTCTGAGGCCTATAGACCAAGGTGTCTGTGGACACCCAAGGCCAGAGCATCATGGAACAGCCTTTTACACTGCTAAGCAGTAGGCTGCGGCTGGGAGACTTCAGCACACCAAGCCTAGACACCAACACCTCAGAGAGCTATATGCTTAATTAGCCCCATGTCCATCTGCTAGTGCCTAGAACTACTACAGTAACAAGAGACTGTGCATTGCACTTGTAACTAACTTTTCTGCTAAACCCCCGCCCCAAACCACTGTGCAATAAACCTCATACATTAAAATCAGAAAAAACAAAAAACAAAAAACAAAAGCCAAGTGTATCAAATACCTTAGAAACTAATGGAGCCCAGATTGATTCTCCATCCTACCTATGCATTATAATGACCTGAAGAGAGTTAGTTTACAAGATACATAAGAGGTAACCTCATCTTTCTAAATTAGAATTTCTGGAGCCAGGTCCCAGACACTGACATGTTTTAAAGCCTCCCAGAGCCCCTAATGTACCCTAATGCTGTTGTTGATGGACCATGTTCTCACTTTAAAAATCCCAGACATTATCAATACCCAGTTAGTAGCACACACCCTACAACAGGTGTATTTTCTTATTTGTCTCCACTCATTCGAACTGAAGGAGAACACGGTTACAATCTCTGTGTTGACCTTTACCATTGTTAGGTAAAACCTGCATCCACCTAATACAAGTAAAGTTGTATTAACCAAAGAACATCTACATAATAGCTCCATTCAAAGGATTATCGAAAAAGCAAGCAAACATCAACTAACCTAAATCAACAGGCAAACTCGTGGGGCCACTTAGCTGTTAGAAAACAGACTCACCAAGAGCCAATGATGAAGAATGAAAGTAGGTCAACCTCCTAAGAGCACTAACAAGTGGGCTGTTTGCGTAACTAGAAACGCTAGTCACGTTATCATAGACACTTTAACTGCTATAAACCAATAACCCTCTGGCTTAGGGCATCTTTTCTGTAGTGCAAATGTTTAACAACTGAATTGAACAAGGTCTCCGTGTACAGCATCGTCAACAATAGGCTCAGTGTCATGTGGCAGGAGCTGCAGCGGCTACTCACTTTGCACCAATCACTGGTGTTTTCTAGGGATAATTTCTACAGCACTTCGGTAATTTACCTAGCCTGTTGAGGAGCAAAGTGCACTCTGGTATCCTGTGCTGTTTCCTGTTGTACAGAAGAGAGCAGGCTGCAGAATAATTCCAAGAATGCGAGTGCACAGCACGCAAACTGAGCCCGAAGCTTGGGTCACATGCTCATCTGCCTTTCAGTGAGTGATGTGGAATTTTGGGCCATTTTGACAGGTCCAGCTTAGAAGCTACCTTCTTGGGTCTCTCATAAAATGTTTCCATTTCTAACCATCGGAGATCATTTGACTCAGGAACTTACAAGCCTTTAATTACCAAGTGTTATAAGAATGTTACAAGTGTGTGTAGTTTCAGGATAACTTCCTGGACGCAGAAACTACAGATCTCACTCTGCCGTTAGCCCTTGTCCTCAGGCCTTGGTTATAAAACACTAACACATTAATTACATGGTGTTCCTTTTATGCAGTGGAATGTTAACATATATAAACCAGACACACGTGGACTATATCTAGTTACTCAAAACCTTTAAGAAGAAAACAAACTTGAAGGCTTATATCTGAGTATAAAATGCTAACTAGTCTATGAAATAGGTGCCTTCTAAGTATCAAGCCTAAACATCCATATAATCCAATTTCTAGAGGCAAAAGACAAGCCTGTTACTTAAAAAGAATTGTTTATTTTAAAAGTACCCTCGGTGGTCTGGTTGACTTTTCTTTTAAGGGCAGAAGGTATGTTTATTATAGGGTTTTAGCTCTTGTTTGCCCAGGACAAATATTCCTAAGCAAGCTGTGCCATGGAGTTCTGTTCTTGCCTGAGCAGCCTGACTGACAAGCCATGGCTCACGTCCTCCACGGTCCCCCGACACACCCTGTGACCTGTGGACTGTGAAGCAACTGCTGCACAAGCCTGGGCCTTGAAAGCTGTGTTCTGTGAGGAGATTTGAAAATGTTTTAAGGAAACTTTTAAGTCCTTATTGGAGACTCCATGAAAAAATGTAGACCTAAGGGTTTTGTTTCATTTAGTAAAAATGAGTATTTTTGAAGAACTAATCTATTAGCAAATGAGAATCTATTAGAGAAAACAGCAGTGATAGTCAGACATTCTGTTTTGATAATGGGATTTGTGTGGGTTTTATTTTCTTGTAATAAGTATGCATCTTTAAAACTGTGCAGAACTTAAGCTTACTTCCGTTCAATTCAGATGTCTCATTTGCACATAACTAAAGAATGATTAGGAAGATGCACTGCCAGACATGCATCAGGCTCCTTCTACTCCAGGTCAAGGTCAAACCCTCCTCCACGTTTTGCTGGTCGGGACACAGGAGACCAGAGCCCAAGTACAAAAGCTCTGAACTGGCCAAGAAGCCAGCTCTCTTTCCCTATGCCCTCCACCGCCTCTGCTGTGCCCAAGCACCCCATTTCCCTGCTCCCTAAACTTCTACTCATCTGCTAAGATCCACTCTCCATCTTTGGGCCGAGACAGGACAGAACAGCAAGAGGAGAAAGCTACACAGCTCTGGATGCGATAGCCTTGCACTTTCCATCAGTTCCCAGCCGGCTTCCCAGCCCAGCCTCTCAATTCACCACCGCCCGTGGGTGGGACACCCAGCTGTCCTGAGAGTATGAAACATCACTTGGAGCCTGTAGGAAAAATAGCTCATGTTGCACCCCACCCCGGCCACACCATCAGATCCTGCACACTCATGGGATTCTCCAGGTGACCTCAACTCCAAGATGTTAAAAGCACGAGTCTAATGCTAAAAGGCCACAGTGCTCGCCTCACTGAAGCTGTGTGCCTGACCGATGGGAGCTTCCTCACTGAGGTCTTGTCTTCTCCACTCTACTTCCCGCTGCCCCTCCCCCACCACCACACAGGAGCATTCAAAGGCCCAGCCTGGTCACACTGAGGAAGGAATCACAACTCCTAGGAGTGACAGGATCGGTTCCCATGGGCCCTGATGGCCTCATCTCCCCCTCTGTGCTCCAAGTCCTGTGGAAGCGCACACGTATGGTCCCCAGAGGACAGCGGATTATGGTCCCCAAAGGACAGCGGATTACACATTTACCTGAGCATCTGTATATGTGAGTAAAACCTCTTTCTAACTGTAGCTGAGAGAATCCAGAAAGCTGTCACAGGTAACTGACGGGAATGGGCAAGGTTCAGGGAGAACCTTTTCTTTCCCCCTTTTGCCCACCATCCTGCATTTCCCCCACATCTCTGTGTATTGATTTTATCATGTAAAAGAGCATCCTCCCTGGGAGGATGCCAGGCAGGTTCAGCCTCTGGTGTGTGGACCTGCTTTACAGCTCTCATATTAAAGACAGCATAAATGACGGAGAGTGCTCAAGTGCCTTCCTGGATTTCAACAGGAAAACCATTGAAAATTTAAACACAGCCGGGCGTGGTGGCGCACGTCTTTAATCCCAGCACTCAGGAGGCACAGGCAGGCGGATTATGGTGAGCTCGAGGCCAACCTGGTCTACAAAGCAAGTCTAGGACAGGCTACACAGAGACGCTGTCTCAAAAAACCAAAAAAAATTTCTAGGACCCTCTGTATCCTTTTATTTTGCTATTCTCCCATGCGTCTCTCATTTAGAGTCCTAATAGGATGTCCTCCCCTCTGTCCCAGTTTCCTGGTAAGTGAAGGCTTTCGTGGGACATGCCCCTTGGGCTAGTATGCAGATATATGATAGGCAGATTTGGGCCCAGGGGTCCCGCTCAAACTAAGGCACCAGCCAAGGACAATACAGGAGGTAAACTTTAAACCCCTTCCCAGATCTAGCCAATGGTCAGAATATTCTCCACAGTTGAGTGGAGAGTGGGATATGACTTTCTCACGTACTCTGGTGCCTTACATTTGACCAGGGGGAGACCTGGTGGCACTCAGAGGAAGGACAGCAGGTTACCAAGAAGAGACTTGATACCCTATGAGCATATACAGAGGGAGGTAATCCCCCTCAGGAACAGTCATAGGGGAGGGGAATAATGGGAAAATTGGGGGGAGGGAGGAATGGGAGGATACAAGGGATGGGATAACCATTGAGATGTAACAAGAATAAATTAATAAAAAAAAAAAACAACAAAAAAAGTATTCATTAGGGGTTGGAGAGATGGCTCAGAGGGTAAGAGCACTGACTATTCTCCCAAAGGTCCTGAGTTCAATTCCTAGCAACCACATGGTGGCTCACAACCATCTACACTGAGACCTAGTGCCCGCTTCTGGTGTGCAGGAAGAATACTATAGACATAATAAATCTTAAAAAAAAAAAAAAATCAGTGAAAATGCAAACACATCCTTCACAGTCCCTCAGACATGTCATGGCAAACATTTTTCTTAACATGCAAACATTTTGGGGTCTTCTAGAATTAGTATTGAATTCTGAGCTGGGAGAATCTAAGCTCAAACATTAAAATCTATAGAATTAAAAGAAGTCATTAACTAGTTAATCGATGTCCCTATCTACTTGCACCTGATCTCCAAGGCCACTGAAATGTATTGTACACCTGCCAAGCTGAAGGCAGCATGTCCCACGGGAACTTGTGAATTTTCCAAATCACTAAGCCATCACAACATTATTCCCACATTTCCAACAAAAAACAACTCCATCTTCTTTTAAAACCCATAACTAAGGTTTAATTTATTATATGATCTAACCATAATTCAAATAGAAAATAAAAGACATCTTGTTTCTTAGAGGTGAGAAATTATCTACCGCATGCATATATCAGGGTTAGTTTGCTCACTAATCCACTGATGGCATCTGGATCACAGTCACCATTTTAGCTATGATGTCTAAGGCATGGTTGTGTGACTCTTCTCTGACACCCTGCTTTTAATTATTTCAGGTATATACCCAGAAATAAATTGCTATATTATGTGGCAATTCTGTTTTTAAGATTCCTAACAACTGCCATCCTCTTTCCAAAGTATTAAGAAATGACATCATAGATGAACTCTGAAGATCCTTTCCTAAGTAAAACAATCCAGTCCCTAAATCTCAAGCACGCTGACTGTGCTCATGCAGGCACACAGAGTAGTCAAATCACAGCTGTGGAGAGCGAAGCAGCTACCAGGGGCTTGAAGAAGTTACTATTTAATGGGACAGACCTTCAGATTTCAAAATAAAGAATTACAAAGACGAATGAAAATGATAATTGTACTGTAAAAGTCCATCTAATTGTATTGGACTGTACGGTTAAAGACGGCTAAAATAGCAACTTGTGTGCTATGGGATTTTGCCATTTGTTTTCCTTAAGGCAAATAAATTTGACACGAAGATGAAACACTTGAGTATTTCTACATAAAAAGCAAACTCTTCATGGGTAAGCATCACCTCAGATGTCAGGGGATTAGACACATGTAAAATTACCCAAAACTCTCACAGACAACGGGCATCTTCATCCAAAAAGCTTACTAGAGTGTAAGGGACCAGAGCATCCCACAAGGTACCTGAGTAAATGAAGCGCAGAATGTCTGATAAACAGGAGCAGAAGAGAGCATCTTTAACGATGACACGCAGCGGTGGGTTGCTGGGAGATTCCTGGCTAGCACCGGGAAACACAGCATCTCTGTTTATGGCAAAGAGATCCTGGGTGGTTCGGATGATACTGGAATCCTGAATGTCGGTAGGGCTCTTCACATTGAAAAGCAGCATGAAAACGTGGCTTACGGCACAGAGAACGATCTTGTGAGCCTCCACGACGCCTGTCACCTCTGGGTGGTAGAACACCACATCCACACACTGGCAGCAGAAGAGGAGGTTGTTCAAGTCGGAGTGGTAGTGCGATGCTTCAGCCTTCAAGACGGGCATCTTTTCTGTTTTGGACGGGAAATTTAAATAATAACCTATTGTTTTGTAAGGCTACAGGCTCAATAATTAAAAATAAGTGTTCTTCAAAAACGAGGTGAAATCCTACACAGTACCCAATACTTGCCCATTTTTAACCTACAAATCAAGGATTTTTGTACAGCTTATTCTCAGCATGTATAAGCTAGTTCATCAGAGATTCCTGAAGCGCATTTTACAGAACACATGTGAATACCATTTTATATTTTGTAGTGAAAATAAAAATCTCCTGGTACTCATTATCTTTGTGTCTCAAAACACTTCCCCAAGAACAGTGCTTTAGTGAGGATTGGGAGACATCATTATTTTTCTACCAGATTTAAAAAAACCAACTAGGTTCTGAAGACCTTCCTCTCACATCAGCAGAGCTTCTGCAATAGGGTCAAGCTGCTCAGGGTCAGTGAAGTAACGTCTGCATGTTCCCCTGTCTCCAGAAAAGTTGACTCTAACTACTCTAATTGTCTGAAATCACATTAACAACTTAACTTTGATCCTAGTCTTTTTTTTTTTTTTTTTCCTTCTAGTAAAATAATCTACGTCACCAAACAGCAAACACTTCTTTCCGCTCAGGATACCTTAGCCAGGGTGTTAGGTGCAACCCATGGGTTCCTAGGGGACGACATTACCTTAGATTTGCCATGACTAGTTTGCTCCTATCAAAGGCAGAAGACCAGGATATCCACAGGTCATGTCTTCCCCATGGAACCTAACTGTAAGATGTCTGGCCTCTCACTCCCCGGTGAGCCCAAGCAGAAAGCCACAAGGGAAAGGCTGCCAGAGCACGGCATGTTATGATCTAAGCGAGGGGAGTTAATTCCTTCAGCAACAGAAACCCTTTATTCTAAACAAAGCCTGGAAGCAGGTCCATGGCCCTGATAAGCAGCTTTGCAGGCCAAGCTCCCCGCACTGAGCCCTGAGCCCACCTTCCCTTCCTGGCAGGGACCCTCACAGGACCTTGCGTACTAACAGCCTGAAAGCCATGTGTTCTCAGAGCCCTGGACTAGTCCTTACAATAAGTCAGCCCCAGAGACACTGAGGAGCACTCATGCTGGCTGGGGTTTTACTCAGTACTCGGCCCACAGCTCTCTAAACTGAACTCACAGGCTGAATCTGCTGACACTGCTGGGACCCTGTACATTGTATATACAATATACCCTGAATATTACCCAGTATATATGCAACATACCCTGTGTATTACCCTATATATACAATATACCCTGTGGATTATCCTATATATACTTTATATATACTGTATATTACCCAGTATATATACAATATACCCTGTGTATTGCCCTATATATACAATATACCCTGTGGATTACCCTATATATACAATATACCCTGTGGATTACCCTATATATACAATATACTCTGTATATTACCCAGTATATATACAATATACCCTGTATGTTATGCAGTCCCTCGAATGAAGAACCGCTGGCAGAGGGTGGGGTCCAGGGTGTGGGATGCTGGATTCCGCTGAGAGATGACGATGTTCCCTCTTCTGGATCGGTCAGATCCACTAGCCGTCTACACTAGTTGGTCTTTTCTAACCCTGAAAGCATTTAAGGCTCCAGAATTTACCACATTTTACTTAGCTGAACTTTTATAAAGTGGAAATGATTCCTCAATTCCAATTTGCATTTTCTTGGTTTATATTTATATTCATTCAACAAATAGCTTTTTAGTGCCTACTTTAGAGGTCTTTTTCTTTTTGATAAATAGGAATACTTCACATTTATGAAATACACACTGATTATTCAGTACATATATACAATATGGCAGCTACTCATCATTTCTTTGTACCTAGGACTTTCAAACACACCTCTTCCATTTCTTCACAAAATATAGTAACATTATCACAATAACCTACAGCCATCATATGATGACAAGTACCTAATTATTCTATTATATAATAGTAGAATAATAATAATAATGCAAAATGTCAATAATGATGAGTGTAATTTAATGTTTATATTTACACTCAGTTGCATAAATGATAACAGGGTGCACACACACCCTTAACTTCATCCTGCAGTTATGAACTCTGTCATTGCACCTTATCTCCAGACAGTAAGACAAACACAGACATACACAAATACACACATAGCAGCTGAAATCCTTAAGAGTCAGGGGCAGGCATCAGGCCACTGTGGCTCTGATAATATTTCACATTATCTCTTAACCTTGACCTATTCATCATAATAGGTTAAAAAAATTAACAGTAACCCTACAATTTCATCTAATCTTCAGCTCATATTAAAATTTCACTGGCTACTTCTTGCCTAAGCAGAGGCAACCCCTCTCTTGCATGAGGTTTGTTGTGCCCTCCTACCCCTTCAGAGTTGTAACCCTCACACAGGGATGTCTCTGCCCTCACAGCTGTAACACTCACACAGGGATGCCTCTGCCCTCACAGCTGTAACACTCACACAGGGATGTCTCTGCCCTCACAGCTGTAACACTCACACAGAGATGCCTCTGCCCTCACAGCTGTAACACTCACACAGGGATGCCTCTGCCCTCACAGCTGTAACACAGAGATGCCTCTGCCCTCACAGCTGTAACACTCACACAGGGATGCCTCTGCCCTCACAGCTGTAACCCTCACACAGGGATGTCTCTGCCCTCACAGCTGTAGCACTCACACAGGGATGCCTCTGCCCTCACAGCTGTAACACTCACACAGGGATGCCTCTGCCCTCACAGCTGTAACACTCACACAGGGATGCCTCTGCCCTCACAGCTGTAACACTCACACAGAGATGTCTCTGCCCTCACAGCTGTAACACTCACACAGGGATGCCTCTGCCCTCACAGCTGTAACACTCACACAGGGATGCCTCTGCCCTCACAGCTGTAACACAGAGATGCCTCTGCCCTCACAGCTGTAACACTCACACAGGGATGCCTCTGCCCTCACAGCTGTAACACAGAGATGCCTCTGCCCTCACAGCTGTAACACTCACACAGAGATGCCTCTGCCCTCACAGCTGTAGCACTCACACAGGGATGTCTCTGCCCTCACAGCTGTAACACTCACACAGGGATGCCTCTGCCCTCACAGCTGTAACACTCACACAGGGATGCCTCTGCCCTCACAGCTGTAACACTCACACAGGGATGCCTCTGCCCTCACAGCTGTAACACTCACACAGGGATGCCTCTGCCCTCACAGCTGTAACACTCACACAGGGATGCCTCTGCCCTCACAGCTGTAACACAGAGATGCCTCGCCCTCACAGCTGTAACACTCACACAGAGATGCCTCTGCCCTCACAGCTGTAAACACAGAGATGCCTCTGCCCTCACAGCTGTAACACAGAGTGCCTCTGCCCTCACAGCTGTACACTCACATAGGGATGCCTCTGCCTCACAGCTGTAACACTCACACAGGGATGCCTCTGCCCTCACAGCTGTAACACTCACACAGGGATGCCTCTGCCCTCACAGCTGTACAACAGAGATGCCTCTGCCCTCACAGCTGTAACACTCACACAGAGATGCCTCTGCCCTCACAGCTGTAACACAGAGATGCCTCTGCCCTCACAGCTGTAACACTCACACAGGGATGTCTCTGCCCTCACAGCTGTAACACTCACACAGGGATGCCTCTGCCCTCACAGCTGTAACACTCACACAGGGATGTCTCTGCCCTCACAGCTGTAACACTCACACAGGGATGTCTCTGCCCTCACAGCTGTAACACTCACATAGGGATGTCTCTGCCCTCACAGCTGTAACACTCACACAGGGATGCCTCTGCCCTCACAGCTGTAACACTCACACAGGGATGTCTCTGCCCTCACAGCTGTAACACTCACACAGGGATGCCTCTGCCCTCACAGCTGTAACACTCACACAGGGATGTCTCTGCCCTCGGAGCTGTAACACTCACATAGGGATGTCTCTGCCCTCACAGCTGTAACACAGAGATGCCTCTGCCCTCACAGCTGTAACACTCACATAGGGATGCCTCTGCCCTCACAGCTGTAACACTCACACAGGGATGCCTCTGCCCTCACAGCTGTAACACTCACACAGGGATGCCTCTGCCCTCACAGCTGTAACACTCACACAGGGATGTCTCTGCCCTCGGAGCTGTAACACTCACATAGGGATGTCTCTGCCCTCACAGCTGTAACACTCACACAGGGATGTCTCTGCCCTCACAGCTGTAACACTCACACAGGGATGCCTCTGCCCTCACAGCTGTAACACTCACACAGGGATGTCTCTGCCCTCACAGCTGTAACACTCACATAGGGATGCCTCTGCCCTCACAGCTGTAACACAGGGATGTCTCTGCCCTCACAGCTGTAACACTCACACAGGGATGCCTCTGCCCTCACAGCTGTAACACTCACACAGAGATGCCTCTGCCCTCACAGCTGTAACACTCACACAGGGATGCCTCTGCCCTCACAGCTGTAACACTCACACAGGGATGCCTCTGCCCTCACAGCTGTAACACTCACACAGGGATGTCTCTGCCCTCACAGCTGTAACACTCACACAGCGGTGCCTCTGCCCTCACAGCTGTAACACTCACACAGGGATGTCTCTGCCCTCGGAGCTGTAACACTCACACAGGGATGTCTCTGCCCTCACAGCTGTAACACTCACACAGGGATGCCTCTGCCCTCACAGCTGTAACACAGGGATGTCTCTGCCCTCGGAGCTGTAACACTCACATAGGGATGTCTCTGCCCTCACAGCTGTAACACTCACACAGGGATGTCTCTGCCCTCACAGCTGTAACACTCACACAGAGATGCCTCTGCCCTCACAGCTGTAACACTCACACAGGGATGTCTCTGCCCTCGGAGCTGTAACACTCACATAGGGATGTCTCTGCCCTCACAGCTGTAACACAGAGATGCCTCTGCCCTCACAGCTGTAACACTCACATAGGGATGCCTCTGCCCTCACAGCTGTAGCACTCACACAGGGATGCCTCTGCCCTCACAGCTGTAACACTCACACAGGGATGTCTCTGCCCTCACAGCTGTAACACAGAGATGCCTCTGCCCTCACAGCTGTAACACTCACACAGAGATGCCTCTGCCCTCACAGCTGTAACACTCACACAGAGATGCCTCTGCCCTCACAGCTGTAACACTCACACAGGGATGCCTCTGCCCTCACAGCTGTAGCACTCACACAGAGATGTCTCTGCCCTCACAGCTGTAGCACTCACACAGGGATGCCTCTGCCCTCACAGCTGTAGCACTCACACAGGGATGTCTCTGCCCTCACAGCTGTAACACTCACATAGGGATGTCTCTGCCCTCACAGCTGTAACCCTCACACAGGGATGCCTCTGCCCTCACAGCTGTAACACTCACACAGGGATGTCTCTGCTGCCTCACAGCTGTAACACTCACACAGAGATGCCTCTGGCCCTCACAGCTGTAACACTCACACAGGGATGTCTCTGCCCTCACAAGCTGTAACACTCACACAGAGATGCCTCTGCCCTCACAGCTGTAGCACTCACACAGGGATGTCTCTGCCCTCACAGCTGTAACACTCACACAGGGATGCCTCTGCCCTCACAGCTGTAACACTCACACAGGGATGCCTCTGCCCTCACAGCTTAACACTCACACAGATGCCTCTGCCCTCACAGCTGTAACACTCACACAGGGATGCCTCTGCCCTCACAGCTGTACACTCACACAGGGATTCCTGCCCTCGGAGCTGTAACACTCACATAGGGATGTCTCTGCCCTCACAGCTGTAACACTCACACAGGGATGTCTCTGCCCTCACAGCTGTAACACTCACACAGAGATGCCTCTGCCCTCACAGCTGTAACACAGAGATGCCTCTGCCCTCACAGCTGTAACACTCACACAGAGATGCCTCTGCCCTCACAGCTGTAGCACTCACACAGGGATGCCTCTGCCCTCACAGCTGTAACACTCAACAGGGATGTCTGCCCTCACAGCTGTAACACTCACACAGGGATGCCTCTGCCCTCACAGCTGTAACACTCACACAGGGATGTCTCTGCCCTCACAGCTGTAACACTCACACAGGGATGCCTCTGCCCTCACAGCTGTAACACTCACACAGGGATGTCTCTGCCCTCGGAGCTGTAACACTCACATAGGGATGTCTTCTGCCCTCACAGCTGTAACACTCACACACAGGGATTCTCTGCCCTCACGCTGTAACACTCACACAGGGATGCCTCTGCCCTCACAGCTGTAACACTCCACAGGGATGCCTCTGCCCTCACAGCTGTAACACTCACACAGGGATGTCTCTGCCCTCGGAGCTGTAACACTCACATAGGGATGTCTCTGCCCTCACAGCTGTAACACAGAGATGCCTCTGCCCTCACAGCTGTAACACAGAGATGCCTCTGCCCTCACAGCTGTAACACTCACACAGAGATGTCTCTGCCCTCACAGCTGTAACACTCACACAGAGATGTCTCTGCCCTCACAGCTGTAACACTCACACAGGGATGTCTCTGCCCTCACAGCTGTAACACTCACACAGGGATGCTCTGCCCTCACAGCTGTAAACACTCACATAGGGATGTCTCCTGCCCTCACAGCTGTAACACTCACACAGGGATGCCTCTGCCCTCACAGCTGTACACGCACACAGGGATGTCTCTGCCCTCGGAGCTGTAACACTCACATAGGGATGTCTCTACCCTCACAGCTGTAACACTCACACAGGGATGTCTCTGCCCTCACAGCTGTAACACTCACACAGGGATGTCTCTGCCCTCACAGCTGTAACACTCACATAGGGATGTCTCTGCCCTCACAGCTGTAACACTCACACAGGGATGTCTCTGCCCTCACAGCTGTAACACTCACACAGGGATGTCTCTACCCTCACAGCTGTAACACTCACACAGGGATGCCTCTGCCCTCACAGCTGTAACACTCACACAGGGATGCCTCTGCCCTCACAGCTGTAACACTCACACAGGGATGTCTCGCCCTCACAGCTGTAACACAGAGATGCCTCTGCCCTCACCTGTAACACTCACACAGAGATGCCTCTGCCCTCACAGCTGTAACACTCACACAGGGATGCCTCTGCCCTCACAGCTGTAACACTCACACAGGGATGCCTCTGCCCTCACAGCTGTAACACTCACACAGAGATGCCTCTGCCTCACAGCTGTAACACTCACACGATGCCTCTGCCCTCACAGCTGTAACACTCACACGGGATGCCTCTGCCCTCACAGCTGTAACACAGAGATGCCTCTGCCCTCACAGCTGTAACACAGAGATGGCCTCTGCCCTCACAGCTGTAACACTCACACAGGATGCTCTGCCTCGGAGCTGTAACACTCACATAGGGATGCCTCTGCCCTCACAGCTAGCACTCACACAGGGATGTCTCGCCCTCACAGCTGTAACACAGAGATGCCTCTGCCCTCACAGCTGTAACACTCACACAGAGATGTCTCCTGCCCTCACAGCTGTAACACTCACACAGGGATGCCTCTGCCCTCACAGCTGTAACACAGAGATGCCTCTGCCCTCACAGCTGTAACACTCACACAGGGATGTCCTCTGCCCTCACAGCTTGTAACACAGAGATGCCTCTGCCCTCACAGCTGTAACACTCACACAGGATGTCCTCGCCCCTCACAGCTGTAACACTCACACAGAGATGCCTCGCCCTCACAGCTGTAACACTCACACAGGATGTCTCTGCCCTCAGCTGTAACCCTCACATAGGGATGTCTCTGCCCTCACAGCTGTAACACTCACACAGGGATGTCTCTGCCCTCACAGCTGTAACCCTCACATAGGGATGTCTCTGCCCTCACAGCTGTAACACTCACACAGGGATGTCTCTGCCCTCACAGCTGTAACACTCACATAGGGATGCCTCTGCCCTCACAGCTGTAACACTCACACAGGGATGTCCTCCCTCACAGCTGTAGCACTCACACAGAGATGCCTCTGCCCTCACAGCTGTAACACTCACACAGGGATGTCTCTGCCCTCCAGCTGTAACACTCACATAGGGATGCCTCTGCCCTCACAGCTGTAACTCACACAGGGATGTCTCTGCCCTCGGAGCTGTAACACCACACAGGGATGCCTCTGCCCTCACAGCGCTGTACACTCACACAGGGATGTCTCTGCCCTCACAGCTGTAACACTCACACAGGGATGCCTCTGCCCTCACAGCTGTAACAAGAGATGCCTCTGCCCTCACAGCTGTAGCACTCACACAGGATGCCTCTGCCCTCACAGCTGTAACACAGAGATGCCTCTGCCCTCACAGCTGTAACACTCACACAGGATGTCTCTGCTGCCCTCACAGCTGTAGCACTCACACAGGATGTCTCTGCCCTCACAGCTGTAACACTCACATAGGGATGTCTTGCCCTCTCACAGCTGTAACCCTCACACAGGGATGCCTCTGCCCTCACAGCTGTAACCCTCACATAGGGATGTCTCTACCCTCACAGCTGTAACACTCACACAGGGATGCCTCTGCCCACCAGCTGTAACACTCACACAGGGATGCCTCTGCCCTCACTGTAACACTCACACAGGGGATGCTCTGCCCTCACAGCTGTAACACTCACACAGGGATGCCTCTTCCCTCACAGCTGTAACACCTCACACAGATGCCTCGCCCTCACAGCTGTAACACTCACACAGGGATGCCTCTGCCCTCACAGCTGTAACACTCACACAGAGATGCCTCTGCCCTCACAGCTGTAACACTCACACAGAGATGCCTCTGCCCTCACAGCTGTAACACTCACACAGGGATGCCTCTGCCCTCAAGTGTAACACCACACGAGATGTCTCTGCCCTCACAGCTGTAACCTCACATAGGGATGCCTCTGCCCCAGCTGTAACACTCACACAGGGATGCCTCTGCCCTCACAGCTGTAACACAGAGATGCCTCTGCCCTCACAGCTGTGCACTCACACACAGGATGCCTCTGCCCTCACAGCGTAACACTCACACAGAGATGCCTCTGCCCTACAGCTGTAACACTCCACACAGGATGCCTCTGCCCTCACAGCTGTAACACAGGATGCCTCTGCCCTCACAGCTGTAACACAGAGATGCCTCTGCCCTCACAGCTGTAGCACTCACACAGGGATGCCTCTGCCCTCACAGCTGTAACACTCACACAGATGCCTCTGCCCTCAGCTGTAACACTCACACAGGGATGTCTCTCTGCCCTCACAGCTGTAACACTCACACAGGGATGCCTCTGCCCTCACAGCTGTAACACTCACACAGGGATGCCTCTCCCTCACAGCTGTAACACTCACACAGGATGCCTCTGCCCTCACAGCTGTAACACTCACACAGGGATGCCCTGCCCTCACAGCTGTAACACTCACACAGGGATGCCTCTGCCCTCACAGCTGTAACACTCACACAGAGATGCTCTGCCCTCACAGCTGTAACACTCACATAGGGATGCCTCTGCCCTCACAGCTGTAACACTCACACAGGGATGCCTCTGCCCTCACAGCTGTAACACTCACACAGGGATGCCTCTGCCCTCACAGCTGTAACACAGAGATGCCTCTGCCCTCACAGCTGTAGCACTCACACAGGGATGCCTCTGCCCTCACAGCTGTAACACTCACACAGAGATGCCTCTGCCCTCACAGCTGTAACACTCACACAGGGATGCCTCTGCCCTCACAGCTGTAACACAGAGATGCCTCTGCCCTCACAGCTGTAGCACTCACACAGGGATGCCTCTGCCCTCACAGCTGTAACACTCAACAGGGATGCCTCTGCCCTCACAGCTGTAACAAGGGATGCCTCTGCCCTCACAGCTGTAACACAGAGATGCCTCTGCCCTCACAGCTGTAGCACTCACACAGGGATGCCTCTGCCCTCACAGCTGTAACACTCACACAGAGATGCCTCTGCCCTCACAGCTGTAACACAGAGATGCCTCTGCCCTCACAGCTGTAGCACTCACACAGGGATGCCTCTGCCCTCACAGCTGTAACACTCACACAGAGATGCCTCTGCCCTCACAGCTGTAACACTCACACAGGGATGTCTCTGCCCTCACAGCTGTAACACTCACACAGAGATGCCTCTGCCCTCACAGCTGTAAACACAGAGATGTCTCTTGCCCTCACAGCTGTAACACTCACATAGAGATGTCTCTGCCCTCCAGCTGTAACACTCACATAGGGATGCCTCTGCCCTCACAGCTGTAAAACTCACACAGGGATGCCCTCTGCCCTCACAGCTGTAAACTACACAGGGATGCTCTGCCCTCACAGCTGTAACACAGAGATGCCTCTGCCCTCACAGCTGTAGACAACTCACACAGGGATGCCTCTGCCCTCACAGCTGTAACACTCACACAGGATGTCTCTGCCCTCACAGCTGTAAGCACTCACACAGGGATGCCTCTGCCCTCACAGCTGTAACACTCACACAGGGATGTCCTCTGCCCTCACAGCTGTAACACTCACACAGGATGCCTCTGCCCTCACAGCTGTAACACTCACACAGGGATGTCTCTGCCCTCAAAGCTGTAACACTCCACAAGAGATGCCTCTGCCCTCACAGCTGTAACACTCACACAGAGATGCCTCTAGCTACACTCACACAAGATGCTGCAAGGTAGCACTCACACAGGGATGCCTCTGCCCTCACAGCTGTAACCACTCACACAGGATGCCTCTGCCCTCACAGCTGTAACACTCACACAGGGATGCCTCTGCCCTCACAGCTGTAACACTCACACAGGGATGCCTCTGCCCTCACAGCTGTAACACAGGGATGCCTCTGCCCTCACAGCTGTAACACAGAGATGCCTCTGCCCTCACAGCTGTAACACTCACACAGGGATGCCTCTGCCCTCACAGCTGTAACACAGAGATGCCTCTGCCCTCACAGCTGTAACACTCACACAGGGATGCCTCTGCCCTCACAGCTGTAACACAGGGATGCCTCTGCCCTCACAGCTGTAACACTCACACAGAGATGCCTCTGCCCTCACAGCTGTAACACAGGGATGCCTCTGCCCTCACAGCTGTAACACTCACACAGGGATGCCTCTGCCCTCACAGCTGTAACACAGGGATGTCTCTGCCCTCACAGCTGTAACCCTCACACAGGGATGCCTCTGCCCTCACAGCTGTAACACTCACACAGGGATGCCTCTGCCCTCACAGCTGTAACACAGGGATGCCTCTGCCCTCACAGCTGTAACACAGAGATGCCTCTGCCCTCACAGCTGTAACACTCACACAGGGATGCCTCTGCCCTCACAGCTGTAAACACAGGGATGCCTCTGCCCTCACAGCTGTAACACTCACACAGGGATGCCTCTGCCCTCACAGCTGTAGCACTCACACAGAGATGCCTCTGCCCTCACAGCTGTAACACTCCCAGGGATGCCTCTGCCCTCACAGCTGTAACACAGGGATGTCTCTGCCCTCACAGCTGTAACCCTCACACAGGGATGCCTCTGCCCTCACAGCTGTAACACTCACACAGGGATGCCTCTGCCCTCACAGCTGTAACACTCACATAGGGATGCCTCTGCCCTCACAGCTGTAACACAGAGATGCCTCTGCCCTCACAGCTGTAACACTCACACAGGGATGTCTCTGCCCTCACAGCTGTAACACTCACACAGGGATGCCTCTGCCCTCACAGCTGTAACACAGGGATGCCTCTGCCCTCACAGCTGTAACACTCACACAGGGATGCCTCTGCCCTCACGCTGTAACACTCACACAGGGATGCCTCTGCCCTCACAGCTGTAACACTCACACAGGGATGCCTCTGCCCTCACAGCTGTAACACTCACACAGGGATGTCTCTGCCCTCACAGCTGTAACACAGGGATGCCTCTGCCCTCACAGCTGTAACACAGGGATGCCTCTGCCCTCACAGCTGTAACACTCACACAGGGATGCCTCTGCCCTCACAGCTGTAACACTCACATAGGGATGCCTCTGCCCTCACAGCTGTAACACAGAGATGCCTCTGCCCTCACAGCTGTAACACTCACACAGGGATGTCTCTGCCCTCACAGCTGTAACACTCACACAGGGATGCCTCTGCCCTCACAGCTGTAACACAGAGATGCCTCTGCCCTCACAGCTGTAACACTCACACAGGGATGCCTCTGCCCTCACAGCTGTAACACAGGGATGCCTCTGCCCTCACAGCTGTAACACTCACACAGGGATGCCTCTGCCCTCACAGCTGTAACACTCACATAGGGATGCCTCTGCCCTCACAGCTGTACACAGAGATGCCTCTGCCCTCACAGCTGTAACACTCACACAGGGATGCCTCTGCCCTCACAGCTGTAACACTCACACAGAGATGCCTCTGCCCTCACAGCTGTAACACAGGGATGCCTCTGCCCTCACAGCTGTAACACAGGGATGCCTCTGCCCTCACAGCTGTAACACTCACACAGGGATGCCTCTGCCCTCACAGCTGTAACACTCACATAGGGATGCCTCTGCCCTCACAGCTGTAACACAGAGATGCCTCTGCCCTCACAGCTGTAACACTCACACAGGGATGCCTCTGCCCTCACAGCTGTAACACAGAGATGCCTCTGCCCTCACAGCTGTAACACTCACACAGGGATGCCTCTGCCCTCACAGCTGTAACACAGAGATGCCTCTGCCCTCACAGCTGTAACACTCACATAGGGATGCCTCTGCCCTCACAGCTGTAACACAGAGATGCCTCTGCCTCACAGCTGTAACACTCACACAGGGATGCCTCTGCCCTCACAGCTGTAACACACACAGAGATGCCTCTGCCCTCACAGCTGTAACACTCACACAGGGATGTCTCTGCCCTCACAGCTGTAACACTCACACAGGGATGCCTCTGCCCTCACAGCTGTAACACTCACACAGGGATGCCTCTGCCCTCACAGCTGTAGCACTCACACAGGGATGTCTCTGCCCTCACAGCTGTAACACAGGGATGCCTCTGCCCTCACAGCTGTAACACAGGGATGCCTCTGCCCTCACAGCTGTAACACTCACACAGGGATGCCTCTGCCCTCACAGCTGTAACACTCACATAGGGATGCCTCTGCCCTCACAGCCTGTAACACAGAGATGCCTCTGCCCTCACAGCTGTAACACTCACACAGGGATGTCTCTGCCCTCACAGCTGTAACACTCACACAGGGATGTCTCTGCCCTCACAGCTGTAACACAGGGATGCCTCTGCCCTCACAGCTGTAACACTCACATAGGGATGCCTCTGCCCTCACGCTGTAACACAGGATGCCTCTGCCCTCACAGCTGTAACACTCACACAGGGATGCCTCTGCCCTCACAGCTGTAACACTCACACAGGGATGCCTCTGCCCTCACAGCTGTAACACTCACACAGGGATGCCTCTGCCCTCACAGCTGTAACACTCACACAGGGATGCCTCTGCCCTCACAGCTGTAACACTCACACAGGGATGCCTCTGCCCTCACAGCTGTAACACCAGATGCCTCTGCCCTCACAGCTGTAACACTCACACAGGGATGCCTCTGCCCTCACAGCTGTAAACACAGGGATGCCTCTGCCCTCACAGCTGTAACACTCACACAGAGATGCCTCTGCCCTCACAGCGTAACACTCACACAGGGATGCCTCTGCCCTCACAGCTGTAAACACAGGGATGCCTCTGCCCTCACAGCTGTAACACAGGGATGCCTCTGCCCTCACAGCTGTAACACAGATGCCTCTGCCCTCACAGCTGTAACACTCACACAGGGATGTCTCTGCCCTCACAGCTGTAACACTCACCCAGGATGCCTCTGCCCTCACAGCTGTAACACTCACACAGGGATGTCTCTGCCCTCACAGCTGTAACACTCACACAGGGATGCCTCTGCCCTCACAGCTGTAACACTCACACAGGGATGCCTCTGCCCTCACAGCTGTAGCACTCACACAGGGATGTCTCTGCCCTCACAGCTGTAACACAGGGATGCCTCTGCCCTCACAGCTGTAACACAGGGATGCCTCTGCCCTCACAGCTGTAACACTCACACAGGGATGCCTCTGCCCTCACAGCTGTAACACTCACATAGGGATGCCTCTGCCCTCACAGCTGTAACACAGAGATGCCTCTGCCCTCACAGCTGTAACACTCACACAGGGATGTCTCTGCCCTCACAGCTGTAACACTCACACAGGGATGTCTCTGCCCTCACAGCTGTAACACAGGGATGCCTCTGCCCTCACAGCTGTAACACTCACATAGGGATGCCTCTGCCCTCACAGCTGTAACACAGGGATGCCTCTGCCCTCACAGCTGTAACACTCACACAGGGATGCCTCTGCCCTCACAGCTGTAACACTCACACAGGGATGCCTCTGCCTCACAGCTGTAACACTCACACAGGGATGCCTCTGCCCTCACAGCTGTAACACTCACACAGGATGCCTCTGCCCTCACAGCTGTAACACTCCACAGGGATGCCTCTGCCCTCACAGCTGTAACACAGAGATGCCTCTGCCCTCACAGCTGTAACACTCACACAGGGATGCCTCTGCCCTCACAGCTGTAACACAGGGATGCCTCTGCCCTCACAGCTGTAACACTCACACAGAGATGCCTCTGCCCTCACAGCTGTAACACTCACACAGGGATGCCTCTGCCTCACAGCTGTAACACAGGGATGCCTCTGCCCCACAGCTGTAGCACTCACACAGGGATGTCTCTGCCCTCACAGCTGTAACACAGGGATGCCTCTGCCCTCACAGCTGTAACACAGGGATGCCTCTGCCCTCACCGCTGTAACTCTCACACAGGGATGCCTCTGCCCTCACAGCTGTAACACTCACATGGATGCCTCTGCCCTCACAGCTGTAAACAGAGATGCCTCTGCCCTCACAGCTGTAACACTCACACAGGGATGTCTCTGCCCTCACACAGCTGTAACACTCACACGGGATGTCTCTGCCCTCACAGCTGTACACAGGGATGCCTCTGCCCTCACAGCTGTAACACTCACATAGGGATGCCTCTGCCCTCACAGCTGTAACACAGGGATGCCTCTGCCCTCACAGCTGTAACACTCACACAGGGATGCCTCTGCCCTCACAGCTGTAAACACTCACACAGGGATGCCTCTGCCCTCACAGCTGTAACACTCACACAGGGATGCCTCTGCCCTCACAGCTGTAACACTCACACAGGGATGCTCTGCCCTCACAGCTGTAACACTCACACAGGGATGCCTCTGCCCTCACAGCTGTAACACAGAGATGCCTCTGCCCTCACAGCTGTAACACTCACACAGGGATGCCTCTGCCCTCACAGCTGTAACACAGGGATGCCTCTGCCCTCACAGCTGTAACACTCACACAGGATGCCTCTGCCCTCACAGCTGTAACACTCACACGGGATGCCTCTGCCCTCACAGCTGTAACACTCACACAGAGATGCCTCTGCCCTCACAGCTGTAACACTCACACGGGATGCCTCTGCCCTCACAGCTGTAACACTCACACAGGGATGTCTCTGCCCTCACAGCTGTAACACCAGAGATGCCTCTGCCCTCACAGCTGTAACACTCACACAGGGATGCCTCTGCCCTCACAGCTGTAACACAGGGATGTCTCTGCCCTCACAGCTGTAACACTCACGAGATGCCTCTGCCCTCACAGCTGTAACACTCACATAGGGATGCCTCTGCCCTCACAGCTGTAACACTCACACAGAGATGCTCTGCCCTCACAGCTGTAACACTCACATAGGGATGCCTCTGCCCTCACAGCTGAACCACAGAGATGCCTCTGCCCTCACAGCTGTAACACTCACACAGGGATGTCTCTGCCCTCACAGCTGTAACACTCACACAGGGGTCTCTGCCCTCACAGCTGTAACACCAGGGATGCCTCTGCCCTCACAGCTGTAACACTCACATAGGGATGTCTCTGCCCTCACAGCTGTAACACAGGGATGCCTCTGCCCTCACAGCTGTAACACTCACACAGGGATGCCTCTGCCCTCACAGCTGTAACACTCACACAGGGATGCCTCTGCCCTCACAGCTGTAACACTCACACAGGGATGCCTCTGCCCTCACAGCTGTAACACTCACACAGGATGCCTCTGCCCTCACAGCTGTAACACTCACACAGGGATGCCTCTGCCCTCACAGCTGTAACACTCACACAGAGATGCTCTGCCCTCACAGCTGTAACACTCACACAGGGATGCCTCTGCCCTCACAGCTGTAACACTCACACAGGGATGCCTCTGCCCTCACAGCTGTAACACTCACATAGGGATCCTCTGCCCTCACAGCTGTAACCACAGATGGGCCTCTGCCCTCACGCTGTAACACTCACACAGGGATGCCTCTGCCCTCACAGCTGTAACACTCACACAGGGATGCCTCTGCCCTCACAGCTGTAACACTCACACAGAGATGCCTCTGCCCTCACAGCTGTAACACTCACACAGGGATGCCTCTGCCCTCACAGCTGTAACACTCACACAGGGATGTCTCTGCCCTCACAGCTGTAACACAGAGATGCCTCTGCCCTCACAGCTGTAACACTCACACAGGGATGCCTCTGCCCTCACAGCTGTAACACACAGGGATGTCTCTGCCCTCACAGCTGTAACACTCACACAGAGATGCCTCTGCCCTCACAGCTGTAACACTCACATGGGATGCCTCTGCCCTCACAGCTGTAACACTCACACAGAGATGTCTCTGCCCTCGGAGCTGTAACACTCACACAGGGATGCCTCTGCCCTCACAGCTGTAACACTCACACAGGGATGTCTCTGCCCTCACAGCTGTAACACTCACACAGGGATGTCTCTGCCCTCACAGCTGTAACACTCACACAGGGATGTCTCTGCCCTCACAGCTGTAACACAGAGATGCCTCTGCCCTCACAGCTGTAACACTCACACAGGGATGTCTCTGCCCTCACAGCTGTAACACAGGGATGTCTCTGCCCTCACAGCTGTAACACTCACACAGAGATGCCTCTGCCCTCACAGCTGTAACACTCACATAGGGATGCCTCTGCCCTCACAGCTGTAACACAGGGATGCCTCTGCCCTCACAGCTGTAACACTCACACAGGGATGTCTCTGCCCTCACAGCTGTAACACAGAGATGCCTCTGCCCTCACAGCTGTAACACTCACACAGAGATGCCTCTGCCCTCACAGCTGTAAACTCACATGGATGCTCTGCCCTCACAGCTGTAACACTCACACAGAGATGCCTCTGCCCTCACAGCTGTAACACTCACATAGGGATGCCTCTGCCCTCACAGCTGTAACACTCACACAGGGATGCCTCTGCCCTCACAGCTGTAACACAGGGATGCCTCTGCCCTCACAGCTGTAACACTCACACAGGGATGTCTCTACCCTCACAGCTGTAACACTCACATAGGGATGCCTCTGCCCTCACAGCTGTAACACTCACATAGGGATGCCTCTGCCCTCACAGCTGTAACACAGGGATGTCTCTGCCCTCACAGCTGTAACACTCACACAGAGTGCCTCTGCCCTCACAGCTGTAACTCACAGGGATGCCTCTGCCCTCACAGCTGTAACACAGGGATGCCTCTGCCCTCACAGCTGTAACACTCACACAGGGAGGGTCTCTGCCCTCACAGCTGTAACACTCACACAGAGATGTCTCTGCCCTCACAGCTGTAACACTCACACAGGATGCCTCTGCCCTCACAGCTGTAACACTCACATAGGGATGCCTCTGCCCTCACAGCTGTAACACAGAGATGCCTCTGCCCTCACAGCTGTAACACTCACACAGGGATGCCTCTGCCCTCACAGCTGTAACACTCACATAGGGATGCCTCTGCCCTCACAGCTGTAACACTCACATAGGGATGCCTCTGCCCTCGGAGCTGTACATCTGTTCATCTCTTTCTAGGAATTACTCCCTAGATTAGATTTCCCTCCATATTTTGTGCATGCAGAGAAAATAGTATTTCTGGAGTTAATGAAAGAGGTAGGTATCTTGTGGCCATAGGCCTCCAGACTCGGGCCCCGCCCTTGCTGGTGGGGGTCGGGGGAGGGCTTGGCATGTGTTCTAGAATACTGGCTGGAAAAGCATCCAGAAACTTTGAGGGACAGTGATGAGTATTATTGAGTAAGTGTCTAAATGAGTTTTAGAAGACATCAGGGCTTTGAAAAATAAACGAAAGGGTAAGGAATTCTAAGGACCAAGAAGAGTGTTCTTGTTCCTGTTTCTGTTATCTGGCTGAAGGATTCCAGTGGGTGGTTAAAGTAAAATGAGCTTAATAAAAAATAAAAAATTCACCAAGTGTCCCAAGGTTGCCTTTTAGATGTCTCATTGAACAGTAGCCAATTAAGATTTTTGTATGGCTTCAAAAGTTTCACACAAGTCTTCAATCTCAACAGTTCCTCTCCACCACATGCTCAAAGTCTACAGGCTCAAACTCTCACCGAGTATTTCTCAGAAGTGTGGTTGAACTGCCCTCTGCTCTAGCAGCAGCTGAGAAGGCCCCTGCCCTGTCCCAAGCTCCCTGAATGGCAGCCGGGCCCTGAGCATGCTCTAAGATCTGTGAGGAATGAAGCGTCACAGTGTTTTCTCAATGTCTCCACACCTGGCTGTTCCAGCTGAGGCGGCCTGATTCCGTGAAAGGAGTTGGTCATTTTCCTTTTCTTCATTTTGTCACTTGTCTTCTGATTTAAGGCTTGAATCATAAAATACTCCAACTAAAACATGAATCAAATCAGAATTAGAAGTCCATCACAGTTACATCTGACACGATTACTTGTACTCCAAATCACACCTGGCAGTGGTTTCAATGGCAGCACCAATCTAGCAAACAAGTGTAAATCATTTTTAATATTAAAATTATGTTTAGAAGGGTTGATTTGTTTCGACACAGGTACACCCACTTATGGAAAAATTATTTTCTTGAATATTCAAAAAAGCAACAAACATACTGTAATTTCATGGCTATAGCAGTTTCCTCGGTGGGAACCACTATAGTTAATACTGTGACAGTCCAGGCAGTAAAAGCTATGGCCAGATCTGGCCACGGATGCTCCTCTCAGCTAGGCAACTACACTTGTTTTTCTTCAATATGCTATCCTTTACAAATTAAAATTCTCAACAGGTACTAACCTGGCTCCAGGCCTGTGACGTAACTCACCAGGTCTGGGTGTTGTAAAAGCACACACAGATGTCATCCACAAAGCAATTATTAAATTATTAATCAAAAAAGCAAACTTTGAGGGGGAAAAGGATATTCTATCTTCCTGTTTCGAGAAACCTATCGTCACACACGCATGTTCAGCAGCTTTAGCTTTCAATGATCAAACTCCTCAGAGATAAGTGCAACACAGGTGACCCCTAACTCTTGGGCCCTAAGACAACTTCTCCTCTTTTCACCTCACTCTGCCTTCCCACTTATCACCCCCATGCTCAAGGAATTCTCTGCAAGAGGGGACACCCCGGCCTCCAGCTGCTCCTGTCCATGGTTCCCTTTAAACAGTTATGAGTCTCTTGGCCATCTCTCAGGTCTAAGGGTCCCAGCAATGCAGCCCGCCCTCTTGTGGGCCTGCACAGGCCAGGAAACAGACTTTAGATCAGTGGCCGCCTAAGCTGAGTCCTATGTCTGGGAGCTTAGTCAGAGCACTGTCTAACAGAGCTCTGTGTGACAAAGAAAGGCACAGAGCACTCTAAAATGTGACCTGTACCTAATACTCAAGGGGCTGAACTTCAAGTTTGCTTTATTTCAATTAATTTAACTCTAAATGGCAATTGCCACCTGTAAAAGCACTGGTTGTTCTAGAAAGGGAGAGTTATGTGCTCTAGGTGGTCACATCCTATTGGATGCAGTGACTTATGCCTGTAGGAAGGGGTACAACTAGATGGTGGGGCTCTCTACACCTCATGGGCAGGCATCCTCTTTCTGAGGACTGAAGAGAACAATGCGGAACTTCATTCCTGACTGAAACACAAGATTTTAGATGCCCTTTACTTCAGCAACAGCATCTCCACCTGGGTCCTTGCAAACGCCATAATCTCTTACCACAACATTTCACCTAATTCACAAGCCTAGAGAGACCTGAGGAGACAGTTCAACATGTGGAGGCAAGAGACTTGCTGACCAAGTGTGAGGAGCTCAGTATAGAAATGTGGATCCCCAGGGCAGCCAGAAGTGTAGCATGAGTCTGTCACCTCAGCACGATGGGACATGAACAGAGGATGTCCTCAAAGCTCCTGGGCACAGCAGGTGTGGCATATGCAGGAGTGAGAGCAAGAGGTTCTATTTCAAACCAGGAAGACCGAGATTGTCTTCTGACCCTCCACATGTATGCACAATGGCACATGCAAATGTATTAATACACATGCGTGTGCACGCGCACACACACACACACACACACACACACACACATCTAGATCATCTCGGTTTTATTTCAGATTCTTACTAAGCATTAACAGAAAGGAAGCATCCATGTCTTCCAACCTTGCCCACATCTTCAGTCCTTCCCATGCCCATCTCTATAACTGCACCATTAAACATTACGAAGAAAGAGAAACATGGAGGACACAGAAGAGAAAGAGAGATGAGGAACGACCCTAAGTATTTCAGGCTCCAGAAGCTGGAATAGATCCAGGAGACCCCTATCCCAACAGAAATGAAACTAGATCCAACCCATGAAACAGCCTTCAAATGAAATCATTAAGATGACACTCACCCATCCCACATAAATTACCTGAGTAGCTCCTGAAAATGCATAGTTCTTGATCAAGTCAAAACATATCAAACCCACTACAATAGAAACTCTGGACTTAATTTATTTATGCTTAATAGAAATCAGTATTATCTATATTTGTTTATTATAGTCAGGTTAGTGAACTCCAGAAAATGAAATTTCTATCATCATCTATGGTGATTTTAATGTTTCAACATAAGCGTAAGTTAAGTCCTAAGATCTCACACTTAAGGTCAGTTGTGTTTGGTGTTGACTGTCACTGGCAATTGTCAGGTTTGTCTATTGAGAAGGGCTACTTCTTGGAGAGCTGGATAGTTTAAGACCAGTAAGTTGTTAAGTGATGCAAGTACTCTCCAAAGACCTTATAGTCTTAGTTTTAGCTATGGGTTAGGTATTGAACACTGAGACTTAAAATGACCACAAGACACACCACCACTGCAAGTGAGTACGCAAAGCCAGGCAAGACGCTATCTACATAAACGGTCCTCTGACTACAGCTGTGGTTTTCTTTTCATTGAAAATAAGTTTGTCATAAAGTATATTCTAATTATGTTTCCCCGGGCAAATCCTCCTAGATCCTCCCTACCCATCCAAGGTCACATCTTTTCTCTGTGTGTGTGTGTGTGTGTGTGTGTGTGTGTGTGTGTGTGTGCGCGCGCGCGCGCGCGCGCGCACGCGTGTATGGCAAATAAACTAACAAGCAAAAAAGGCACAAGAAACACACGAAGAGTCAAACACACACACACATTGGAAAACATAATCTACAAGCAAAAGACCAGTAAGAGGGGGAAAAAAGAGCCCCCCAAAACCAATGTGTGATTGAAACAAACAAACAAACAAACAAAAAACTACAAGAACACCACTGAGTTCATCTTTTGTTGGCCATCTGCTACTGGGAGTAGAGCTTTAAGGGTAGTTTGTATACTCAGCGTGACTCCCTTGAAAAAAACTAATTTTTCCTTTACAAGTGGTTGTCAGTTGGAGATGGCTTCTTGTAGGGACAGGACCTCTTATCCACTTGCCCCTCAGAGCACTAGGACCCCATCTGGCTTAAACCTGGGTAGGCCTTGTGCACCCTGTGCATGCTCTGTGAGTTCCTATGTGTCACTCCTGTTCTGTTTGTTAGACACTGTCTCCTTGGTGTCATCCATTTTACACGCTTTCTGTCTCCTCTTGCACATAGTCCCCTGAGCCACAAAGGGAAGGCATTTAGAACTGAGTGCACGTTTGGACTACAGCAAGATTGGTTGTGACGTCTTGCTAAACCATGCATAAAAGAAATATTTTTTTCCAACTAATGAAGAGAACTCTTGGGGCCCACTGGTTTAGGCTACAAGGTCCACTCCGCCGTATATTGATTATTATAAACCAAGTTGCAGAGATGGTTCAGTCAGTAAAGTCCTTGCTTTGCGAGTACAAAGACCTGATGCTTGTGGGAAATAAAAGATCTTGAGAACTTGTAATCTCAGCACTGGGAAAGTAGAGACTTTGAGAGCCCTGGGGCTCCCTGGGGCTTTGCCACTGGCAAGCTTCAGGCCAGTGAGACCTTGTCTCCGTAAATGAGGTGAACGGCATCTGAAGAACAACACTCATGATTGACCTGTGGCCTCTACACACAACAGTTGTGTTACTTCCCCACCACCACCATCGCCACCCCAACAGTGCTGAGCACAGTGACGCATGCTTGCTTCTGGGGCCAGCAGCGGGTGGGAAAGACAGGTGGAGCTCTGCGGGACACTGACCAGCCAGCCCAGCTTACCTGGCAAACAGAGGCCAGTGAGAGGCCCTGTCTTCAAAAAAATAATGGGAACAGTGTCTGAGGACACCTGAGGTGGTCCTCTGGCCTTCTTCACATGCAAGTGTGAATATATGCCCACACGTAGGCATAGGTGTGAGCATATATACATGTTCACACACACACACACACACACACACACACACGATTACTATAAACTTGTGTAGGTTTGAGTAAGAAGAGGTGATTTTTGACTTATACAACGACCAATACAGTATTAATTTTGAAAGATTCCAAAAATCATAATAGATGATAAAGGATGTCTGATCAAGCTGATGCCGCCATCTCTCATTGTTTCTCAAAGTTCACACAAATCATGCTCCAACGGACACCCTGGAGAATAGCTACAGTGCCACCCTGACGAACGACCCCACACGACACGGGCCTTTCCACTTACCACTCCCCCAAAATACTTTCCAATGTAGAAGTCATCGAGGCTGTGCAGCTCCAGGTATGTAGCTCCTAGCTCCTTGGCAAGCTGGATCCCTTCGGTGGTGGTGACACAGCTCCCCCGGTCTGAGGTACACAGGGGGCATGTGCAAGGTAATTCTTCTGAGGAAAGGAATATAGAAACAGAGAGTTTTAAAACTAAACAGGGAAAAAAATACAGAGGGAGTATGAGCATTAATGAATCAAATCACTATATACCAAACTCTCGATAAAAAAGGCCAGCGTTGACAAAGAAGTCCTTAAGTGAAGTCCTTAGCATTGATTATCAGAACAAGTGGCATTTTAGAAAACAGGAGAATTTATAAGTTGGTGAGTGGATACTATTTTTTTTTTTTTTTTTTTTTTGGTTTTTTTTTCGAGACAGGGTTTCTCTGTGTAGCCTTGACCATCCTGGACTCACTTTGTAGACCAGGTTGGCCTCGAACTCACAGCGATCCGCCTGCCTCTGCCTCCCAAGTGCTGGGATTAAAGGCATGCGCCACCACGCCCGGTTCAAGGTTAGTGGATACTATTAAAGGATGCACAGCAATGACCAGCTAACCAGCCAGCTACACAACCCAACATCTTATTACCAGACCACCGGTTCAAATTCAACCATCTGACTGCCCACATAAACTAAGATGAATGAATCTTATTTTGTCATAAATTGCCTGCTAAGTATATTCACCAAGTTTGAATGCATCTTATACTTTTATTTTAATGGAACCTTCAATTTTATCCTAATTTTAAAGTTACATGCCGCCAGCTCATAAATGTCACATGAAGTGCATTCATAATGCTTAGCTGTGAAACATTTCTAAAGATTTATTTTTATTTTATGTTTGGGTATGCTGAATGAATGTCTGTCTGTGTACCGTGTGTGTGTCTAGCAGAGACCAGAAGACAACACCGCATCACCTGGAACAGGAATTACAAATGGTTAGGAGTCACCATGTGGGTGCTGGGAAAGGAATCCAGATCCTTTGGAAAAGTAGCCAGTGCTCTTACCTGCTGAGCACGCCCTCCCCCAACCCCATCCCCTAAAAACATTCTAAAGATAAAATTATAACAAATTAAAATTTAAAAACCAAATGCATTTAATAAAAAAAAACATGAACATAGGATTCGTGTGTGTATAACAGACATATTTGTGACTGGAAAAGTGTGGCCCATCAACAACATCTTTGCAAACATTCTTCCTCAGGCCAAAAATTCACGTCTGGTCCATATTCATCAACCAGCTTTGCTTCTTAGGGATAAACATCAGATGTACCATGTTAAAATAGCAGCTAACTCAAAAATAGGAGATGGTCACTCTGAGGAAGGCATGTTGTTGGCAGCGGTACCCCTGGGAAGGACACTCTAAGATGGAGGATGGTATGCAGGTGGCTCAGTCACTGCTGAGAAGAAACACACGTCCAACAACAACTTGGAGAGGGAAGTGTTTATTTCACCCGCATTTCATTAGAGCAGTTTCTCATCAAAGGACGTCAGGACCAGAACTCACACCTGGAGGCAGGAGCTGATGCAGAGGCCATGGAGGGGTGTTGCTTACTGGCTTGCTCAGCCTGCTTTCTTATAGAAGCCAGAACCACCAGCCCAGAAATGGTACCACCCACAATGGAGTGGGCTCTCCCCATCAATCACTAATTAAGAAAATGCCCTACAGATTTGCCTACAGCCAAAGGAAGCATTTTCTCAGTAGAGGTTCCCTCTTCTCAAATGACTGCAACTTGTGTCAAGTCGATTAAAAACAAACAAGAGTCAGCACAGAGACTCTGGGAACCACTCTTCTCAGGAGTGAGGGAAATGTGTCTGAGGCTAGGGAAGATGTCAACACGTGTACCTAAGATCACGCCTAGTCCTACAGGCTCTCTGAAGGTTAGCCTTTAAGAGAAAGACAGCTGAGCCTGTGTGTCCTACCCAGCTATAAGAAGAGAGGACACTGCCATAGGAGAAGCATGCCTGCAAGTCACTCTGAGAGTAGCTCCTGCCAACAAGCCTCACAACTATGGAAGTGTGTGGAAGAGCCATGAAAAAGCATAGGCAGCACAGTTACTGCACAGATGGTGCTCATATGTGTAAGTATGCCCCAGTGTATCAGTGAAGGTCAAAAGATAACTTTCTAGAGTCAGGTCTCTCCTTCCACCATGAGGGTTCCAGGAATTGAACTCATGTCCTCCGTCTTGGCCACAAGCTCCTTTATCCACTGAACTTTACCACTTTAAAGCTCAGAACCAAAGAGTGTGGTAGTGCATGCCTTTAATCCCAGCACTCAGGAGGCTGAGGCAGGCAGAAATCTGTGAGTTCCAGGTCAACCTAGTCTATATAGTGAGTTCCAGGATAGTTACCCAGGAAGACTGTGTCACCAGGAACAAACAAACAAAAAACAAACAAACAAAAATTTAAAAAATTAATAAATAAAAATAAAGTTCAGAAACCATGTACTTTTATCTTCACTTTATAGAGGAGGAAACTATAGTTCAGATCAGTCAGGTGATTTGTCTTATTCTTGCAAAGCAGAGATGGAAAACAAAGACAAAAGTGTCACTGGTTCACCTGATACATAAAAGTGGCAAAGCCAAAAAGAGAATTAAAAAAAAAAGTTTGTATAGACATTATCAGACCCCATAATACAGTAATTAGGAACATTAGTAAGCCTGGCACTTTTAATTATGCCATACATTCTTATCTGAGCGTATTTTTTCTAAGACTTCTTCAGTTGGTAGCAAACTGTCTGCGTAGCACTTAGGCTGTCTTGAGAAAGAACAATTGCTCCTCTCATTCTTTGGAAGGCCTCTGCGAACAGCGCCTTGGTTTTTCTGAAGACAGAGGCCCTCCTATGTCTACAAAGGTCTCCTTATGCAGCTGGAGGGGGTGGGCACGCAGGGCACCTTAGCCAGCTTTACTTCTGGACAAAAATTAAATGACATTCGTCAGTGATTCGAAGGAAGATGAAACTGAGATGCAAGAGTGTTAGCAAGTCAACCTTGAGGAAAAACATCATTGTCATTGAGGCCAGCGGAGTCGCATCTCTCTCATGTGCCTGTTGTCATGTCACTGAAGCCATTTCTTCCTGCTCGCTCAGCAAAAAGGAAAACTGTCGTGTCATCAGCTGACACTTGGCTAGTTACATGTTTTCTGAATTTCAAAGGATTTCTTCAGACCTGCTTTAAACAAAACTTCCCCAATTGGCCCTTCTGACGGTCTCCTCTGAACCGTTCCTATGTCCCCACACCAAGCAGCTGCAGTTACCATAGGATTCTATGCAAAAGTCTGTCTGGAGCTGGTTAGAGGAGAGTCAATAAAGTATTTCTGGATTAAAATGCATTCACATTAAGCATATAACAGCCAGAGGATGTTCTGAGACAAACTCTAATAGCTCTGGCTGTCCTGGAACTCGCTATGTCAGTGGTTATAACATGCCTAATGCTGTGAACCAAGGCTAAGAAGGACTTTGCTAACCAGTTACAGTGGGAGCTGCACGAGGGGAGCGTCAGTCAGAGTCGACAGTGTGGGCGGAGGTGTGGGCCAGAGCAAGAACAGCCGTATTTCCACTAAAAAAATAAAGAAACGATTTGTTTCTATAACTTCTATTTATGTGTATACATGTGTCTCTGTGTGTCCGCCACATGTGTGTGGGTACCTGTGGAAGCTGGAAAAGGAGCTGATTTCCCTGGGGTTCCAAGCAACTATTCTAGGAATCGAACTCAGGTCCCCTGGAAGAGCAGCAGGTGTGGAGCCATCACTCCAGCCCCACATGTCCACTTTTTTTAAAAAAAAGATGTATTTCTTATGTATACAGTATGCATCAGATCACATTACAGATGGTTGTGAGCCACCACGTGGTTGCTGGGAATTGAACTCAGGACCTCTGGAAGCACAGTCAGTGCTCTTAACCACTGAGCCATCTCTCCAGCCCAGGTCCATTTTAAAGTCTTAAGATGGCAAGTTAAGTCCATGTTGCCATCTCCCCTACCTGCTCAACCACCCAAGTAACTAAATAAAAGGGAAGCTGTCCAAGGAGAGGAGGAATGAATGGAGGAAGGGAGGGAGGAAGTTGGGAGAGAGGACTGGGCACACGCCACACTAAGATTGAGTGTGATGACATCAGCCCAGACACTAGGAATGCCGGGCAGAACAAAAGCAGACAGCACCAGACTAGAACTGAGTGTGAAGCCAGGTCCACTGACTCTCTCACACACACTGGAACGACGTCCAGAGTGCTCACAGCTCATATGTGGGAAGCAGGAACTAGCAGGACCACTGGCAAACGGCTGGCAGCTGGCCAAAGCACGCTGGTGGAAGGAAAGAGGCAGACCCACTGACCCTGGGTGTACTCTCACTTCCACCCTAGCCACAGACAGCAGCTGGGGAGAGCGAGAGAACAGAATCCATCCAGCCCGGAAAATGGAGTGCGAAAGTAAAGAAAGGAAAAACATTTCCTACCATTTGAGAAACAGCTATATCTTGAAACAAAACCTCACCAAACAGACTTACAATGCCTAAACAAAGCCCACTTGACATTCAACCAAAGAGATTAACTGTAATTAATTATTTTAAAATAAATGTATCTCTATGTATCTAAAAGTATCTTTAAGTCAGGAACAAGAAATTATGAATGAACTATATAGAGATTTTAGATGCAAAAAAAATGGTGAAATTAAAATTTTAATCAAGTAAAGTGGCAGAAAAACTTACGTACAAGCTGGAGAGAGGAGGTCAAGAAAAAAACAACAGACAGGGATACTGTAATCTAAATGCTTGGGAGGTAGAGGCAAGGAGACCATGAGTTCAAGGCCAGCCTGGGCTACAGGGTGAGCTGCTACCAAAAAGAAAGGGTAGTAAAGCCAAGGGAAACAGGATTCATCAACAGGAAATAAGAAAGCTAAGAGTGTCCGGAGAGAGTGTCAGGATTAGCAGCACTAGCTAACTGAAGGCCCGCAAAGGAGACAAAAATGTCTGGGCTGCAGGGAGCTAAAGCTGGGAGGTAAGAGATGCTCAGAGACCAAGGAAACGCATCAGGTTCTTTAAGGAGTCCAGTGTGATTGTGTCAGAAAATGGAAATTGTGCCCCACGATGTTCAAGGAATCATCAGAATCCAGATCATGAGGGATTTTCTATCTCGGATAAGGAATTCACAACACAAACTGAGGACAGTACTAAAGGGAACGTCAGATCCTAAAGGTGTGTGTGTGTCTGTTTAAAGATTTATTTATGTATTACATACAGTGTTCTGCCTACATGTGTGCCTGCAGGCCAGAAGAGGGCACCAGATCTCATTATAGATGATTGTGAGCCACCACGTGGTTGCTGGGAATTGAACTCAGGACCTCTGGAAAAGCAGATGGCGTGCTCTTAACCGCTGAGCCATTTCTCCAACCCCAGTGTGTGTGTGTTATAAATTCTGCGATTCGATGTTTTCTTCTTGCCAGCATTTTAGGTTTGAGGTTTGGAAGAATAAAAGTAAACAAGGAAGTTCCTCAAAGATTCTAAACTCTGGGCGTGCTGATCTGACTTGTAGTCTGACCTGGTTTTTCTGAGTTTATTACAGAAAGAGGGAAAGCAAAAGGAAGAGGCCACAGGCCATTCTATCATGAAGCTTCGGCTTCGAGGCCTTCTGTAGTTTCTTTGCAAGTCCCTGGGAGAGAACTCAACACTGTACTCTCCACAGAGTTACACGCTGCTCTAAAATTAGCAAAAGAAAATACGTATTCGATTAGTATCTTCCACTCTTCCCACTGACAGGCTTTTTCTGAATGAGGCCACTCAGAAGGAGCCACCAGCACTTTCCAGATGCTACTAAGTAAATTCACTTTAGGTTCAGAAAGCTGTCACTCGTGGTCTGTAGCAGCTCCTAGAGCATGTGCGTGTGTGGTAACTGACTTTCAGAAATATTCTGGCCACAGCGTCAACTCGACATCAGAAACTACAACGCTGAACTGAAATGTGAACACAGCATAGGGCCAGAAAGATGTGCAGTGTGAAGAAATTAGATGAAAAATTAATTATCACTCTGTCTATAGCAAATATCACAAACTAATTCATATGAAGATATCATCAAAGACTTTACAACCCAAAAGACGAAAGAAAAAAATTTAAAGAAGTAGTAATCTGTTAAATAGAAGCATTTTTTTTTTTTAGACATTTGTGGCATTTAGCAGTTTTTTTCGAATTTGAAATGTGCTGTTTTTTCTTTGTGCATTATAAATAAATATTTGTTTTTATATTTGTATGTGCCTGAATTTCTGGGTGTAAAAATTGTGTAAATTTGAGGACATCTAAATATCTGCAGCTTCCCCTTTTAGAAAACCAAAAAAGACTACTGTGAAAGATTAAATAAGGGTCCGGAGAAATGGCTTGGCACCTAAGAGCACTTACTTCCTCTGCAGAGGGCACACAGTTACCTGCACCCACATTGGGCAGCTCACAACCATGAGTAACTGCAGTGTGAGGGGATCTAACACCTACTTCTGGCCTATGAGAAGACTGCATCATCAGGGTAGACATAAACTCCTACAGACACACAGACTAAAAAACAACAACAAAACTTTAAAAAAGATTAAATGACAAAGAATGGAAACCCAACAGGGATGACAGCAGTGCAGCGAGTTTGAGATTGTCTCTGCATAAAATCAAGCAAGTGTCTTAACTTCCTGGACATGGGTAATGTGAGAGACCGAGGACTAAATAACTCCTCTCTATGTTGCTGGTGCACATTGTGGATGAGGAGGGGACCAGGGAAGGCAGAGGTTAGAGGAACCAGGAAACAGTAGCCATAGAGGAAGGGAAAGTGTCTGAATGATTTCAAAGCGAGAACTGTTACTAAAGTGCAACAAATTTGACAAGGCCGCCTAGGGCGCTCACTTCAGCAAATGCAACAGCCGAAGGCGAAGCTCCAGGAGGCTGGGCTGAGCACTGAAGCGACACTAAGGAAAACTCTTTTTAAGAAGCCGGAGCAGGAAAGAAAAAAGATGGGGAAGTCCTGAGACTGTGAGGTCAAAGGCAGGTCAAGCTTGTTTTCTGTGTAATAGTCCAAAACATACACCTGCCCTCTGGTCCAACAATCCACTCCAAGGAACAATCCAAGTGTCAAAAGGACAGTCGAGACACAGTTTATGGCACATTTATACAATGGCATAATACAGAACAATTAAATGAGCAAGGGATAGATACACACTCCTACTGTGCAATGCTGTTGGAGGACAGGTGAGACTATCAGAAGCCAGACCAACAGCTTCCTCTAAGGAGTGTGTAATTACCTGGTGGCGCAACCTAAGGAAGTCTTCTGAAGCACTGTAAATATTCCTAAACCTTATCTGTGACATGGATGAATGCCTAACTAAAACACATTAAACTGTACTCTTGGGTTAGCAAATTATATGTTCCTTACTATGCTGGTTAGTTTTTATGTCAACATGATAGCAGCCAGAGTCATTTTGGAAGAGGAAACCTCAGTTGAGAAAATGTCCGGCCAGAATGGTCTGTGGGCAAGCCTGTGGTACAACTTCTTGGTTGATTAAATGTTGTGGGAGAGCCCAGGGGTGGCGCCATCCCTGGGCTGGTGGTCCTGGTTCTATAAAGAAAGCAGACTGAGCAAGCTATGAAGAGCAAGTTAGTAAGCAGCACCCCTCCATGGCTTCTGCTTTGGTTCCACCTCCAAGTTCCTGCCCGCAAGAGTTCCTGTCCTGACTTCCCTCCATGACAGATTGGCCTGGAAGTGCAAAGGTCCCCAAGTTGCTTTTGGTCATGGTGTTTTATCACAGCTATAGAATCCTAACTAAGATACTTTTCTGTACCGTAATTTAAGAAAAAGGTTTAAAAAAAAAAAAGAATTAAAATTTAAATTTAAAGACAGCTTTTCTAAGGAAATACCACTAAGTACATTTACAAAATACGAGCCGGGCGGTGGTGGCGCACACCTTTAATCCCAGCACTCGGGAAGCAGAGGCAGGTGTATTGCTGTGAGTTCGAGGCCAGCCTGATCTACAAAGCCAAGTCCAGGACAGCCAAGGCTACACAGAGAAACCCTGTCTCGAAAAAAAAAAAAAAAAAAAAAGAAAAGAAAGAAAGAAACTTACAAAATACTACTAAATCAAACTGAGTTTTGAGTTGTCCCTGAGATATCGGATTGTCATATGCATAACAGCAAAGACTGGGACAGCCAGAGCCATGGAACCTACCAAGCATGAGGCAATAAACAGTCCTTTCCTCAGGCACTGTTGTGTTTGGCTGCCTCCCAGTTATCTGCCCAATCGTCCTGCTCATTTGCCCACATCTCTTCATTGGTAATCTATTCCTGCCAGTTAAATGGACCTTAAGATACTCAAAGCGTGACTGCTAGGGTTCAAAGCCAGCCTAGTGATGCATTTCATATGTCAGATAACACAATTACCGACGTACAGTAGAAGAGCAACTTAAAGGAAGATTTGTACTGAAACACAATGGAAGTTTGTTAACCTCTCATCTGATGTGTGACTACAGAACAATGAGATGACAGCTGGCACCTGAACCCACAGTCATTTTCGGCTTTCAGAATAAAACTGTATTAACCATTAATTACTACTAATCTCAGCTCCGTGAGCATGGCACCTGCACGCTCATTACGCAGAAGGAAGTTGTGTGCTTACCATTTTGTCTGGTACCAACAGCAGCGATGATTACTGGAACTGAGTTTGATGCTCTCTTAATCACTGGAATATAATTATCCTTTACTTCGTGGAATGAAAACTTGTCATTTACACTGTATTTGATCACAATGATGTCGGCACCCCCAATTAGGTTTCGGGAGGTATACCAGTCACTGTCAAAAATGTCCTAAACAAAAATACAAAGTCAAACGTTTAGTTTGCTTATCTTCAAATCAACCCCTCCCCCCCTCCCCCGGACTGTCAGACGACTTATAGTCGTAACCTATTTGTCTAAATGTTTAGTGTGTGTTGGTTTTGAGAAGTTGGGAAAATGCCTTTTAAATGACATGGTGGTTTGATTGAGAACGGCCCCCACAGACTCTGAATGCTTGGTCCCAGTTGGTGGAACTCTTAGAGGTGAGCCCTTGCTGGAAGAAGTAAGTAAACTGTTGGGCTATGAAAGTTTCCACTTTGATATGTGACCCAGCATATTTGAAAGGAGTTAAAAAGAACAGAAACAGAAAGACAAAGAGATCTGTCAGTGCTAAATGCAAAGGGCTGAATATGGTTTAGGATATGATAACAGGGTATAAGGGTGAAGGCTGAGGGAGAAGTGAGGACACCTAATTCCCAAGTTCCAAATCACAAAGAGACCAAGGGTCCCAACTGTGTTTGTAAATGTTCAGATTCAGAATATGCAAGTGCCACCGAGTATGGCAACTGAAGGGTAACGGTAACAACAAAGGAAAAGAATCAGAGACTGGAGGTGGATCTCTGTGAGTTTGAGGCTAGCCTGGTCTACAAAGGGAGTCCAGGACAGCCAAGGCTACACAGAGAAACCCTGTCTCAAAACACCAAAAAAAAAAAAAAAAAAGAATCAGAGATTGGGATTCAAAACTAACTGTAAACTGGACCAGTACCAAGCAGCCATTTAACGCCCTGACAACAAGTTAGAAATTATCTTTTCACATTCCAACGGTTTAGAGTCCCAGAATTACTGAAGAATTATATGGAAGGAAGAGACATTTGAGAGAAAACATGGGGGTAAAGGTATTCACCTCATGGTTTCTTAATTTTTTTTTTAATTCATTCATTCATTCCCAGGTTTTTTGAGACAGTCTCATATAGCCCAGGCTGGCCCAAACTCATAACCCTCCCTCCTCTGCCTCCCAAGTACTGGGAGTATAGGCATGAGCCAGGATGCCCAGCTAACTTCGCTGCTTTAGAACATATTCCTCACAGAAAGGAAAATAAAAATCTAGAAATATGAAACTAAATAATAATATGGCTGCAAAATGGGCAGGAGAACCTAAGCTATGAAGTCCATCTACTGAATCTGGAGCAGATTTACTTAAAAAGCATCAAGCACATACAGAGACCGCAAGCAATCAGTGTGGGGCAAGCGAGCTACAGGAAGTAAGTCAGGACAGGAAGCACTCGTAGCTCCTTCCCACTCCAAGGCAGCAGAAAGCACCTTTCTTTTAAAGCCATGTCCCAGAGGAAAAAAATGCTCCACTGGTTTCTAGAAATATAAAGGAAATCCATTTGTCCCACCCCCACGCGTCCCCTGTAAATCAGTTCCGAGGATTCACTGGTTACGCAACAACAAACTTGGAGCCACAGTGGAGAATCAAAGCCATCTTAAAAAAAAAAAAAAAAGAATCTGAGTTCTACGAGGAAACAAGAACTTCTTCCTCTTTGATCAGTGTGTATGGTAGGTCCTGCATTGGTATAAAGCTTGACTGATGTGAGAGACAGTCCCATGCTTAGACCTGTATGACTACACTAAAGCCGTAGTATGCTGGCATCACAGCAGCTGTCAATTTGGGGCACCTACAGCCTCCACACTTGGGACTTTACCCTTCATCACAACTCCAGGATAAAGAGAGAAAACAAGCCTGGGAAAAGGTGGAAAGGTTCACCGAAAATTATATACAGTGGCGATGTGATGTAGAGGTCTGAAATTCCTTCCTTTTCTTGTCTTGGATACTCTGATTCAACGCATACGCCAACAGCAGCTGATAGGTATAGCAATCCTTCATATTTCTGGCTGAGTTTACTTACATTCAAGAGGAAATACCAGCAGCTCAGAGCAAATACCTCTACATATATAGTTCACTGTGTCTGAAGACTCGTCCTAATCTGAGAAATTGTACCTGGTGACAAACTTTGTGTTGCAGACTGTGAGCACACAAAAGGAGAATTCCCTTAATAGCCATAATGGCCAGTGCTTGACAAGAGTCAAGGCTACGAAGCTTATTTCATTCATTTTGAAGATAATTGTTTTACGTATTTTATTTTAATTTTTTAATAAAATGGATGGCTCTTTGCTAAATTAACACACAGGCAGGAAAGGGTTAATAGCCCAAGGTAAAAGCGGGAAAAGCATTCCCAACATCCTAATCCATTTTATTTTATTCCCTCCATATCTATTACATCAAGCCAGTACACATTTGTTCAACAGTATACTGAACAAGTAATCCTTTTAGGCTGTATCTTTCATAATCAGAAGGCCCAGAGTACACGTATTTGCACAGGCATCAGCCCCTAAGTCCTTCCTCCTGGCTTATTTTGACGCTGCCATCACCTCCCCATCATCCCTGAAGGCTAAGTGGCATCCTTCTCATTGAAAAGTCTATTTCAAATGTATTTCAGCACAATACGATTTTCCAGTTCAATAGGAAAAATATGCTTAAGAAAATGTTCTCAATATATTCTACACATTTCTGTTCGAAGGTATGCTCGCTCCCCATAGGTCTGATTCAGGTTTTTAAAGGCTGTCTTTTTAATGTAAGAATCTCACATCATTTGTACCCTTTTTAAGACCCAAAAGTTTATATATAATATATATATATATAATACTCTTTAGTTGAAACATATATAACTACAGTACCAAGGATTATTATGTTTAAAAAGCAATGACAACACCGAAATATAATGCTACTGTGTTGTGAAGATATTTCTAAGTCACAGAGCTGACTCCTTTGTCCTTTCATCAAACACTGGAGAATCAGCCTAAGATTTCTTTCATTCAACTATCATAAACATGAAGACTTTTTAAAAGTTATCAGTATGTTGGTGGTATTTCTCACTTCTTAATTACTAAAAAAAAAGGCTAATACATGTGTATTTGCATTATTGAAAAACTATTTTTTTTCCAGAGCTTAATAGTCTACAAACAAGCCATTTAAAATTAGTTCTCAAAACCCATGCTTTCTCCCCTTTTCCATACTATTTCTGACCCGTCCCAGTGAAGAGTATTTTGCCTGTGTTGAGCTGCAAAGGGCGATATTTATAGACCTCATCCACAGGGTGGACATGAAAACATGACTCTTGCCCAGTGGAACTTCGTGACCCAGTCCCTTGGGGTCGGCACATTCAACTGTCCACTAATGGACAAGCCACAGTCTTGAAGCACAGTAACTACTCTATATGGCCCAGGGGCTTTTTATCTTCGGACCTGACTGGGCTGCCCCACCACCTCCAAATTGAAACAAAGGACGAGACTTGCCAAAAATGTAAAAAAAAAAAAAAAAAAAAAAAGCAAAAACCTCTCGCCAGGCAGCCATGAAAATCGGAAACGCGGGGGAGGGGGTCCAAAAAACCAGGCTCCTTTGGCCTGGGCACCGCGCAGCCGCTGCCCCTTACCCAGACGGGACAGTCGTGCACCACCAGCTTGACGTTCCCGAACGCACTGGCCTGGTACTCGGTGAACACCGGGCGCGCGACCGTGCTGGCCGCGTTCAGCAACAAGCTACTCTCGTCCCCTGACACCAGCGGGCTTCTCCCTAGGTAGGTGCGGATGAGCCCCGACGGCCGGTTGTCCTGGTGGAACGTGTCGCCCTCATTCCCAAGCGCCACGATGTGGATAGACCTGCGGGGCCGAGAGGGGCGCGGTGAGCGGGTGTGTGCAGCCGGGGCGCGTGGCACTTCCCGGACCCGGACCGTGGCAGGACGGCGACGCGTACATACATGATCGCGGCTGGCAAGTCGGCGGGGAGACGGCGACGGGCGGCCTCGCGGGGGCTCTGGGGCGACGCTCTCGCCGCAGTCAGCTCATCCCCGGCCGCGGCCCTCGCGCGCCTGCACCACGGCGCTGCCGACGCAGAGCGGAGCGGGCCCGGAGCGAGCGGCCGGCTGGGTGCGGGCAGCGCTGCGGATCCCCAGTCGCCGCCCCTGGCCGCCGCGCCTCCGCCCGGTCTCCGCCTCCGCCCGGCAGTGACCCGGCTCCGCACGTGTGGCCCCGGGAGTCCCGCGCGCAGGGGAGCGGGCTGTCCTCTGAGGTTCCCCGGAGCACGGGCGGCGGCCGCGGGACACAAAGGAGCGGTGGGCACAGGGACGTCGCCAGAGCCCAGGAGCTGCGCGCCGCCAATCCGCCTGCAGCAAGTTTGCTCAACTCGGAAGGCTGAAACCCGAGCCGGGAGGGGGGGGAGGGGCGGCCTGGCCCCCCGCCGGGGACCAGAGGAGAGCCCAGCTAGAGAGCAGGCCCCTGCTGATCCCGCGGTCTCTGCCCACGCTGGCCTTCACCGAAAGTGTTATCGTTCTGTCAATTGTCAACAGCTGTTTTGTAAAATCGTACTTGTGAAGAAAAAAATAATAAAGGCAGCATTCATGCAGCTGCAGAAAAGATTCTTTGTTCACGCAACCAATTAATTTGCGGATGTCGCTTTGGAAAGGTCATTTACTATTGCAAACTATATTTGGCTCACTTTTAACCAAAATTGTGGAATTTGAAGTGTTGGGATTCTTAATGTGATTTTTTAAAAATAGAAACTTCTAGCAGTTTACTTGGATTTCTTTCAGTACACATTCCAGTTACATTATTTAATAATGGCTCACTGAAAAACAAGGATCATGTTAATGTAAGGATATTTTAGATTCTTTCTTGATGACGCGCAGTAAAGCTTGTGGATACCCCTAAAGGGCCTCAGACTACCTCCAGTATAAAACACCATGACAGACTGCTAAGCCAGGGGTTACTCTGGGGCACCTCCATAAACAGTGTGATTCTTACAAGCACCTCACACAGTGTTAAAAAGAGTTCTTGTTTATCTTTTTAGCTATTTGCTCTGATTTGGAATTGGGCTTTTTCTTTTCTCAGAGGACTTGTTTTGAGAGACAGGAGGTGTTTGGAAGGTCCTAGGAAAGACTAAGGTAGACAAGAAGCCTTGGGAATGGTCACAGCTTTTTATTAGGAACTGGTATGCTCAGCTGAAACCGTGTACTAGCTTGTTGTCGATGGACAGAGCAAGGCAGGAGACATTCTCTATGTAATTTATTTATTTAGTCCTTTGAGATGGTTCTGCCTCTGTTGCCCAGGCTTGTGTCTAGCTTTTTGTTTTTCCTCCTCAGCCTCCGAAATAGCTGTAATTAGAGTCATATAGCGCTCTGCTCGGAAGGTCACTGGTCAAAACAAAACCAACCCAGTGTACATAGTGAGCTGCAGAACAGCCAGAGTTACATAGTGAGACGTTGTCTTTAATTAATTAATTAGTTTCCCTTTGTACCCAAGTACAATTTCTTTTACTTTCTAGAAATAGCCATCTCAAAAGACTCAAATATGCAGTGTCACATTTCCTCTTGGGTCAACAGAAAATATGCTTTGTCACCATTCCAGTCCAGTGACCCACCAGTCAAACACAAAGGCACTAACTATAGTGGATAAATAGGTGAAAAAAAAAAATTGGTGCATAAATTATGATGGCCTCTTAAATTTCTTTTGAGATAGATTCTCACTATATTGCTCAGACTGGTCTAGAACCCTAGGGCTCTAACAATCTTCCTATATCAAATTTCCAGCATAGCTGAGACCATAGATGGTTAATGAATTATGAATTGGCTATTGTATATGAAAGCAAACTGGTCATATCTTATACCATGTGTGATCCTTAAGTACACTGTGCTGAGTGAAATAAGTCATGTGAAAGAGTGAATATTATATCACTCCACTTAAGAGTTACCTAAAGTAGCCAAGCTCTTAGGGATAGGGGCTGGACCGAGGAAAGAGTGTTATTTGTGCTCATAGACTTTCAGTTTTGGAAGATGAGAAAGTTACAGAAATCAATTGTGTAACAAAGTGCGCATAGCTAATGTGGCTCGTAGCAGCCACTGAGACACGGCTAAGATAGCAAACTGTCTGTTGTTACTTAAACCACGACACAAAGTACGTAAGATCTTGCAAAAGAGACACCAGATGTAACTGGGAGGTGACAGCAGGGAAGAAGCATTCTTTCTCTCCTCTACTTCTGAGTGTTTTAACCAGGCCAGGGAGACACGGAAGATTGATTCTGCGACACACGATTTACTCTATGCCTTTGAGAAGCTAAGTCTGTCCTCCCTTCATATATATATATATTCAATCCTTCTGGAAATACGTTGGTGCTTTGATAGTTCTGACATAAGCTCATGTGTTCAATAGCTAGAAGTACATACAACGTCAACGTACAAGGATTTTTTTTGTTTTTGTTTTTTGTTTTTGAAGGGTAAAGCTTAGTGCCAGCCATGCGAAGAACTTGTCACTAGGAAGAGATTTCACAAGTTCACAAGTTCAAACTGGAACTGAGACAGTGACGGGGAGGGAGGGGGGGAGACCACACTCCGACCAGGACTGTTTAGTGATGCGTACCCTTTGCCTTTTGTTTAAACCTAAACCTCATGTCTGGGTCCTGAAGATGGACTCAGGGAGTCACTGGACCTCTTTATTAATATTTCTCGGGAGCTCACAGTGACTAAATCTCCTTTATCTGCTTTTCAGTGTTTCTTGTCTGTTTACTTGGCCTACCCAACACTGGCTTCTGAGCCTATGTTGTTAGAACTGCCCAGGCTCTGTCCCTAACAGCTCTAATAAAACCTTGCTCTACAAGAGACATGGCCTGCTAGATGCTCACCAAACCCATTTTCACTTCCAAGATAAAAACTTGTATTTTCTCAACTTTTTGGATATATAGGTTCAGCCATGTGATTCACTCTTACCGATGACATGTAAATGCCACCAAACACTTAAGAAACATATGCTCCATAAAGGATGAGGACAATACCTCCCCCAAACACCATAGGCTATCAAGTAAAACCCCCATTGTCAGGTATCGGGTACCTCTTTTTGAGTTGTCGGGGTCCTATAGAGAGATCTCCCTAAGAATTACAGGCTATTGCCATTACTCTTAGTTAGCCCCCAAAACTGGATGTTAAGCCCCTGTTTCTGCAGACACCTCACACCTGGGTCATGGGACCTGGAGAAACTAAGCTAGTTTTGACCCAGAAGTTTCATTCCTAAAGGGTAGCTTTCTATGCACTACTACTGTCTATGGAAGGTTCTATGCACACTACTGGAATAAAAAAAAAGTCAACAGTCTCACCCATCTGTGCACCCAGTGGCCTAGAAAGATGGCTGGCCTGGCAAAATATGTCCATTGGTAAAATAGTGGCATGAATGTTTTGAGAGTAACCAACTACTTTCTGACTGGTTGAAAAGCCCTCTGTATAAGATGGAACCCATGCAAGGTACCATTAATAAGGTCCCAAACTGGTGGTTGACTAGATTGTAGGCCCTAAAAAAGAACATAGCACTGTTACTCTGCTAAATGGACAAAGTAACAAACTGCCCCTTAGTTTTTATCATTACACCTATAACTTTACACACACGTGCGCGCGCGCGCACACACACACACACACACACACACACACAAGCCCTCGTCAGAGAAACTTCTGTTTACAGTAGATGATAACATAGAAACTCACAACAGGTCAACATGCAGAGTGGGAGACTGTGGGCATCTGTACCACAGGCCTTCACCCAAGTTCAGGGAGCATCATATAAGAGAAGTTGAAAAGACTGTAAGAGCCAGAGGATGTCGATGTCAGTAGCAAACAGTGTTTGCCATGTGTGACAGCACAACAGTTACAGACATGAACTCAGAGTAGCTAGGACTGCGTGCACAAGATTTGCCCAAGAACAAGCTAGCAAAAATGCCAGCATGAAGTCCCACCCCTGTCTGAGGAGCTATGGCTGCTAGGAGAGCAGCCTGTCCAAGATGGGCCCTGAGAGGCTGCCCAAGTTCTAGCAGATGGTCCCACACATGTGCACATACAGTCAACAGGAAGAGGACACTGTAAGAATGAGGGGAGAGTGAAAGAACAGGAAGTTAAAGGGGAGAGGGGACTCAAAGGGAGGACAGGGGAACAGATTTGATCCAAGCATATTATTATACATGTATGAATATTAAGTAAAAGATCTTAAAATAGGAAACAATGAAATCTTACTTTTTAAAAAGTACATATATACACATATACATAAAAAATATAGGAAAAATATATAGAAAAGGTATATATTCTCCACTTTCTTTTATCCTTCTATCTGCCAACGGGGTGAAGCTAATTCAAGCTTGAAGCCACGTGTTTGCAGGAAGACCTTGGCACTGCAGTGTTGTGCTTGCTACAGAGTCTCTTCACAGCATGCCTCGTGCTGTGACATGAGTAGGGAATAGATCTTCTTGAGGTCAGCCAGACATTTGAGGTCAATTGTTACAGTAGCTACTGTTACTTTTCCTGGCTAACAGAATGTCACAGATGGTTCATTTCCTGACACCTCAAAGATATTTTCTGTAATTATATTAAGAACACATTTTAGTTGTTATTTCTCTTTTACTTAAAAATTGTATTTAGTGTATCTATGTGTAGTTTATTTTCCTATTAGCAACTTTTTAAAATGTGACATTTAAAAAGAATGAATTGAAACAAATTGTAAGACACTGGACTAACATGTATCCTACACACACACACACACACACACACACACACACAAAGAGGGGGAGAGAGAGAAGAAAAATAAACTAAAACAAGCAAACAAACAAACAAAAACCTGTCAGTCCGGGTGTGGTAGCACATGCCTGTAATCCTAGCACTCAGGGAGGCAGGGGCAGGTGGATCTCTGAGTCCAGCACAGCCAAGGCTACACAGAGAATCCCGAGAGAGAGAAGAAAAAATCCTTATAACTAATAAGAATATGATCTGGAAAAAAGAAACCCTGGCTACAGCAAATCCCCTTAGAGAGCTCTGGTCATTTATGGGGGGGAGGAGGACACTGCATCTCACATGGGGAAGTCAGAGGACAAGCTGCAGGAGTTAATGTCCTCCCTCCTTCTTATGAGTCCTGGGAGGTCAAACTCAGTCCTAGGCTCAGCAGGAAGCACCTTTACCCACTGAGCCATCTTGCGATGGCTTTATATCCATTTTTCTTGACCGTAACTTTGCCCTAAGTATATAATATAACTAGTAATAATATTCCGAATTGTTTATATTTAACTAGTCATTTAAAAACTAATTTCCAAACATAAAGGCAAGATCCCAGACTGTCTCCAGCATGTGTAAATATCATGCATTCAAATCCATACTTGGATGAAAGTCTCGGGTAATGAATGTTTAAAAAGGCTCTTTGGAGCTTCATGAAAAATGAAAGTCAAAAGGCAACATACCACTGGGAAAATAGTTTTCTTGTTGCCAAGATAAAACTGTCTGAAATAATATATTTAATACAAATGGGGTTGGGGGAACCCTGCATTCCTTTATCAGCAAAGAACTTCAAAATATGCACAAAAGTTTTGCTAAACACAGAGTCACAAGTATTAGAACAGCAGTGCAGGAAGTCACAGTCTACACTGAAAGCTGATGTTTTTAATATTTTTCATTTTGTGATGTTTGGTAGATTCGTTACACTGTAGTATTTACTAGATTGTGTTTCAATAATAAAATACAATTGTGTGTGTGTGTGTGTGTGTGTGTGTGTGTGTGTGATCTTTAGAGAAATCTCTAGTAAAGGCAGCATATTTTCTTCCATATCCTTCAAAACTGGCTTTTCAAAAATAGAAGCTGTGGTGGTGGACGCCTTTAATCTCAACACTCAGGAGGCAGAGGCAGGTGGGTCTCTGTGAGTTTGAGGCCAGCCTGGTCTACAAAGCGAGTCTAGGACAGGCAAGGCTACATAGAGAAACCCTGTCTTGAAACCCCCCAAAAAAGAAGAAGCTAAGTTTTATTCCATGTTTTTGTAAGTGTAACCATTGATGGGTTCATGGGAATGTTTGCCTTTCTGTTTGTTTCTTTTTTGAGACAGGGTCGCACTCTGTAGCCCAGGCTGGTCTCAGGCTCATGACAGCCAGTCTGTCTCTGCACCCTGAGTGCTGGCATCAGTGGTAGGAGCCAACATGTCTGATGGGTTAATTTTGATTAAGATGGTTTGTTTTTGACATGAGGAAGTACCACAAACTAAGGGGAAGGCAAGCACATAAGATTTATTCCCCGCATGCCTCGTAACACATGAGATTTCTTCCCAGCACGCCTTGTAGGCAATTATTCTAGCAAAGCAGCTGGAGCCAGAACATGTATCGTGATAGATAGATTCTTATCAGTGTGGCTAATTTTATGTAAAACCAGGACAATTTGTTTATAGCTGTTGGGAATCAATCTGCCTCAAGATCCAGCTATACCACTCCAGGGCAAATATCCAAAGCATACTTCATCCTTCTGCAAGGACACTTGTTTAGCTATGTTCGTTGCTACTCTATTCCTAATAGCCAGAAATTGGAACAACCTAGATGTCCCTAAACAGAAGGATGGATTAAACAAAATGTGGTACATTTACATAGTGGAGTATTATTCAGCTGTTAAACAAAACAAACAAACAAACAAAATGATATCATGAACTTTGTAGCAAATGAACTAGAAAATTATCCTGAGTTATATGGGAAAATTAACCATTAAATAAATGATAGCAAAGATACAGTCCGTAAGCCCTGCCCTCACCACCAGAAAGGGACTAGGCCGGCGGGGGGGGGGGGGGGGGGGGGGGGACACATGGATCTCCCTGGGAGGAAGAAACAGAATATTTATTTATGGGTGGACTGGGGGCAGGTAGGGATGGGAGCAGAGATATCAAGGAGGAGAGACAGGCTGAAGGAGGGAATGTGGGGAGAGACAGCTTGAATTGAGGGATGATATGGAAACCTGGTGCAGCGGAAAGTTGCTAAAATATTTGAACTTAATGAGCTCTCTTAATAATGAGGAATGCTGGGTCTCAGTTGTCCCACCCTTGGCACTAAACAAGGCTTCGAGTAACAAGACTGAGTTGCATTCAATTGAGTTGTTGGCCAAGGAGGTCCCATGGAAATCCCCAAACAACCTAGGCTGTTGCTGAGACAATGGGTTGCTCTCCACACACTTGCAGCAGGCCTGGTTGCCGAGGACAATACCCACACACGTCATTGAACATTGAGAAGTTGACCTGGTGCCTCTATGGAGCCCTGACCCCTCAGTTCTAGTCTGGTTGGTGTGGGAAAGATACTGTGCAGGCTACCAAAGGAGAAATAGAAACACCAGCCCAACCCCAAAACCCTTGACTTACCATCTGTCATCCCTGAAAGATAAACTAGAGCAACAGTGGCACAAAGCTTGTGGGAGTATTCACCCAATGTCTGATTTGATTTGAGGGCCACACCCCAAGATGGAACACATACCTGACACTTCTTGGGTGACCAAGGACCAGCGACTAGATAGCTCAGAGATCTAGGATAAAACCAAACACTACAGGTCAAAAAAAAAAAAAAGTATCAATAAAATGACTCCTAATGATATATTAATACATCAGGACCTTATGCAGCCATTGTCAGAGAAGCTTCCTCCTGCAGCAGATGGGAACAAATACAAAGACCCACAGCCAGGTATTGCACACGGACAGAGTGTCCTTGGATGTCTGCATCAAGTCCCTCCCCTCAGAGCTCAGGGAACCTGGCAGAAGAGGAGGCAGAACAGGGCATGAATCTTCTGGAACAGAGTTACAGACACTTGGGAACCAGTATGTGGGAGGTGGAAGTTGAACTTGGATCCTCTGGATGAGCAGCCAGTGTTCTTAACCAACTACCCATCTCTCCAGCCCCGCTTTCCTCCATTTAAAAAAAAACAAAACCATAGTTGACAACAGCACATGTAACCCATAAAACCACATACCTTACAGCATTTTCCCAACTCCCTTAAATTTTTTCCAAATAGAATGTCAGTGAACATTGAAGGTCTGTGTGAAAATCGCTACTGTGCATGCCAGAGAAGTGGCTAGGCTACTACACCTAACATTTGATTCCTAAGACTCCAACAAGAGAAGGAAGGAACCAGCTCCTTCACGCTGTCCTTGGCTTCACTATGAGCATTGACAAGTGTGTCCTCCCCCAGCAAAAAATCAATACAATGAAAGTGAAAAGTGCCCGTGCCTTTTGATCTGTTTGCTGGAACCCACAAACAACACCAGGCAAGAGGGAAATGTGCCCATTAAAGGTCAACCAAACATTTTGTGCAGTAGCTGATGGAACCGAAAAGTGCACATCACATTCAGCAACCTGGCGGATGAAGTAGCTCTCCTGTTGAAATTACACATCTGTGAGAACGCTATCAGAGCACCTGCACATAAACTGAAGGCTAATCAGATGTCGGCATTGCTGCATCAGGGTGTCAGCCAAGAACTCAAGAACCAATCATACGTATTCAGTTGTTCTTCTAAGGCGTTACTAACAATTACATTTTAAAGAGACATGGTGTGTGAATGTGTGTGTGTGTGTGTGTGTGTGTGTGTGTGTACTCAGATCATACTTACCTACTCCACTTTCTGAAACGGGGTCTCATATCCCCCAAGCTGGCTTCAAACTCACTATGTAGCGGAGGACAACCTTAAACTCCTGTGTAGTGGATGTAAACATGTTTTTGTTTTGATCCCAAGTGTGGCATGGGGAAACAGACTTGTGAGAGAACAGGGGATGTTTATCCACTTAGAAGTTGAACCACTTCGTGGGGGGCTTGGCTTTTGCCAGCAGAAAAACATCCTAGTGTAGACTCTGAGATGAAGGGGCTTTTTGGGTCTTGGTATTGTTTGGCTGTCATCGCTCCACTTTGAGATGCTCCTAGAGATAACTGCACCAGTGAAGGCTTCGAGGCTTCGGGCTTTGGGCTTTGGGCTCCGGCTGAGGCTCCGGGTTTTGGTTGCTCCAGGTTCCAGCAGCAACTTTGGTGGAATTGCTGGTCTGCTGAAATCCTGCCGACTACACCAGCGGAATCTGAATCCAACAAAGTCTACTCCCCCTGTTCCCATAAACCTTTCTTTCCTCTCTAGGGTAAGTGGGTTAGGAGGGAGGTATAAGCATTTAAAGAACTCCAAATAAAGTAGGTTTGGAAAAGGTGAAACCTATACTCCTGACCCTCCTCCACCTCCCAAATGCTAAGATTACAGGCATTCACCACCATGCCCAGTTTATTCGGTACTGGGAATCAAACCTAGGGTTCTTATACGCGCTAGGTAAGTACTCTACCAACTGAGCCCCATCAGCATCCCTATATTAATACACGCTTTATTCACAATATCATTTACAACTCTCTTGCCTATTGAACCTTTTCTCTCTCAGCATCTTTTATTGTATTCATAGTATTCATTGTATCCACGCAGCAATGTGTGCGTGTGAATTATAAAGCTCACAGGGGGTTGGTTAAAATTTCATTTTTGTGGAAAGTGCAGACAAAACCCTTGGAGCCCACCAGCTGAACCCTTCAACTGTGCTCTAGAGGACACACAAAGAAGCTGCACCCTCCCTTCCCGGAAGCTGGACAGAGGACGGGAGCTGGCTATTAAAGTGAAAGAAGCCTAGAAACAAAGGAGGGAGGGGAAGCTGACACAGATAAACTGCCGACCTTCTGGCCTAGAATTTCAGCCGTTGAGGGAGAAGTGTATTCCTATTGTTTTAACTAGTCTAAGGAGAGATAACGTTTGTAAATTTACATACACAATCAAGAGATTAGCTACCCAGCCACCCAATAAGAGCTTGCAAGTAGCTCACTGGCAACAGTAAACGGATCTGGGTCAGACGTCTGACTTGAAACCATTTGGTCAGTCTAAGGAAGCCTGGCCTTCTTGTCTGATCACATGGGTGACCCTACAGTAGTGGCCTATGGCAGCGTTTGGTTTCTGCAATATATGTTTCTTCCAAATGGCAAGATTTGCACGTTCAACTGTGCTGTCTGTAGATGCGACACAATACAGTGGTCACATGCAAATCCGGTCAGAAAGCAGAGGCCAGCCTGGTCTACAAAGTGAGTCTAGGACAGCCAAGGTTACACAGAGAAACGCTCAAGAAAAAATAAAATAAGATAAAATAAAAAGAAAATAAAAAGAAAGAAAAAATCTAGCAAAGTTGTGCCTTTCTTCTGAACATCTATTATCTACCTATGTGGCTAGTTGTGCTTTTCAAAGAACTATGCTATTCTATTTTAGTTTAAAAATATTGAATAAATAACAGAGCATATGTTCCTTTGAATTAGGACTCCCAGCCTTTTCAAAGTGTTGAACTTCAAAAAACCTGGTGGTGATGCCTGCTCTATTTAGCCATTGAAAAGTAGAAAACTGCTTCTCTACTACAAAATATAATTTCCAGGGATGTGTCTAAGTAAATGCAATTATGGTTATCAAGGTCAGTGACGGAGTTACTTTATTCATCATATTTTGTGAGGTTTTTAATTTGTACCCGTGCAGAACCATGTCATTGTTGGACCCTCATGCCCAACTTGGGAAGGGGGTCGCCATGAGAGACCACACGAGGCACAACGCACTGATGCAAAAGCAAAGGTTTATTGCTGACGCGCCAGGGTCCTACAGCACTTGAGTGACTGTTACAGGCTAGTTTTTAAAGGCTAAAACCGCAAAGCAGGTGGGGTTGCTTATCAAGCTAGACCATATGGGCATTGGCGTTGGGAGACCTCTTGTGGGGACTTGGGTGTGGGTCCCTAGGGCGGTTACTAAAACCGTATGAGACCTTTGATAGTGGGGAGCTCGCATGTAGCTATTCTGGGAACTAGGGTGGAACTCCTGAGGCTAGCAGTAACGAGAACTGGGAGAAGCCTCAAGTCTTACATTTTATAATTTTATAATTTCTCATTCCTTCCTCTTTGTTGTATCTGGCCTCAATCTTGAGGCTCTTATTTAAGGGCTTGGTACTGTTGGGTCAGGATTAAGGCCTGAGTGACATTAAGCCGATCTCTGATAAAAGCCATTAGGCAGTTTAAGAGGCAAGGGCCGAAGGTGAGTATAAGCAGGAGCAGGATCAGGGGTCCAATGATAGACGATATCAGGGTGGAGTACCAAGGAGACTGACTGTACCAGTTTTCAAACCATCCCTGGTGGGCCTCCCGTTCTCGTTGCCGCCTGTCAAGGCGCTCTCGGAGTTTGGTCATGGAATCTCTAACTATCCCAGAATGATCCACCTAAAAACAACACTGTTCTTTTAAAGCTGCACATAAACCTCCTTCTTTAAGGAACCTCTTCTATTTTGTAGGACCACCTCAGATAGTGATGTAAGGGACTCTTCTAACTTAGTGATGGACTGTTCTATGGCGCGGAGGTCCTCGTCTATAGCTGTTCTAAGCATGTTAAATTGTTGGGTCCCATGTATTAAGGCTGCTGTCCCCGTTCCCACCCCTGCTGCAACCCCCAAGCTTAACATGACAGCTAGAGTCAGAGTGACTGGCTCTCTCTGAAAGAAAGCGGGAGGGGCGTGTGTCCTCGTAGTTGGCCTCGAAAGCCTGGGCAGTCTGGTAGTAAATTCTGGGGACAAGCTGGACTAGCACACAATAGTGGGTTGCAGCAAATATGGCAGTGGAGACACAAGGGGTGAGTCCAGTGTTGCAGGCCCACCATAGGTTAGAGGGAGGAGTAAGGAAGTAGTTACTGGGGGTGGTAGTTATGGCGAGGGTATGGTTACAGAGGTGTTGGTGGCTAGGGAGCACAGTGCCTAGGCACTTCCCCTGATTCGAAACTTCCATCAAGGTGAGCTTTTTGTGCTGACCCCAGTCACAGGAGGAATGATTACTTGTGTTAGAGAAAGTGGCTGAGGTAGCGATTCCCTCATAATAACATGGCCTTGGGGTGATGCAGAGCCAACAGGACTGGGTTGCCTGGGGGTTGGTGGTATTGAGGGCTTGGAAAGCCCCCTTAACTAGGTTAAAGAGTCGATCTCCAGTCTTGGGTAAGGGTGGCTCTGTGTTTGGGGTGGTGGGTAGAGGGGTTGGGGCAATAGTCGGGATTCTGGGGAGTGGGGGTTGTACCCCAGTGTCAGCAAGGACGGGGTTGGGGCCTATAGATATTTTTAGGGGTTTTTCTATTTTTAATCTAATGGAGAAAGTAAGTCCTGGGTTGTTTCTTTCTACATAAAATCTTAAGCCCTATTGTCGCCCTGTTACCCAATCCGAATACTTTTTTCCTTTTTCTGTGAATTTTATAACTATGGGATTGCATTGGCTATTGTGATTGCAAGTAGCCTGGGAGCAAGGAAGATACCATCCCCGCTGAGGGCATTTAGTAGTGCCAGAGTGGTTGCGGGATACGGTTATTAAATCCCACAATGAGGAGGGCTTCCAATAGACGGAGCCTGATGTTTCACACCCCCAGGCAGCACAATAAAAGCTTTGCAGCCCTCTGCATCGGTGGGCTTCTCATCTTGACCTACCATCTCAAGGACAAACATAAAAAGGAGCCAGTCATAACTGGCATCTTGACCAGGGTCTGGCACAACCTAAGGCTGCTGTTCTTTGGTAATGGGTGGTTTCAGAAAGAATGGGTAACTCTTTATAACTTCTCTCTGGGATATCCCAAGTATCTAAGCCAGCAATTAAGAGGCACAAGTCTAGGATTAAATCAGACCATCAGGTATTGGGGGGGGGCTTCTCGGGATATTGACCAGACCACATCCCCCAATTGGGATCGGACCTGCCAAGTGAGTTTCATGGGCTGATGAGAATTGAGGTAGGCCACCGTCTCTAGGGCCAACATGAGGAAGAGCACAGTTAAAGACCAGATCTGGTAAGTCTTATCTTTAGAGGATCTTCGGAGCCATGTAGGCGCCATTGGGAGCGTTGCTCAGGGTCTGGAGGAGGCGTGGGAGGCGTGTATCCAAGCTGCAATTCCGTCTACTTTGAGAGCAGTGTGGTCAGGAGGACTGTATAGGGTCCCTTCCACCGAGGCTCGAGTCCTTGGGACCCGTGTTGTCGAATGTAGACTGAGTCACCGACGTGGAAAGGGTGTCCTGTCTGGTTGTGGCGAGGCTTGTAGATCTCAGCAGGGGGGGGGGGGCCCAAACTTGGGCCTGTACCGCTTGTAGCCTTTTAGGCGTGCCTTGGCCAAATTGGTTGGGCATCGTCTGCCTGCCGCTTTGAGGCCTGCCAGCAGAGTCTGGCGGTAGACACGGAAGCTTTCCCTACCTGCTGGGGTGTCATAGTCCCAGTCTGGATGGGTAAGGGGGAAACCCTGCATCAATCTCATTGGGCAGGAGTATGGGTGCGCCCCCAGGGCCAGGAACATTTTTTTCTGGCTTCTAGGAGGACCTGCTGTCATTCATCAGTCATCAGGAGCACTTGCAGCAGCTGCTGGCAATCATCCCAGGTGGGTTGGTGTGTCAGCAGAGATGTCAGTGCCTGAGGGTCTTGGAAGAAAGGGGGGTTATGGTTTTTCCAATTATAAAGGTCTGAGGCTGAAAAAGGCCAGTAAGTGATTTCTCCGTTGGTTGTATGGAGAGGAAAGAGGGAAGATTGCCATTGGTCTTCAGTGGGGCCCCGGCGGAGGCGGAGGTGGGGAGGAGAAGGAGCGGGTGCTGGGGTAAGAGAAGGAAGGTCGGGGGAAGGAGGGGCTGTGGGTGAGACATTGGAGCAGGTAGATACGGAGGAGGTAGAGGGTAGAGACGAAGTTGGTGGGGTTAGAGGTTGGGGGTACGGAGGGGGGTCCAGGAGGAGAAGGTCCTGGGTTGGATCCAGAGGAAGGACAGGCTTCAGGAGCTGCCGAGAAATCAAATCACGGGAAGTTGAAGTCTGGTCCTGGTTTAGGGCGGCTGATGACGTCACCAGCAGGATGGTGGAGCCAGGTTTCAGCTGGGGCTTGAGTGTCAGGAATGGGCGGATCCAAGGGGGAGGGTCTGAAACCAAGCTTTCCCACATTAAGATATAGGGTACCTGGTCAGGGTGGCCATGCGACCCTGGACTAAAGACAATGGACTTTACCCTTGTGATAGTCAGGGAGTCAAAGGTCCCTTCCGGTGGCCAGCCTACATTGAAGGCGGGCCACTCCGAAGAGTAAAAAGTCTGTCAGCGTCCCTGTGGACGCTTAAAGAGAGGTTGTGTGTGCGGGCATGTATATCTTTGAAATGGTCAAGAGTTAGGGTCAAGGGGGTGGTCACAGTCTGTCCCATGTCAGCGTTGGTTGCTTCAGTCAACACAAATACAAAGAGGGTGATAACACACACAAACGAAATCGGCAGACAAGAAAACACAAGCCGCACGGCGTTGAATCGGCGCCAAACTGAAAATACAGCTTCTACCTGCGATGTGGATACACACCCACCTACAGATTTTAGGAGACTGACTGTGTCGTCAGAACTTTCCCAGGTCACCACTGGAGCGTCCTCCAGGGCGAAACGTCCACCTAGAGCGTCCTCCAGGGTGAGAGAGAGAAGGTGCCTGGACACGTCTGCCCTTTCTTCTCGTCCCGCTACTGACTTGCGCGCTATGGACAGACAAAAATACAGACAAATACAAAACAAAAGTAACTCACGTCTTCGTCGTTCGTCGGTGGCCCGGGCCAGTGCGGAAAACCTCCAGTAGGTGAGTCGGGGGTCTCGGGGCGACCCCAGCTTCCTCGCCAACGCACCAAATGTTGGACCCTCACGCCCAACTTGAGAAGGGGGTTGCCGTGAGAGACCACACGAGGCACAACGCACTGATGCAAAAGCAAAGGTTTATTGCTGACACGCCAGGGTCCTACAGCACTTGAGAGGCTAAAGACCCTGAGTGACTGTTATAGGCTAGTTTTTAAAGGCTAAAACCGCAAAGCAGGTGGGGTTGCTTATCAAGCTAGACCATATGGGCATTGGCGTTGGGAGACCTCTTGTGGGGACTTGGGTGTGGGTCCCTAGGGCGGTTACTAAAACCGTATGAGACCTTTGATAGTGGGGAGCTCGCATGTAGCTATTCTGGGAACTAGGGTGGAACTCCTGAGGCTAGCAATAACGAGAACTGGGAGAAGCCTCAGGTCTTACATTTTATAATTTTATAATTTCTCATCATCTATAAATGAGATAAAATGTTCCACTGAGCCTTTCCTGAAAGATCTAGTGCACTATAAAGTAAATATGTCCACCTTCACTACACTGGGCTGTCACTGTGACTGCACTAACCGCTGTGATAGGTTCTCTCCCCACTAGCTTCTCTGTGGTCCCCTTTAACTTGCTGTTAACAGGCCACTAACCCCCACTATGGAGGGCCCCTGGGAGGGAGACTTCACAGGCATGCTTTGAGTAGTTTTCTTCCTCTCTTTAAAAATCAGCACAACCCAGTTCACCTGTTGTGCCCAGACACAACATTTCTGAGTCTTACTTTTCTCAACTTGTGCTTGTTTGTTTGTTTCATTTCTAAGCCTACAATCCTACCTGCAGCAAAGAACTATATTTTACAGTAACTAGCAATTGAAACTTCTTTATATTTTTCTTTCTACAGCTGATGTCATTAAATATTAAGTCAACAGAGGCATTTCAAAACCTTAGCTAGGTTTCATAGGGGTTCAGGAGTTCAAGGACAGCCTTGGCTATGTAGAGAAACCAAAGCCAGACTGGGCTACTTGAGAGCCAGTATCCAAAAAGAAGAAGAAACTGAAAGAAAAACAAAATAAACCCCCTCCCCCAAAAAAGGTAGTATATCTTAATGACTCCTGTTTGCTTCATCTTCATACTGTTTGTTGCGATCTTTGATGATCCCCTCAGGCATGCTCTCAGTGACACTGGCCTTGTTTTCCTTCTCAAAGCTCCTTTAAAAATTTTCTAAACTGGAGACTGGAGAGATGGTTCAATGGTTACGAGCAGAGCGCTGGTTTCTCTACCAGACGACCCAGGTTCAGTTCCCAGTACCCTCACAGCTCTCTGTGGAACCAATTTTGGGAGTAGGTGGGTGAACCTGGCCTCTTTTGGCCTCCATTGGCGCTGTATGCGTCTGGGGTATAAACATGCACACACTTGTACACATAAAATAAAATTTTTAAATCTTTTAATAAACAAATGCAAATTTTAAGCATTAATTTTAGATTGCGGTAACATCTTTTATTGATAATTTCTCATCAAATTAAAACATCTGGATTTGGGTGATTTTTCTCTAGCTATACAGCTAGCTCGATTCTGATCCATTCCTCAGCAGGAAACCCCCGGGTCCCAGGGAGCCTCTGCTGTTTCCCCCAAGGAAGGGCTTGGCAAACATTCTCCTTCAAGACCTTCGGGTGTTACATAAGCTCCTGCCTGCTTTGGGACCATGTGTCTCCTGCGTTGAAAGATAACAGACCTTTTTCTGCAAACTGGTAAACAAGGACAGCCAATGAACGTGCTTCTGGACGGATCCCAATGGCAGGCAGAGATTTTTGAAACATTTCCTCAGAAGCATCCCCAGCTGGATGCCTGAATAAATTCTCCAACACTCCGGAAGCTAGGCAGCAGCAGAAGCAGTATGCTGTAACCACAAACACACTCCAAGTCTCCTTGAGTGTTTTGCCTCTGAGTCACAAAACATCCTTACTGACTTAATATAAAATGAGCCTAGAGAGATGGCTCACAGATTAAGAGCATTGGCTGCTCTTGGGAGAGACCCGGGTTCAGTGGCTTACAAACACCTGCAACTCAAAGGATATATGAGACCTGAAGACTTCTGACCTCTGTGGGCACCAGGCATACCATTGGTGCACATACATACACGTAGGAAAACACTCACACCCACCAAATAAAAAAACAAATAAATCTTTTCCAGGTAAGGCGGTGAACATCTTTAATCTCAACATGAGGGAGGCAGATGCAGCGGGATCTCTGTGAGTTCTAGGCCAGCCTCACTTACGTAGGGAGCGAGCTAAAGGACAGCCAGAGCTACATATTAATATTAAGATCCTATCTCAAGCAGACAGCTAAATAAAATGAGCATGCGTTTGCTATGGGTTCTCTTTCATGTACTTTGGTTTGCTCTTATGGAATCTGGCAAATTGTAAGGAGATCTGCTAAATTTGGGAGGGGGCCAGAAACCCTTTCGCGTCATCAGGTGAAATCTAGTAAGAAACGGTACTTTTGTTGAACTGGAAAACAGGAAGCTAACTGTGGGGGAACTGTATTAAAATAATCCTCGGTGACACTTGTGGTGCTGGAGAAGTGTGTTTTCACAGATGTCACCCGGCTTTAGAGCGGCAGAAAAGTCTGCATTGTGCAGGAAGATGTGCAGAAACATGCAACCCCGGTACAGCACAGCACACTGAGATGCAAACAAGTCAGGTTTTTTTAGACAGCGGAGTTTACTTCGCTTCCTGCTGTGTCAGGCCTCCGCCTTTCAGTCTTGGCTAGCTGCAGCCTTAGTCTGTGGTTATGCCTCTCTTCATTCACAACAGCTAGAGACCGTGTACAGCACCGCTTCTCTGCCCTCCTCCTCTTGCAATCCTCTGACACAAATCCTCATGTTGTGGTGACCCCCGACCATAAAAATCATGTTTTGTTGCTGCTTCATAACTGTAATTTTTCTACTGTTATGAATCTGAGATGCAACCCCCCCAATGGGATCACGACCCACGGGTTGAGAAGCACTGGTGTAGAGTAACTAACTTCATGCTGGACTCTGGGCTTAGGAGGCATGTCCAGGCCAGGCCGTTTTACTAATGCTCAGTGCTCTAATACATTACTCAGTTCTTCCTATTAACTCTGATTACAACAATGTTTCTGCTAACAATCCCTTTCATAGCCTCCGGGATTTTTATTGCAGAAAGTCAAATTGATTTAAATGAAGTTGCCATTCTAGGCAATCAGGCTAGAAATGTCATGGGGAGAAGCCAGCTGGGGTGACAGGCTGACAGCATGACAGGGTGACATTGCCTCATTTAAGTCACTTTTTCCAAAGCTCATTCCCCTGTGTTGCAAGTCCACAAACTTTATGTTTGTAAAGATGCCCCAAACTGATCACACCAGGGGGTGGAGGCTGGGCTCACTCAGGACGCAAGGTGACACTTGTAAACTCTACTCCTGATCTAACAGCCAGAAGGGCTAACAACCACCCACCCAGCATTTCTCCTCCCATTACTATCTTCAGTTCAGCTAACATTTATGAAGCGCCTTGGGTCCATGTCAGTGTGATACTTGGAATATGTTGTGTACTAAAACATCTTAGCTACGTTTGTAGCATCTCTGAACTGAAATAGAAACATTGTTTTCAGAGGCAATTGCCTGAAGCCAGTGTTTTCCCTGACCAGCTTTCTGAAGTTGTCTCTTCTGATCTAGGTTTGAGCCATTTTGGAAAGACTGGGGAGTGTGTGTCAGACAGCATTAGACAAGAGGACCACCCAGTAGGCGTGGTCCCAAACCCACTCTCTGATTGGCTCTCTCAAGGAATCCGTACCTCTCTGAATAGACAGAGGATCTTACAAAAGGTATTTGTGGGCTCTGCTGTTAGATTCTCATATCAAAGAGTAACATAAACATTTAGGATCACCTAGGATCCTTTTCAGCAAATACTTCCTGTTACTTAGTATCAGCGCAGACCTGTGACGATATAGACAGCTGTCCCTGGCACAGCCCGTTTTCTCTTATTAATAGTATACTGTATACTTACCTTCCATAACTTACTTTGGATATCTGGGTCAGCCTGTGCTATTGTCTGCCCTCAACCTTTTTCAGTCTACGTCCTGAAATTTTGTTTGGGCCAGATGGAGAAATCAGACCTTTCTTCTGTTCTCCTGAAGAACTTCTATTCTTCTTGAATCCAATATGTATCATATACTTTCCCTTTCTCTCCTATTGCCCTTGTCTGGCCATCCCCTCGCTGGTCACTTCTCCAACCCCCAGCATACATAGTGTTCCTTAAATGCCCAGTATCTGTCCCTCTCTCTTTCCCTCAATTCAACCATATCCATAGTTTCAATGATCTCAGTGCCCACTTGAATCCCCTTCCCATATCTGAGCCCTTTATCTTTGCTGACCTACATTACCATTTGACTTTATCTGCGCATGGCCAGACTTCAGACACTGTCACCATCTACGACAGCTCCGTGTCTGTAATATACATTGTATTAATAAGTTGTCATGCTCTGTTTAAAGCAAGAAGCTGACTATAGAGATGGGGTTGCCTACTCTCCCTTCAGACCCAAGCATGTTTACCTTAAAATATCCTCCAACACTCCTTGCTGGGGATAGGATGCATCACCATCACTTAGTCTGAGAGAAGGAAAAAGGACAACTAAAAAAATAGATGTAGTAGTGAACGTACCATTCCCTTGTGAACAGACTTTTTGGAGTTATAGGTGTCTGAATACATGAGTCCTTGAGCACAGCTGGGAGGTAAATATTTGTACGCTCCTTCCCAAAGCAAAAGCCTCGACTACTGCCATCCCATAACACAGAAATGTGTGTGCTGTGAACAGCTAATCGCAAGTCTTACCCAGAGGAAGAGGTTCTGCCTGGAAAGCTCTTTGTAGATCAGAGGCCCCGGCTGATGATTTTATTTTCAGAGTTTCCCCAGACCTATTTGGTTGGGTGATGTCAGCGTCTGACCGGATGCTCAGATTTATTTACTGCTTGCTGCTTTATTTTTGGATTCTTGATTAGTATATCCTTAATAAACTCACTTGTTAAAGACCAAAATCACAGTGTGGAGGATCCTTTGTATGGACAGCTGAGACAGCAACGTATTCAGACACTCAATAGATACACTGAATGAGCAGCTGCTAACCATCTGTGCTCATCACTCATGTACTCCCTGCTCGCATCCTCACAGGATGTCTGAACTCTGAACCTTTCTTTTCTCACTGTCTTAGCTAGCTTTTTTTTATTTCCTTACCTATGCACCATTTCTCACATCCCCATAGTCTCTCTTTATGTCTCTCTGTCCCTCCCTTCCATCCTAATCAAAAACAGGATCCATAGAGAGGTCTGACTTTTTATATCTGGGCTATAAAGCATTATGGTCTATCTTAGTTACTTTTTCTGTCGCTGTAATAAAACCACATGACCAAAGCAACTCATAAAGAAACGTTTGCTGGGGGCTGGAGTCTGTGACCAGCATGGCAGGCAGCATGGCGGCAGGCAGAGCACTGGAACAGTAGCTGAGCGCTTACATCTGATCCACAAACACAAGGCAGAGGTGCAGGGACTGGGAACTGGCCTAAGCTTTTGAAAACTCAGAGCTCACCTCCAGTGACACACCTTCTCCAACAAGGCCACACCTCCTAATCCTCCCAAACATATTCAACAACTAGGGACAACGTATTCAAACATATGAGCATATGGGGAGCATTCTCATTCAAACACCACAGTGTAGAAAATCAAATTTTGAGTGCATTGATGGCATGCAAGTTTATGGTCTCTAATTGCAGTGTCATGTGGTACTGACCTGCTCATCAAAATTAAGCTTTGATGTGGTACAGACTTCTCCTTTTCCCACCTCTAACTTTGACATTTCTTCACCAATGCTCATGTTTCACGTTGCAGAGAAAAAGGAAACATCAAGTGAGGATTCCTCTTTTATTCTCTATCACCAAGCCAGCACATTTACTTGTAGCCATATACACCATTTCCCTTCTCCTACACTCACAATGCAATAATCTCCTTCAGGTTATGTGAAAGTCCCCTGAATATCTTTATGAAAAGGGTTGGCTCCAGGGTGACATTATTAGGAAGTGCTGTTGATCCTTGAGGTAGGAATATCAACAAAAGTGTGTCCTTCTAGACAGTACAGAAATGATGGGCATGTGAACTCACCGAGACTGAGGCAGCATGCACAAGACCTGCACTGGTCCAAGCCAGATGGGGTCTAAGTGCCGAGAGGGCAAAGTAGACACTGGTTCCCACCTCTAATCAAAAAGCTATCCACAGGAAAGTTGGTAGAATGGAACATTGTGACCAGAATATATTACACTGGGTTTTTTTCCCCCAGTAAAAAGTTGGAAAGAAAAGATGTGAGAATCTATCTACGTGACAAGCTTGGGTCTTAGGGAACGTTGGAACTCGGTCCCTCAGAGTATCTCTGTTTTAGGCTTTTGATGTGACTTTATGCTTTGGCATGCTCTGCCACTGCGCCCCACTTACCATTCTTGCCGGGAGCTAGATAAGTAATACCTTCTTGTCACGACCCCTCCAATGGGGTCTGTGTGACAAATGCTGTTACACAAGTTGAGGCAATGACCCTGGGAGAGCATCCTGGAACGGGTCTGATGTTCCTGCCAGGAGTAATTCATTGCAGCCTTCTTTTTTCTCATTGGGTTGGCATATTCTGTCTTTATTCTTTCTCCTAACCTTACTCCCATACCAAGACCCTCCAAATATGGTGATGTTTCAATGAAACGCTCTAACATGAGACTACAGCCAGGGACCGTTCAGGCCCGGAGTTCACCGCCAAAGTCTGCTGGTCTTCTCCACTTATTAAAAGAAACATGACTAAGAATTATTCATTAGCTAATAATTTATATTATAACTTACAAAAAATAGTGTTTCAAAAAGCTCCAAATAGTGGCACTCAGATATTAAAAAAGAAAACTTAAAAAAAAAAAAAGTTCCCACACTCCCAGCACACGGGTGCTGGACAAAAGTTAAATGAAAAAACATTGACCCTTGACAAAAAAAAAACACATGCTTACTGATACCAAGCCAATAGCTTAAGAATGATGACATCTTTATTTTACATTTTATACCCTGTATTGTTTCATTCAACTCGGTAACTCAAAAATGACAATACTGTTACTTTATATTCTGTACTTTGTACTGTGTATGCCTGATCCCGTCACTAACTAACTCTCTTGAATCTACTCCATGGAAAATGTAGCCACAAAACACTCCTTGTTTCAAAAAATGTGTACTTACCTACAAAATACACCCAGATTCAAACTTCCCCTGGGTTTGTCTGTTTGTCACTTCGCCAACTCCTTGCTCACCGACGCTTCGAGAATTCCCATTCCCAAGGACTGAGATGGTCCATGACACCTTCTGATTTGGGATTTTAGACTCCCTAAAACTGAGTGTTAACTATGTACACCATCACAACCACCACCCTTGTTTCTTAAGTACCCTGTCTCCGATATTTTATCGTAGCAACACACAGCCAACTAGTACAAATCTCTCCTCATGTATCACTCTGAGAGTGCTGTGTGCATCTCCCTTTTGTGCTTGGAGAAACTGTGTGCTATATTCTGTTCTCCTGTACATTCAACACTTACCTCTCTATTTCTCCTTCACAGCATGGAAACATCTCCAAGTGCTATGGGTTGGGATAGAGGTGCATGTGGTCCCCAAAGTTCATGTCCTAATTCTAAAGATTAGATCAAGTGGGCCGTAGAAGAACTTATGGGGCTCCAGCACCTCTCTGGCTTTCTGTTTTGTGAGGTGGTGGTCTCCTTTCCTCACATTTGCTCCTACTATGTTTGCTGCCATTTTTTATGTACCACAGGGTCCTCAATCAGTGACAGTAGTAACACAATCAGTACTACTGCCCTGTCCTTACATCTTTAGAACTGCTTGCTGTATTAATCATAGTTCTCAAGAAGAACAAATCCAATAGAATATATACTAAAATAGGATTTATTAGATGAGCTTACACCATGTGGTCTAGGTAGTCCAACAATGATATTCTTTATAGTAGATAAGCTATGAACTAATTAGCAGTTTAGTTCACAAGGCTGGATACTCAGAAGTCTCAGTATGGCACCAAAAGCCTGGGGGATTCATGGAGAGTTAGTCTTCTTTGATTTGTGTAAGAAGGCTGAAGAATCTGTGTTCTGACATTAGTAAAGAAACTATTAAGAGTTTCTGGGAAACCAGAAACACCTCCTTTGTTTTGGGAACTGGAGGTGAAGAGTTTTTGTTGTTGGTGGTGGTGGTTGGTTGGTTTTTGAGGTTTGGGGGGGTGGAGGAAATGGTAGAGATGAAAGTTGTTTATCCAAGAAAATCTCGAGGGGAGACTTCCAAGAGGACTGAGATTGACCCGTTGTCAATAAGTTGAGGGACACAGAGAGAAGAATGATACCAACAAACAAAATGAAACAGAAACATGAAACAACCCCAATGAGATGCAAACACTACAGGTAGAGTGCTGCGTGCTGAGTCCCCTGGGATGGGGTCTCGTGCAAGCCCAAAGGAGTGGAATAGGGTCCCACTCCCTTTGCCAAGTGGAGAAACGGGCATCCCTTGCCTTCTCCTGACTCAGCGATTAAAGCAGCCTATCTCTATTGAGCCATGCCAAAGTCCCATCTACCAAAGAAAAGGAAACTAGACAAAACCAAACTTACCTCCCCCCGTGGAGGTGTTGCAGTGCTCACTGTAGGGTGGTGGAGAGCTATCCCAGACAACCCCCCAAATATTGTGTTTCAGGAATAGCTATACCCTGATCACTTGGACACTAGACTCAGATAGATAGAAGTTTATTTAACACTCAGCAAAGTCTGACCAGTCAGGGACACTGTCTGGATTTGGGAACCAAGACTGTCCCCTCAAGCCATTTCCAGAGAGAGTGTTAAAAGAGCACAACCAAAGAGGAAGAATCAACTGTATTCCAGCTACACTGTGCCGAGGTAGCTAGATAAAGCATTTTAAACTGACTGGGATATAGGGTAGGGGGGGTTGGGGGCTTCCCAGTTCCCTGCTGTTGCGCCCTCCCACCGGCAGGAACGACGCAGACACCAGGATTCTTCTCAATCGCACTTTATTGGGAGCGCCCTTGAAGCTGAAGCGAAAGACCCCGAATGCCCGCGAGCACATCGTTTAAGTATGGTTGGTACGTGGCGTGTCAAGGTCTCATAGGCTGTAATTGGATGCCTCATTAGCATGCCCGCAGTGGAGAGGGCCGCATCTGAGTGCTTCATTAACATGCCCCTGTTCGGGAGGGGTGCATTGAGAGGGCTTATGTCTGCACATGCGCAGGAGTGGTAACGGTTGCCACCATTACTGGGTTCAGCCGCGCCTTACACCCTGCCATTCAGGAGAAAGGAACATAGCAGGGTATTATGTAGAGCATTTATCATTAATTCAAGCAGAATAACCAACAAGTATAGAATTGTAAGTAAAAGGCTATTCTTATGTCAGGCCCTAGAACCTGAACTCAATTTCACAGTGTGATCAAAATAGAGACTAAAGACAAAATTACTTCAGTGATGTTAAAGATGAAACAGGTGTGAACAGAGGAGCTACAGTTATGCTATAAACTAAAGTAGCCCCAGAAGAGGATCTATAGTTATGCAAAAGTTAAAGGAAGCCTCAGCATTTTATAATGAATGTTGAGGAAATAAATGAAATATGTGATATAATAGGGCACAGTAATTAGTATTCCACAGTGAGGGTTCTCTATGAAGAAACAGGGTGATTTGGCCTGAACGTGTTTCAAAAAGCATGCTTTTTTTTTTTTTAGTCAGACAGTCTTGGGTTTTATTTTCTTTTTGCCCCTCTGTACCTGGAAAAGTCAGTGAAAGGCTGACTGGGACTCTGTCCTGGGACTCTGCAGCAAGCGGTGTCCAGGATGTGTTCTAGCTCTTGGGTGCTTTGAGATGGCATCCTTATTCTGACAAATGAGAACAAACCCATTCTAGATCATCAGAGGGAGCTGAGTTCTCTGTTAAAATGTTGACAATACCATAAATATGTTATCATGACTTTTAAAATATTCTAATTTTATTATGTCATGCCTTTTATCTCTTAGAAAGGTGTGGGCGTTTTTATTTTACTGTACCTACTATATCTGTTGGTCCAAAACAAATACTATGTATTGCAAACTTTTCCCTTGAGAGAATCATGCTGTCACAATATGAAATTATTAGGATAATTTAAAACAGCACAAGCTACTGAAAAATCTTTTAAGAATTTAACTATATTTCATGAGGTGGTTTGAACGAGAATGCTCTCTCCCACCCCATAGGGTCATATATTTACAATTCTTGCTCACCAGTTGATGATCTGTTTAGGAAGGATTAGGAGGTGTGGCCTTGTTGGAGATGGTGTGTCATTGAAGGTGGGCTTTGAGGTTTCAAGAGCACAAAGCAGCCTCTGTCGCTCCCTTTCTCTCGGTCCCTCTCTCTGCCTGCTGCCTGTGGTAAAGCTCTCAGCTGCTGCTCCAGCACCATGCTTGTCTGCTTCCTCCCATGATGATTATGGTCTGATCCTCTAAAACTGCAAACAAGCCCCCAATCTTTTATAAGAGTTGTCTTAGTCTTGGTGTCACTTCAAGTAACAGAATAGATACGTCACTAGCTTTTAGTTCGGTTAAAAGTTACAACATGGGACTATTAAGATGGCTTAGTGGACAAAAGTGTCTGTCGCTAGTGTGATAACCCAAATTCCATCCCTGAGACCAACAATGTGGAAATAAAAAAGTGATTGCCACAAGTTGTCTTCTGACATCAAACACACTCACGGTAGCATGCATGTCAACACACACACACACACACACACACACACACACACACACACACAGAGTGAATAAATGAAAGCAGTTTTAAAATTATCTGTAATGTTACAATTGCTTCCATCTATTCTTGGTCTTTTCCTTGAGCATTGCTGAGTTAGAAACCTAGCTTTACTCTGGCTGTGTTTTTCATCAATGTGTAAAGCATGTGTAATCTGTCAAGCTGTGAATGTTATTACTGTCCAAAGTATACAGCTCAGGCAACTTTCACAAAGTACCACTGTCTCATCTTGAAAATATTTACTCACATTGATCTGAATCACGGGAATATTCTAACATCTTTTCAAGCAAAAATAGCTCTTACTATTTTTAGGAAATTTATTACAGATTTTGGGAGGAGAGTCTAGTTTAAAAATAGTTTTCTTGGAAGCTATTCCAGTATTATTTTCTCTATATACAGATGCCTGGCCCATAAGCAAGCATCACACATTTTGACTTAATTCAACTGGAATGAAGCTCATTGCTAAATGATGAATGCTGCTAAAACAGTTATGTTTTCATGTTTTTTGATGTTTTGTTTAGTTATTTAAAATGGGGTAGTATTTTTTTTTATTAAAACACAAGAGCTATTTTTGTTAGCACAGTTAGTAATTGATTTATTCTCCCATAGCCTAAAGTTTGCAAAGACCTGTGAGGACGCAGCCACTGTGGTACCATGATAGTTTTTCAAGATGACAGGGCGTTATTTATTACAATGAGACAAAGATTTCCTATGCTTCCCTAGTCACAGGCCGACTAAGGCAAGAAACTGATGCTAACTCAAAAGATTGTTGCAGTGGCAAATGGCGGATAATTGGTAATATTTAAGACATTGATTAATTAAATTCCCAGGAACTGCAATACTATTTATCCTTTCAATAAAACTTAATATATTTATATCTTGTGTTTTTTTCTAAGTTCCTGTTGTGTGGCTTCTCTAGGAAACATAAGTAACTAGGATGAAAGAAAAGTATTTTGATGAGCAAGGATGATAAATTACACAGTTCTACATGCATAAGAGCATTGGGTTAGAGCCACACACACAGTCACACAAGTGACTGTACAAAAAACACTCCTGGAATCTCAATGAATTTAGAAGTTCATACCAACATCCTGTTTCAGGTTTTGCTGTTGAGCTACGGTTTATAAAAAGTCCTTACTGGGAAAAACTGGGTCAAAGGTAGTTGACAGTTTTTGTGATTTCTCATGAGTCTGTAATTAAGATAAAGCTGCTGCTGTGGAGCATCGTTATCCTAATTTAATATTTATAAGCTACAGATAGGTATAACTAAATATGAACGTGCCTCTGCTTCTCATTCTTTTTACCAAGTCTTGGAAACCCATTAATATTCTCTTCCAAATATTCTCCACAAAAACCTGATAAAGTGCACTGTATCAGGGGCCAAATCTCCCCATCTGTCTCTGACATCCCACTGAGACTTGAGTTCTTCATTAGCTGTTTCCCTAGAGCCCTGCATGACATCTGACCCCAAGTAGGCTTTTGAGAAATATTAGTGAAGAGAGAAAGAAAAAATGAATAAACAATCTTCCAGGCTCTAAGAGGGTTTTCAGTGTCCTGTCCTCTAGTTAGGTCAAAACCAACCATCTGTTCCCACCGTTCGCACCTAACCATCCTCACTAACCTGTCTCTCCGGTTCTATTCCATCCAACAATGCTTCACAGCTTTAAACTGCTTTGGATTATTTAATTTCTTCACCCATGCATACACACATTTTTTATCATTATTGTTCATCTTCTTCTCAAATATCCCTTGTATCTGTCCCTTCCAATTCATTCTTACATGTTTAGTTTATGTGTAAACGTGTCTTTGTTTTAACCCCAGGTGTGAGATATGGGGCTACTCGGGTTTGTCCACAGCTGATAGTTGCTTCCTGAAAGGGCACGTGATGTTTGTCAGCTGTAAAGTACCTCATGCGGGGGCGTGGCATTTGTCAGTGGGAATAAAAGCCAGACCCAAGAGGGGAGGACATCCTACTGGGACTCTAAATGAGAGAAGCATGGGAGAATAGCAAAGTAGAAGGATCCAGAGGGTCCTAGAAACCTACAAGTAGAACATTATGATAGACAGATTTGGGCCCAGGGGTCCCGCTCAAACTGAGGCACCAGCCAAGGACAATACAGGCAGTAAACTTTAAGTCCCTACCCAGATCTAGCCAATGGTCAGAATATTCTCCACAGTTGAGTGGAGAGTGTGATATGACTTTCTTACGTACTCTGGTGCCTCACATTTGACCATGTCCCCTGGAGGGGGAGACCTGGTGGCACTCAGAGGAAGGACAGCAGGTTGTCAAGAAGAGACTTGATACCCTATGAGCATATACAGGGGGAGGTTATCCCCCTCAGGAACAGTCATAGGGGAGGGGAATAATGGGAAAATGGGGGCGGGGGAGCGAAGAATGGGAGGGCACAAGGGATGGGATAAACATTGAGAGAAGAAGACTGCTGGTGCTTCCCGCTGTTGCTATTGTTGCTGCTGATGTGATTTGAGAAGAAGTTGGAGAGATCCTGAACTGAGGACTTGGACTTGCCCTAAGGAACCTGACCACCCTGAACAGCAGGAAACAGCTAAGGAAAACTACGCCCACTCTTCCTGCTAACCTCCTTTCTCTCCTCCCTGGTGTTGGGGTGTTGGAAGGGAGTGGTGTGGAGTAGGAAGAGATTTAAGGAACCCAAAATAAAAATAATTTTTAAAAGTACACCTACACTTACAAATACTAGTTTACGTTCATTTTGTTACTCATTATGCTTGGATTCAGCTTCCGTTTTCCATACTAATTTCTGGGAAACATTTTTAAAAAATACTATGTTTTTCAGTTCACTCCACAAAGACCATAATGTTTGTGAGCACTGCTACCATTTATTGAGTACACACGGTATTCCAGACACTGTTGATATATACATCCCACTCCATAACAAGACTATGAAGCAGGCAACTTTTGTCATGATCTTAAAGATGAAAAAAAAATCAAAATTCACATATCACATTTTTTAAAGTAGCCAAACCAGGAGATGAACTCCAGTTAGCTAGATTCCCAATCACTGTGAAATATCATCCTCCCAAGTGCAGTTATGTCATGTTAATTCGCTGACACATACGTACCAGAATCTCTGCCCAGAAAAATTAGATACTCAAGAACCAAGAGCTGCTACGAGCACTTTAATAAAGGACCAAACTGAGTGCGGAGCCTGTGAAGGCAAACATCCCTCTACCACGATCCTTCAAACTTCCACAGTATCCAATCCCACCTTGAAATTGGATGCAAATTTCATAGTTTTGGGGTTTTGCTCAGATAATAAATGAATGAGATTCTGTTTACTAATTTGAGTCCAGTTTAGTGTAAGAATCTGAACTCAGATCCCCATTGTAACATTTCTTCCTTTTCTCCACTCAATCTTGCTCCAGGCCTGAAAGTAACACAGTGAAATGGGATGAAGATTGGTCCGCTGGTCTTCCGTTCTCAGCCTCGACTTCAATGTGTATTTAAGCTTTATATTTCTATAGGAGAGGTGATGTGGAAGACGCTCTCACCTATGTGGGAAAGATTAAGCTTTGTCACAGGTGGAAGCAGTCTTGGCGGGCTTTACCCTTGGGGCACCCCATGAATACCTTGTGACAGACTGAGTGGAGCCATCCTGGGCCTGGAATTCAGGAAGCAGACCTGGGAACCCCAACTGGGCTATTGTTTTTCTAATTGACCCTCAACGGGAGAAGGAGACTGCCCTTCCCATGTGACTCAGGCAGGTGAGGAGGAGAGAACAACAGGTTCAGCCCAGGCTTGGGCACGTGTGGAGCAGCGAACAGGCGGGACCAGCACGCGGGCCAGAGAGACACCTAAGGACCCGTCCTGTGGAACGGATACCGGAAGGTTCACTCTTTTGCCCTTTAACCTTTTTTCCTTCTTGTGTAAGCTAGTTGGGTTATATAATAAAGTTTAATTGTTAAAAAACAGAGCCAACACACCTAACTTTGGCTTCTGGCCAGTGTCAGTGTCCTGGGTGGCAAACCTACCTCCCTGCCTCACAGCCGCTGGCTGAGAACTCCCCACCTCACATGTGGTCCTGGTGTTGTAGCTGCAGTCTCCCCGCAGCTGTCCTCGACCTGCGTCTGGGCTGCGTTACAGGTCTCTGTGGTAAACCCATGAGCTTGCTCTCTACCTAGCTTTCTTTCTCTTCACTCTTGAGCGTAGCATTCTCACTTCACTCTGGCCACACGATCTTTATTTTCTCTTCTCACTTTGCTCTACACTGCAATCTGAATGCAATTCCCATACAAACTCAGTGTACACATTTTCCATGAAGCTATTCCTGTTTTACTCCTTCCTGCTGAGATTTTTTTCCCAGATTGATATCCAAGGAAATCTACTCTGTAACACTGTCCACCAGCTTAAGTATATACTTAAATATTAACCCTTGCTTATACACATTTCAATATTTTGTGTAATTAAATATAACACTATAAAGCACTTCTGCATAAATAAAGATACAGCAACCTCAGAGGAAAATAGTTGCTTAACTAATCTATAAGCAATGCTTGGATCTTTAAATAAATTTATTTTTTAAATAAATTTAAATTTTTTAAAAATTTTATTTTTTAAATAAATTTTTTAAAATTTTTATTTTTTAAATAAATTTTTTAAAAATTTTATTTTTTAAATAAATGTAGAACTTCTAGTTGAAGGCCACATAAGCTAAGATGCCAAAATGTACTTACTTACATTTATTTGCTGTTCATGAAATTTTATTGATAGCCTATTTTAATGTAGTGGCTTCTTTCAGGAGATATTTAACTGCTCAAAATCTCTTACTGAGGGCCTAGAGAGATGGCTCAGCAGTTAAGAGCACTAGTCCTCTTGAAGAGGACCCAGGTCCAGTTTCCAACATTCACATGATAGCTCACAACCATCTGTAGCTCCAGTTCCAGGAAATCTGATCCTCTCCTCTGCATCACGCACACATACATATATGCAGTCAAATAACCACACACACAAAATAAAGATAAACATCTTTTTTAAAGGAGCACCATGGTTTGATTTTTAATAGTTTTTTTTCCAAGCTATAACAATCTGCCGTCCTCACACCATAGAAAATCTGCCCTCAAAAATCATGCCAAAAATTTACATAATAGGTAAGAACATACACATTGAAAGTAGGCAAAATATTTATAACAAAAACCCATCTAAAACATATAAAATTTCACTGTGAAGTATCTTGACTTGTGTGATTTAGTATTATTATATCGTAATATTATTATATTGACCCGATTCAGTTGCCTCAATCTCTATTTTAGAATACCTATTTTTTTTTTAAAGTATCAATTTCTACTCTATAAGCCAGTATGTAAGCCATCCTGCATTTCCCCAGGTTTACTGGACTACACATAAAACCTGGATTTCGAGTTTGAACACAACAACAGCAGGGTCGGGAGGCTCTTCACAGCATGGTGGTGAATCTCTTACATTATCCTCAGGCCTGAACCAAAATTACACAATGCCTTAGCTTTCCTTAGTTCTAATCCTGCCTCTGAACATGGTCACTGTGCCTTCTGTGTGTTTACACAGATTTGCTGACTTTGCAGTCTATGCTTTGCAAGAGAGCAGGACATTCCAGCACAGAGGAAACCATGTAGCAGGGCCCCGGGGGGGATGATACCAGCAGCACCCTTCGACCCTTGTTTATCCAGACTGTGCCTTTCAGTCCTGCGTGGAGGCCTCCTTGGATATTGGCTTCTAGTGTGTCGCCAGCCATCATACAGTCTGCTGGCATTTCATACCATGTACCCCATTCATCTCCCTCTCCCCTTGTACCTGCCATCCATCTTTGCATGGTAAAAGCTGAAGTGTGTCACAGTGTGTCCCACAGTGTACCCTGTTGCCCACACTTCTTTGCTTGCAAATGTGCATGGCTGTGCCTTGCTGGTCTGGTACCAGGCCTCTGGCTTCTGCTACAACTAGCAATACTGGAGCCTCACTGGGACTCCTCTCCTGTTGTTGCCATGGAGATCCCATAGTTTTGGATCTATAGAACCAGCCCTGTCAAGCCTCCAGCAGTTTATAGATGGGTTAGATGTTGGGGTGGGGGCCAATTCAAAGCCCTGATCTAGCCTGAGAGGTATCTGAGCTTACCAGCTCTTCAGGACCCGCACCACTGAGGAAAGCTCTCCTGCCTTGTCCTGGCTCACTTGTCCAATGCTATAGCCAGCAAGGGGTAGAGCCAGCTCACCCACCGTCATGTCCACAAGGCTGGCTCATCCATGCCCATGCCATCAGGGACATCTCTACTGCCCAGGTGAGGTGCAGGGCTGCTTTCTGAAGTGCTAAGTAGGTGAGGGGCTGGGATGACTCTCCTCCTCTGAAGCCCTTGGGGTGGCTCACCGGTACCCCCACCATGTCCAGGGCCAGCTTTACTGTGCTGACCAGGCAAGGTGTAGGGCCTGATCTCCTGAGTCTTGCAGCAGGTAAGGGACAGGGTCAAATCTCCTACCTGCAGTAGGTGGCAAGGGGTGAGGGTAGGGGAGAGCATCTCTCCCTCACCCAAGCCACTGCTCACCCGAGTTTTGTAGCTGGTGAGGGGTAGGGCCAGCTTTCCTGCTCTCATGACCCCAAGGCCAGGTCTTCCATCTGCTTCAGGTACCAAGGGGCAAGGGGGATGAGGGTATTTCTTCCTCATCCATGCCACCACACAGGAGATGAGTGGCAAGGCCAGGTCTCCCAACATTCATATCTTCAGAGCCCGCTTCACGTACAACTCCCAGCACCAAGGCCAGCTCTAACGTGCTTCCCGGGCTATGTGCACACTTTCCCAATTATTGAAGATGAGTAGGGGCAGGGCCAGTTTTTCTGCTCTTGTGCCCCCAGGACCAGCTCTCCCACAATGCTCAGGTGAGGAATAGGGCCAGTTCTGCATAGACCCTCAACGTCAACATGTCCCTGGGGGCGGAGGTGGGGGCAAAGGGGGAAACCTAGACCAGGTATATCTGCCAGGCCTTTGTAGGTAACAGGCCCTTGCAGCTACAAGGCCATAGACCTGGACTTAGCCTCTAGTGGCAGCAGAGGCCAGGACCTCACCGTGGGCCCAGCTGGCATCACTAGCTTCTCACATCAGGGTTGTTCCTTCTTGCACTCAAGTCTCCAGTTCTGCCTCTTTGTTAAAGTTATTTTTTTTTTATATAAAATTGTGTTTGTTTTTTCATTTTCTCTCTTAACCCTGCTGTCACACAAATAATTGAGACTCTTGCACTTGTTGAATAAGCTTCACAACGCAATAACTGAGTTGTTATTACTCTGTTCTTAACCCTCTAAGCTAATCTGGCTTCCTCTTTGCCAAAATATCCAAGATACTTGCACTTTGTGTCTTTCCTTGTTGCAGCTCTTCTCCTTATGTCTACTGGACCTTTGTCCCAGTGGTTGAATCTCCTACCTCCTCCTCGAATTCTTGTTCCCCCTGGCTGGTAGGAAGTCCAGCCCTGTTCTCTCCTCTGCTCAGCGATTGGCTGTAAGCTGCTTTATTGGCATATTGTAGGAGGAGCAGTGTTTACACAACATTGAGCCAGGCGATTCTCACAACCAGGATTACAGCCAGATATGGGGAGTATAGAAATCAGCATTTGAATTATAAAATAACCGTGCGCCTGCACCTCTCTTTATTGTGCCCACATTTTTCTCTTTCTCTTTCCTTTCCATTTATCTACCATTCACTTGCTCCTCTTAGTGGTGCTCCATGTCTCTGAGTGTCTGGGGTTGTCTCAAGAGTGCTATGCCCCACTTGTGTCATATCAGGCATGGTCTGCCCTCCTGGACCTCCCCCCTTGCCAGGCCTGTGCAGTGCTGGACTGGTGGCCATCTCAGGTTAGCTCTCTGTCCTTTCCCCGAGGCATGGGACTGGTAACTGTCTTGGGCTTGTTCCTGCCCAGGGCCACAGTCCCAGGCAGGGTTCTTCTAGTCCCCAGCTTGCTGCCTGGTCTGGGAGCCCATCTGGGCTTGCACAGCACTGGACTGGTGGTCATGTCAGGCTGACTTTTTTCAGGGACTGTTAGGCTACTAATCTTTCAGATGTTCACAGGTCAGAACACAGAGCATAGACATAGCCTCTCCCCCCTCTGCCACCTAATGACACACATGTGACACAACAGCCACACCTACAATGCCTCTAGGAGCATGTACTTTTCTTTTAAAAAGAAATGTTCAACTGAATTGAATGCCTCCTTTCTGAGGACTAGATTTCATGGTACCAGAAGGCACCATGTAAACTTCTAAAGGAGGCAGGTGACCAACAGTCTTACCTATGACAGCTGTGAACAGCATCAATGACCAGCATGGCACAATAACCCTAAGGATACAATAGTGGCACACATACCTCGGGGATGACCAACAGCTATGTAATTGGGTTAAAGATTTGAGAACAAGAAGCAAACCATGCCGGCTACTGGAAGCGTAGCCAACTACTCAGGGCTAGTGAAGTCATGGCTGTTGGAAGAGCATCTATAACCACCACTTTACCAAACCAGCACAGCCCCTAGCAACAATCTATAAGCATTTGTATGAATGTCCGCAAATAACTGGAGTTTTCATCCTTCATCGCGGAAACTTTCCCTACAGATGGAGACCACTACAGAAAAGCCACAAAAATGCAGAGTTGTGGAGATGTATCCCAATGGATGCAGTTACAAAATAATAAATCCTACAACTAAGGTCCACGGAACTTTATGGAAGAGTGGAAAGAGAGATTATAAGAGCCAGCGGATCAGGGATTTTAATGGTATCCATAAAGAGTCTCACCAGCATGACTACTCGATTTTGAGCTCAACAAGGAGGACACCAATGTCATGAGAAAGTGGGCAGAACAATTCCACCAGGCCTTAATCTTACACAAAGAACTATAGTTAACTGAGGAGCAGGAGAGCTACAAGTAACACTATACAGACTGAGTGTGCGTGTGTGTGCGTGTGCGCGTGTGTGTACATATTCATGTAATAACAAATGGTGGGAAGGGGGACTATGAATTTGAAGGATAGTGGGGCAGAGTATATGGAAGGGTTAGCAGGGAGGAAAGGGAAGGAAGAAATTGAATTGTAGTATAGCCTTAAAACATAATAAGTAAAAACAAAGAAACTGTCCAATATTAAATTGTTGAAAATTTATAATGATGAAAACAACTTTAAAAATTATTTTATTAAAAAATTATGTTATATGTGGGATGTTTGCCTGCATGCATTTAAGTGTACCCTGTGTATACCTGGTGGCCTTAGAATCCAGAAGAGGGTATCGGATCTCCCCGAATTGGAATTATAAATGGTTGTGAGACACCATGTGGTTGCTAGGATTAAAAGCTATTTCCCTTGGAAAGCATCCAGTGCTTTGAACTGCTATGCCCATAAGTCTACTTTTAAATTAGAGAAATGTTTTATGTCAAGTGTTGTTCACCTTTCCAGGTACTGGGTAATACAAAAATGAAACATTCATCTCAAAATATGAGCAAGCAATTAACGAAAGGAATCTTTTTTTCTTTTTCTTTCTTTTTTTTTTTTTTAGGTTTTCAGGAAACAGGATATGACTTGTTTCTATTTGTGACTGAATGTAAATTTCTTTGGCACAAGGATTTCTCTCTTTCGACTAAACACTCTATCTTATTGTGAGACCCAGGATGACAGATGCAGTCACTCAGTAAAACCCGGATGATTCGAATGAAGCCCTCCTCCTGTGTGCACTGATACTTGTTAAAGCACAGCAAGGCAGGTTTTAGTCAGTATCCATGAGACTTCTTGTTTCTTTTTAAAATGTATTTATTAATTATTCAGTGTTTTGCCTGCATGCCAGAAGAGGGCACCAGATCTCATTGTAGATGGTTGTCAGCCACCATGTGGTTGCTGGGAATTGAACTCAGGACCTTTGGAAGAGCAGTCAGTGCTCTTAACCGCTGAGCCATCTCTCCAGCTCCAGTCTTAGTAATTTTTATTCAGTAACAGATCTAATAGTGGGCTATAAAAACTAAATAATTGGTCACCTTATTATTGTGCATTTATTCTTAGATTACCAACTATACCTACCTTTGTATAACTCAGATATTGATGAAAAATCAGTCATGTAGTTTTTCTGAAAAAGCCTTAAAATAAGAGAAGTAGAGATTTTTACAGTCCATAGTCTCTAATTTAATTCCAACTAAAAATAAGATCTCAAAATGTAATTACTTGAACATTGCAAAACATAGCTAAGATATCCCTTGGGTCAAATAGAAAATCAAAGAAATCACTGAAAAGAATCATTCTTTCAAAAATCTATAGGCTAAGGCGAAAGATACACTTAGAGTACTCTCATTGTTGAAGAAGGAAAACTAAGAATAAGATAACTTTTTATTTAAGAAAAGAGAGAAAGATATACATTCAAGATAAAAGCAACATAGATAAGACTGAAACAGTTACATGAAGCCCAGTGGCAACATATCTAAAACCCTTGGAGTAGAGTATTTCCTAGTGAAATATGTTATGAAAATTACACAGAAAATGTAAACACGTATTGCTACATATGAATGCAATAGCTGGAAACTGCCTTCTATTGAAAATACAAAGAAAACAAAGGAAAAGTTAAAGTAGTTCTAAATGGTTCAGGAGTTAGTGTTCTAGACATTACCGAAAAATCCAAGATGTCTTAATTTGTACTTACAAAGATATGCTACTGTTTTGTTAAATACTGAAAGATCCATGAATCAATCTCACCTATGGACATATGTATAAAATGTTTATGTCAAAACTTACCCAATGACATGGAGCAAGGAGTCAAAGGACCAGGAATGATCAGAGTATCAGCTTGGGTTGGTTTTGTGTGTGTGTGTGTGTGTGTGTGTGTGTGTGTGTGTGTACACACATGCAAGTGGAGGGGGAAGTGATCCTCACATCCACAGATGGTGAATGAAGGCAGATAAAGCCCGACAATGATTTCCAGTAAAAGCAAGTTCCGGGGGGTCGTACAAGGAAACCAAATATGGCAGAGTTCCTTAGGTTCCCATTTATTGGTTTAGGTGTGGTAAACATATGAGGGATATATTGGAGCTTGTTGGGTTAATTCTTTAGGATGCCCAGGAAGTGAGATGAGAGTCTGTGAAACAAACTGTGAACTTAGGAAACACGAATGAAGGGAGCTGGATAGGAGCAGAGGACCAGGTATAGCAGAGACAAAGAGGCTGCCTGAAGATCCTCTGAGGTAAACTCTCAGCCAAGTGTCCTGATGCGGCAGTGAAAGCATCTCATTATTTCTCAGACTCGCCATTTACATCGTTAATCATTAATGAGTAACATTCTCTTTCTGGTAATGTATTGCACTTTTCAAACATTAACACATACTTAAGAATTAAGGCTATAAAGGAAGAAAAAGGATGCTATTTGCCAGAAGTGGGTATGGTGTAGTGGGGAGTATTTACAATCAGGTTAAGTACTGAGGAAAATGTGATAGCAGGGATCTCTTCCTCCCCAGTTCTGTGAACAATCTTCCCTTGTCCGCAGCCTCCAACTTGTTGAAGACAACCATCAAGATACAATAAGTGTAAAATGAGACTTTAATCTACCAGCGTTTAACTCATCCACACTAACTCAATCAAACTGATCAGATATTTAGTTCTTTCCTTGTATGGGAAGCGAGAAGCAATGATTTCCTAGGTGTGTTAAAAAAAAATTGAGGTAACCCCAGACCCAGAAAGACACACACGGTATGTACTCATTTATAAGCAGATTTTAGCCATCTAGTACAGGACAAAATTACTACGACGCACAGACCCAAGAGGATAAGTGACAAAAAGGACCCAAGGGAGGACGCTTAACTCTCACTCTGAAGGGGAAAGAGGAGAGAGGGAACAAGGCAGAAAAGGGAACACAGAGAGAAAGAAGGGTGAAGATGAGACCTGGTGAGAGCAATGGGGCTGGGGTAGGGGTTCAAAATACCTGCAGAGACAAGAGAAGGCCTTGCCAGGCCATTGGAGAAGGGGAGGAACTCAGTCCTAATGTAACTTGAGGAGCTGGGGCAGGTGGGTAGGGGGCTACCTTTTTCCAAGCCATAGGGGAGGGGGGATGTAGTAAGGAGGGTGGTTCTGAGAGAAGGGGGCTACTCACGGGATGTAAAGTTGAATAAATAAATAAATAAACAAACAAACACTGTAAAAAATAAATAAAGACAAGCCAAAACCAACATGTTTCCTGATTATGATTGCTCTTCATTTGGATGAAGCTGTATTTGCTTAGAAGTCTTTCCAGATTAATTGTTCTCTCTCTCTCTCTCTCTCTCTCTCTCTCTCTCTCTCTCTCTCTCTCGTGTGTGTGTGTGTGTGTGTGTGTGTGTGTGTGTGTGTGTGTTTCAAACTATATGTGAAGCAATTTTTTTTAAACACATCCCAACCCCTTTCAAAGGGAGCTTTGTTCTCAGGTGATCCATTAATTCAAGTACCACTGTAGCATTTAGGACAAAACTCATTTTGTATTTTGGAAGTTCCTAGCATGATTCATTTCCCAGGCTCCTCTGCCCCTCCCATCTTGCCTCCAAACACATTCTTCTTCTTCCCACCAACACAGCTATTTCAGAAGGTTCTGTGTAACAAGTTCTCAGAAGGCCCCATTGTGTCCTAACAAAGAGTCCCAGCAGCCGGCGGCAGGTTCCGTCCTCGCCTGCTTTCCTGGGTGGAGGACATCCTTATCCCAGGCCTGCACCTCACTAATGCTTGGAGCCTGAGTTGCGGCTCATCATGGAAGTCAGACCTATTGGGTGGATATGTGGGCAGGTGCTGAAGAACTTCTCCGGAAGAAGTATGACTGGTCCTCCTGTAACTGGGGATATGGGAACAAGTCCCACAGGCGTCCCTGTGTTCCCAGTTACCTGGGAGGTGGGCCAGTGCTCCATGTGCTGTGAATGTCACAGGATATCTTTCCTAACTTCTCCTTTTCTTAGTTGAGGGGCTCCACAAGGCAATCATGGACCTTCTAGATGAGTTTAAAGATGACCTCCCTACCATCCTAAGATTATCACAGTCTAATCAGGTAATGTGACTTATAAACTTCAAAAAGAAGACAAAATATGTTATTTTTGTATCGTACAAATTTTTACTGCAGAGATTAGTAATGTTTAAGAAAATACTACTTTTTCCTCAGAAAAAAATTTATTTTAAATTTTATTTACTGGGAGAAGTCCTTGGGTAGCAGAGAGATAGATTAGGAGGTGACTGACATAGATCAATTAAGATTAAAAACAATCATTGCATTATTATATTAAAAATCTGTAAGTCTTTCATATCAGAAGCTGACAATGTAGTTTACTCAATTTAAAATTGGAAAAGTAGCTAGAAATACATTGAAGTACTGGAAACTTTTCTTGGCCAAATGCCGGAGTTCTAAGAGATGAGATGGACAAGTGTCCATGGCGGACCTAGAATGAACAGGCTTAAAGTGGGTGGTAATGGACACTATTACTGAAGTCTCAAGGGGGGTCACAGAAGCCAGAGACATGCTAGAAATGTTACTATTCCAAAATGTGTTTTCTCTCTTGCCAAACTTAGAAACACTGATATTTTGTTCAACCAAAATGTAATTTGTAATTTCTTTTTAACTCCTCTTATCCTTGTCACCAGATGTAAGGCCATGGTTTATATTCAACTAGATAGATGCCTTTTTCCTGAAGAACGCTCTCTCCTGTTTCCCACACCTTGAGTTGCTTTCCTTATGAGAATCTTAGGCCCCTTAGGGAAGAACACAATGAGAGCTTTCTGCGCATTTTGAAATCCATTGTTCTTTTTTCATCACTCACTTTGATAACTTAGTTACACAAACCCGTTCCTAAGTGTGAGATGTACAAAGCACAGGACTGTGTAGAAGGTGAAGAGACCTCATCCGAGCCTGTAGGAAGTCCTTAAGAAAGTAATGACTCCTACTTACCCCAGTACTCACCGCCCCCAACCTTCCAGCTCTGGTTTTGTCTGGATTTGATGAGTACAATTTCAACTTTCACCAAACCCTCTTGATTAAGTTCCACAGATGTTGAAAAGGGAACGGGAGAGAAGATGCTGGGGACAGATGGCTTGTACCCATTTTCCTTTCATATGGAGTTCAACAGCAATTGAGCCAATGTAAGGCGTGATTCTCACATGGGTTTTAACTGGATCCCTAGGCTAAACAAGCCAGCGGGGGAAAGCATGAAGTTCGCTCATCTGGGGTCAATGCTTAACCTCACACACATGATTTGCTTAAAACAAACAAACAAACAAAATAGCATAGGAAACAGAAAAAAACTGACAGCTGAGGATGAAGAACCTTTAAATTTTTTTCCTATTAGAATTAATTAAGAAACTTGTTGAAATTAATACTGCCTTGAAAGCATCCTAACCATGTCACTTGCCCTCTGAGGAGTGTAGGCAGCTGCTTCTCACTGACAGCTTTTTGTTCAGAGTACAGGAGAGCACCACGCCTGCGTCCCTCGCTTTGCTTTCCTCCATCATTTTCCTGAGAGGCAGGGAGGATGTATTCTTGGGAAAGAGCCAGTTCCGTGGTTTGTGGGAGGGAAGGCAAATGTGGTCCGGTTGGAAGTAACAAGTCCTTGAAAGGCATATGGGAAAGTGTTTGTTTTGTTTTTTAAAAAAGCATTTTTAAAGGAATGCAGGTCGTCTCAGGATCACATTTGTAACAACCGGCTCAAATATTAAAGAGAAACAAAGACCGTAGTCATGAGGCTAGGATTTCATGATGACAGCTAAACAGGCCATTACTGCAGTCCAGGCTTGCATGAAATAATATTAAATCATAATTTTTTTTCAACAAACGTCATGTTTTGATGAACCTAAATTATGTGATCCCTATGCAAGGTTTAAGATGACCCAATTATCAATGATAATTAATCTTATTTTTCTATAAAGACAAAAGGCAAGAAAGAAAATGTGGAAAGGGAGCTAGATTCGTCTGGGGGAATAAATCAGTTTGTTTAAAAGAAGCGACAGATGGTGACAATCGGTGACTGCAAGCCGTGGGCTTGGGAGGAACTTAAGCCATGTTAGTACGTGCCTGCCTTGTCAGTACTCGGGGCAGGGGGAGGAGGGGCTGGAGCTTGGAGCCAGTTCGGCTACATAACGACTAGGAGGCCAGGTTGGCTTAGATAACAAGACCGTGTCTCAGAAACAAACAGAAGGAAGTAAAGTGTCCTGTACAGACACTTAGAAAGCAAGAGGAAGGAGATTGTGGAAGGCTGTCGTCTCACAGCTGCTACCACGGTAAGGACACCCAAACACCGGTCACTTCAAAAGAAGACAAAGTGTATAAGGTGAAACCTCACATGTCCAATGCCTGTTTGCCCTGGCAACGTGGCTGGCTGCTCTTAATAATTCCAGTGAGGGAGAACATAGGTAAACTGCAATCACAAGTAAAACCAAACTGGTGCCAAGCCCACATAGAGGAAGCTTTGAGAAGAGCAAGTATAGCTTATAGTCACAGGAGAAATGGACCAGCAGACACTGGAGCTTCAATGCTGCAGGCAGCATGGCTTCTTCCCGGCTGTCCTTCAACCACAGCCAGGGGAGAAAAATGACACCAAATTAATTATACCTTTGTGCTGTTTTACTCACTCTGCTTTTAGATTGCTTGCCTCTACCTGGCCTGGGAGGCTGGCAGTTTCAGCAGCCCACTGTCTACAGGGCACTATCTACTGTTGCCGTTACCTGGGAGACCAAGACCACCTGTGGGCTACAGGACTTTTCAAAAAAGTTAACAGCAAACCACATCAGGACAGTAAGAACACGGCAAAAATACATCCTCATAGATGGGCCAGAACAGGTTTTGTTTGTCTCCAGTGAAAAAAATGCTAAACAATAAGAAAAATACGCAAGTCAGATAATGTATATTTATTTTTAAAGTAAATACACAAAATGTTAGCTCTTAGACAAGCACATGATGTTCACTGCAAACAAAACCAATTCAACAGACCTTGTGCATGTATATACTTAGGCTTGACAAAATATTACAGACTCAAAGTTGCTTATCTGTAGCCAACGCTTAACCAATATTTCCTCAGTTATGGCCAGATGACCCCCAAATTGCTTAGGTTGATGACGAAACTGCCTGTCTATTGCCTGGAATATTGCAGTCTAACCACACTCTATGCAGTTTCTCTGTGGTAAACTACTGGGTTGAATGCAGAAGAAACCACATGTTATATGTCTTGATAAGGCTACAGGTTGTTAGAAATTACTAGAATTTCTGAAGTTTTGAGATTTAGGATGTTCTTAAGCTTACCAGTAGATCTGTATATATGGCATTTGATTTCGTTTTCTTTAAATCTTTTCTGCCTATTCTACATGCTCTAATTAATGACTCAAACCATTTAAAGTTGCGACAGCTTTAAATAAGTACTATTGCTTGATTATTTCAGATACCGAGAAATGCTTGGATAAGAATTACTATTTACAGTGGGGCCCCGCAGCACAGGAGTGTAGTCCCAGATGAACAGGAGGCCGAGGCAGTATGATTGCAAGTCCAAGGCCTGACTGGGCTACAAAATGAGTTTACACCCAGCCTGCACAATTTATATGGCCTTGTCTCAAAATAAAAAGTAAAAAGAGAGCTAAAACACAGCTCAGTGGTTAAGCACTCCCCTAGCATGTACAAGTTACTGGGATGAATTCCAAGTATTGGGAAGAAAGGAGGGAAGAAAAGAGAGAGGGGAGAGAGAGATGAGAAAGAGAGAAAGAATCTTGTTTTTTTTTTTTTTTTTTTTTTTTTTTTTTTTTTAAAGCAGCCTGTGAAATCAATGTAAAAATACTACAAACCACCAGACACAGTAGCTCATGCCTTTAATCTGAGCACTCGAGGCAGATGGTGATAGCTAGCACTCTATGAGTTTGAGGCTAACCTGGTCTACATAGAAAATTCAAGGCCAATCAGGGTGACAAAGGAGGTTATAGTGAGACCTTGTTTCAAAAAAACCAACCAAACAAAACCATAAACCCAGAAAGAAAATGTGAAAAAAAAAAAATCTATCTTTTGGTTAATTCAATTCTTGATATTTATCCTAAGGAAAAATTAAAGTGTTCATACAAACTAATTAGGGGCGTCCTTGAATTGTATGAGGTGTGTTTATTGGACTGAGTAAATGTATGACATCGTGTACAATGTAGTTGTATCTGCAGTTTCTGCTACAGGTAGATTCTAATAACGTATCAGAGAACCATATGTCAGATTCTTTTTAAAGCTTATTTTTTCAGAAAAAAGGTCCAGCGCAGAAAACATCCAAGGTCAGAATGGCTCTAGCTTTAGCAAAGATCAATCGTGGAACATTGATTCAGGGGCTAAACAGCATCTCCAGCTCCTCCAAATCGGTAGCCAAACTTCTGCAGCCACAGCTGGCGTGGAGACTCTTAGAACTGAGGCACATATCCCATCGGCTCCTGAGAGAAGTGAATGCACCACGGCAACCCCTGTACAGCGTGCAGGTAAGTGCACACTGCATGTGCAGAGCTGTGGAGCTCTTCTAAAGATTCGTAACTGACCAAAGTGTTGAAAGTAAGTGAGCATTCAGCTCAGCCCTGAATGGGTCATCTGTAACACTTCTTTCGAGGCTCAGGGGACATCACGGGGGTGGGGCAGATGACTGGAAAAAATTCTGTGAAATGCCAACTTCTGGACATGCCATGCCAGTTGCACCCATGAGCTCACAGCAGCAGTGGCTACTTGAACAACACTGAGCCCATTTATAGTCTATCACCAACTGGGAAGGACTCATAGGGCTGTAGACAGTTAATGGCGGCTAGAGGAGGGGTGAGCCACTTTTCTTGAGCGGCACCGGTAAATTGCCCTAGCCCTATGCTCATACAAGTATACCAGTTAAAGGTAGTGGGACACCCCTTCCCCCCCAAAAGCAGGAAAGTTGTTGGGGGAAAAGAAGGTGTCATTGAGAGAGGGAAAGGATAAGACAGACAATATCATGATCAATTATGAAATTCATCAATTGTGAAAAACTGTGATCAAAGTACATTATATTGCATAGAATTGTGAAAGAATAAATAACATGCTACAACTTCTTTATCTTATAAATAAAACTGCAGTGAATTTGGGGTCCTTCATGTGAAATAGATAACTGGCTAAGAGAAATGAATATAGTACCGTCTCTAGCGTAAATCTGAAAAGGGAAATACTGTGTACTTGTTCTACCTTATTATTTAGTTGTGCTGTATGAAACTGTCCATTTCAAATAGTTTAAAGTAAATATAAGCATGTAAATTGACTACTTGTGTCTAACTTAAAGGGGATTCTACAGTGAGTTTTCAAAGTTGTGGTTTGCTCCTTCCACCCAGAACATTGTTGTTAAGGTGAATTTTATAAAACTGTGCTTGTTTCTCAGTTTCTCTTTTAATGCAGGTATCACAAAAAATAATTGAGACTCTATTATATTATTTGACAAACTTTACAGTACAATTCTGAGCAGTATTATCTCTATTCTTAATCTTCTAAACTAATTTGCTTCCTCCCAGCATATATCCCAGAGATACTTGCACTTTGTGGCCTTTCCGGATGAGTTCTCTCTTAGTTGCTCCTGGACATCTGCCTGTGGCTGAATCCCCGACTTTGTCTTCCAACTCCTCCTCCTCTGGCTTGCAGGAATTTCAGCCCTATTCTCTCCCTCACTCAGCTGTTGGCTGTCTGATGCCTTATTTGCATACCAAGAGACAATTAGGGAGTAGTTCTTACACAACATTGAGACAGGAGATTCTCATAACCCTAACCCTGAGCCAGATATTGATGGTATGGAAATCAGCATTTGAATTACACAATAACCTTCCTTATGCCTACACATTGTTGTGTTTCCAAAATAACCTTTGATAGGGTAGTTGGGTATATTCAGCTTTAAACTTACTTGGATATACCCACTAATATTTATTTATTTCTAATTATGTTCTCTACATAGCTTTATGGCACTTGTTCTTTTTTTATTAAAAGATGCAACTGTTAAAACTTTTTCATTCCTGAATATTATTTTTAAACCTTGTGACCCACTACTTTAGATGCTTCAATCTGAATGATACACAGAGCATCTGAACCTGTTCTGTTTTGAGATGCTGAGTCTCACACAAGATCTCAGCCCCAGGTGTATCAGTCTGAACATTTGTTGAAGGGAGAAATTGGGTTAAACCAAAAAAAGAGCAGTGTCAGTTCATACAAACAACCCAGAGTTGAGCTTCCAGACACAGCAGCACAGACAGCAAAGCAATGTCTTTTCCTTTGCGTGTCTTCATTCTTCTCTCTGTGCCCACTCCACTCGTACACCGTCCAGCATGACTGTTTGGGGGTCTTCAGCAGAAACGCAAGCCCCTGAGCCAGTGTTCCTGAGGTTCGCTGGTAGAGGAAGGCATCCATCTCAGCCCTTGCCTTTAAAGCAGAGAAACGGTGTTGGCTCTCTTTCTTAACAATTAAACTTTATCATACAACCCAACTATCTTACACAAGAACGAAAAAAGGTTAAAGAGAAAAAAGAGTGAACCTTCCGGCAGCCGTTCCACAGGACGGATCCCTATGTGTCTCTGGCCTGCACACTGGTCCTTTTCCTGATCAACGGGCGTTCAAGCTCGGTCTGAACCTGCTGCCCCTCTCATCCTCTCTGCCTGTCCATCTCTCACATACAAGGGCCGGTCTCCTCCTCCCATCGAGGGTCAATTAGAAACACAATAATCCAGGTGGAGTGTCCCCGCCCCCGCCCCCTAGTCTGCTTCCTGAATTCCAGGCCCAGGATGGCTCCACTCAGTCTATCTCAAGGTTAATCTGAGGGAGTATCCATGGTGTGTCCAAGGACAAAGACCGCCAAGACTGCTTTCACCTGTGACAAAGCTTACAATCCTTCCCACAAAACGGTCTACATCACTTGACCTAGGAGAGATTCCCTGCTGTATTTCCAGCACATGGCCTGAAGGTGAAGTGGGAAGGACAGGTCCTCAAACAGAACGAGTGTTGCATGGACCACTTTATCATGTAGGAGTCTGTCTTTAACTCAAGGCTTTTACACTTGAAAAAAATCAGATACTTTAATTACTCAACACCTGAGAACAGAATTTATAAAAGGTTTTCTCATGATACTATATCTAAGAATATATTCTTTAAAAGTTTGCATTTGCCAACCAATGGATTCATTAAGAGCTCCAACATTTGTTCCTTATCTTTACAACATTGAAAAATAGCTGAATTATCTTAAGTTCCTCTGAAATGTCCTTTGAAAGCTAATGTTTTACCTTGTCATTACTTCTTTGAATTTTGTCAAAACCATAGGCTTAAAAAAAACCCAGCATTATTTTTATTTTATCGAAAAATGTTTTGCCTATATGTAATCTGTGTAGCACTTGTGTGCCTGTGTCCATAAAGGCCAGAAGAGGGCATCAGATCCTCTGGAACTGAAGTTACAGACAATTGTAAGCCTCCGTGCGGGTGCTGGGAATCAAACCCAGTGAGTGCCCTTAACAGCTGAGCTTTCCCGTCCCCAAACAATAGTTTTTATAGAGTTGTTTGGAAATATCTTTTGAGAATATTTCTGAAGGATTTCCAACAATTAGGCTGTCATTATGGTTGATTTCTTTTTTCTTCCTTTTCTACAAATTCAAAACTTCCAAGGATCTGAGATTTTACTTTGCTTTTAAGCCAAAAAGTTTTCCTGTTGTGTATACACACACACACACACACACACACACACACACACACACACACTGTTTATGTCAGAGACATAGATTGTAGTCACAGGAAAACTATTAGCTAGAACAGTGTTTTGTGCTGGTTCCCTACTTTTCATTCCACCTATAGGATGATGCAGTAAGGCTTCTTTGTTAATTGTGTATATTTAATGCACAAGGAGAGAAGATTCTTGAATGGAAGAAACAGAGCCCTTTTCGGGGACACTGGGGCACCTGCCCAGCTTCTCTTCTAAGGGGGCAGGGAATCCATCATCCCGGAGGATTCATCTGTAGGTCTCGCCACAGGAATGCACTTGCTGTAGCCTCTAAAGCTATTTGATATTCAAACATGTCCCTTGCTCAAAAGGCACAGTTTGTACAGGAATGAGTAATCCAAGGAGAAAAATCTCTTTATACTCATAAAAATTTAGTGCCAGAAAAGCTCTATCTCTGTATCCCGGATAAACCTGTGTGTTTCTTTTTATCCACTAAAGAGAACTAAAAAAATACAGTGTATGTGTATGTATGTGGTTATGTGTCTGTATATGTGCGTGTGTCTGTGTGAGTGTGTCTATGTGTCTAAGTGCAGTCATATATGTATATATGTTTATGTACGTGTGCATGAGGCTATGGTTATGTGTGCATGTGAGTGTGTATGCATATGTGTGTGTGGTTATGTGTGCCTGTGCAAGTGTGAGTACGCATGTGTGTGTGGTTACACGTGTGTGTGTGTGTGTGTGTGTGTGTGTGTGTGTGTGTGTGTGTGTGTATGTAGAGGGTCATGTGTATACAGAGAGGCCAAAGGTTGAGATCAGGAATCTTCCCCAATTGCTCTCCACTATATTGTTTGAGGCAGGGTCTGCACGAAGCAGCTAGCCACAGCTCCAGCTTCTAACACTGGCTGGAACTGTGTGCCACATAGCCTGATTTTTTTTTAAAACTCAGGGCTTCACGTTTGTACGGCAAACATGTTACCAGACGAATTGTCTCTTTCTTGCCCCCACATTAATGAATTTGGACAGACCTGTGAATTCCTTCCCAAGGGATTCTGTTTCTTTTCTCTTTCAACTCTTGGTGTACTTTCTCTCTGTAAATATTCCCAATTATCTTGACCATGATTGTGTGTATGTGGCCTTTCAGATGACTATTCTTTGAAGTGATTAGCGACTCAGTTTTCAGACTATGATGCTTTGTGTTGCATAGTCATAGATAATTTCCATAGGCTTTATAATTGTATTTTAACTGGAATTTCCCCAGCAGAGTATCATCTTCATAAAATCGTCTGATTTTGCTTGTGCTCCAGGGGTATATGGAGAACCTGGGATCAGCGACAGGCTTTCCCAGCTCAGCCTTTTCTGCACTACCCTGAGAATCTCAGATCCTTCTCAAAGGCATGATACCAATGAGAAAATTCCCAGCCTGGCGTGGGTGGGGAGCAGCTGCCTTCCTTCCAGTAGTGCCTGTTGCTGTTGTTTGAGTCTCATTCTCACTGAAACTGCAGCTCTGCCAATCCTCTCCTCCACTTATGTCCATCCAAGCCTCACATGCAGCCGTGCATGAAGATCATCTGGTGGTCCAGTAGGGGCCCAGACAGCCTGAGGTAGCAGCTTACACACTTGCTTCTGTTAGTTCCTTCTTTGTTCTAAAGCACAGGGATTTATTTCCCTTTTTTGTAAACTTGGCCTTACACGAAGTTCGGAGTGTTTAATTTTAAATGGAATTTTTCAGTGATTTTGTGTGAATGTTTCCCGATTAGTTCAGCCTGACATGTTTCTGGAGACATCTTTCTTTCAGCCCTACTTACCATCTTTTTTTTTTTTTATTATTTAAACAATTTAATATAAGATGTCTACATTTCTTTTAGGAAATAAGTATAGTATAACTTAACCTTTCAATCAATCCAGAAAATATTTATTCAAGTCGGATACATAAAATCAGAGGTATTTTATCCTTGCCTCAGTGAGCTAATGAGTTAACATGCAGATACTGTCAGTTGAGCTAGTAAGTGTATGACCAAGGGGTGCAGAATAAACTGTAGAAGGATCCAGAAGACACATGCAATTTCAGAGTGGCTACTAAAAACTACCTAGAAAATGCAGTATTCTAAGTGAGACTAGAAAATAGAAGAACAATAGAGAAAATAGAAGAACAGATCGGGTGACAGGAAAATCATTAGCGAAAATGTCCACAGTGGCATGACCGATGTAAGAGAGTGGCTTTTTAGGGAAAATAAGCAGCAGTGTGTGTGTGGGATGTCGGGGTGTGATAGAAGAGCATCTAGGGGCCAGAGGTTACAGGATATTTGAGCATCAGGGGTGAGGAAAACACTTTACCAGAGTGGCATACAGTGATTAACAGAGAGAAGAATTGTCACCGAGAGGAAACTACTCACAGCAAGAAAGAAAACAGGCCAAATCTGAGGGCACAGTGCGGGTGTATATGGCAGCATGGATGTGAACATTAGGCCAGAGAGTCAAAGGTACAGCAAAGGGAAGCATGAGGTGTGAAACGTAGGAAGGCTGAGGGTGGCTTTCTGGGCAGACTGTTTGCACGGTGCTAAGGCACATCAAATACCTCTCAATCACAGCACGGAGAAGCTATGTTCATTCTTAATAACCCAGCTGCTTCCCAGTGAAGCTTTATGGTGCAGAATTTCAAGGGGGTGACAGCTGGAATTAATGTTCAAAAAATATGCTGTATGAATGACTGGAGGATGTCGTTTTATGTAAACATGGCTGTGGGTAAGTTGGTGACCTAGTAACCAATCCGAAGCTTTGTTTCATGGTCCAAGGATCATTTTCAAGAGCCCTGTTGGGTCTCTGATCTGAGAGTGATGAATGATAGAAAAAAAAAAAAAAAAGCATCTTTTCTACCTACAACAATTTAATTGGTTCTACCTAAATCTCTTACTTATATGGAATACGTGAGGCATATCACTTTGTAAAACAAGGAAATAGAGGAACATCGTCATTAGGACATTGACAATAACTAGAGTGACGTTTGAGCCATATGGTACAGGGAGGTCTACAGTAATGCTTTCCGTAAGATGAGCAAAGAGAGGATGCTGGTCCAGAGCACCTAAGACAGACCCCTGGGTCTTTTGAATGGATGCTTAGATCTGGAGCATGTGACAGTTTTTTCTTAGCCTCTAAAATGCATACAAAACATGAGCTGCTCGAAGACCAGATCCACATTCTTTACTTAAAGAATTTGCAATGGCCACTCATGAGTCCGAGCACAGAGGTTGGTTGGGGTTTAGCGTCTCGGTGCTGAGTCATGTTCCTTCCCCAGCGCTTCCAGGTTCTGCAGAGCCGAGGAGGCAGTGATGGGAGAATAGCTAATGATGTTAAGCCTCAGAAATGGAAAACTCTGAGCGGAAAGAGTTCCCCGGAGGTTTCCGACATCCCTAGCACCAGTACTTGAGAGCGGTGCGCCCGCCCAGCCTGCCTGCTGCCTGGCTAAGCAGAGCCTGCAGCTGCTTTTGCTGCAGTGACCTAGATAATCAGCTTAAATGCTGACTTCAGCCAAGACACGTCAGCTCCAGACAGAGCTGTTGACTCTGGAAAGCCTGTCAATGTGGGGCCACAGAACTGAGAGCTCTTCCTGGGTGGAGAGGAGGTGACCGTTTCTATTGTTGCGTAGGCATCGCGGGAGGTGCAGGACAAGATACTGGCAAAACCTGAGTGAACCTCAAGTCCCATACTTCCTGGATATTTAATTCAAGCACAGTGAACTCATGCCTTCTTTTCAGTTTGAAGTGAGAAGCTTTTTAAAAACACGGCCCCGTTCCCCCACCCCCAACACACACACACACACACACACACACACACACACACACACACACACACACACACACACACACACACACACACACACCACCTTCCCTGCATCCTTCTGGGTCTTCTGTGGGTTCCTGATGGGCCTGCCTCATCAACCTAGCAAGTGTGATACAGACCTGGGAAAAGAGGACATTTCCCAAGACAGACTTTTTTTTTGTTAATGTAAATTTATTTTTTTATTCACTTTACATCCAGATGGTAGCGCCCGCCCTCTCCTCCCAGACCCACCGTCCTTCCTGCCCTCACCTAGTCCTCAGAAAGGGGGAGCCCTCTTCCCCTACTGACTGACCCCAGCCTATCAAGTCTCATCAAGACTGCCTGCATCCTCATTTACACAATACATTTTGAAACTGATTTTGTCTTTTTATGGGAGAATAAATCTGGAAGAAGTATGTAGTGAAACAAAGTATGCTTTCTCACACAGATGCCTCTTCTGTTTTGTGACATGCGGCTTGCTCCACACCCCACACAGGCCTTCCACTATGCGCACTTTGTTGGGGGAGGGGAGGTGCCTGCTTTTTCCTGCCCTTTTCCTGTGTGCTTGTGTCCTGTAGCTGTGCAGCCAGATTCAAAGGCATGACGCATGCCCATGCTTCTGGAAAGAAAGAAAATGCAACCTTTGATTCATTTCCCAGAGACTCTTTAAGGAAGCCAGGAACCCTAAGCCATTTCTACCTTGACTTACAGAGAGAGTAGTCCAAGTTAGAGGAAATATGTTTCCTATGGGGGTAATTTATTACAGAAAGAGAAAGCACGCATTGAAAGCAGTAAGAAAGTTGTACCTGTCCCCATGTCTGGGGGGTTGGTGTGGTCTGGAGAAAGGAAAGAAGAAAACCATACAGTTCACATTACATTTCCTCGGTGTTAGCTGAGAGGCTTTCTTGGCCTCTTATTTGCTTCTGCCTTCCATAAGCCCCTTACTAAGAGACGAGGACATACTGATTGGCCAGTTTTCTTCTTCGTTCAGAAGTGGCAGCCATCAGGCAAAATGAAACATGCAGGGCATTGGACACACTTGCAGCTTAGAAATTTTACTAGCACAATACCCTGCACTTGGACCATACAGAACAATGGAATCTGAACCTGTGTTCCTCCTACTTCAAGGCTTTCTTAGAGATTAAAGCAATGCTAATAACACTATTAGAAAAGCTAGCATGTAAGGAATGCTTATGAATGTTAAAGATACAAAGTTGTAGTCGAACAAAAGCAATTACAATTTTGATATATTTGTCAAATTTTCTATAAAAACCTAGTTGTATTTCTTATACATATGAGATGGATAGAATTCTTAAATTTTAAATAAAAATATTCAGGCAAGTGTGCAAATCATTGAATCCATAACTCAGTAGTTTTCATAAACTGAGCATTGTGGTAGCCACACCACAAAAATCTCATACTTTGGTCAGCACTGATTTCACCGCTGTGAGAAAGGAGTCCATTTTCTTACCTCCCACCAGTAGAGATTATTTTTGTCCGCTTTTCTTTAGAGTTCAATTATCCCTAGGCACACAGTTTGAACACCATTCTTTCTCATATGCTATGAGTTATTGCCTATCATGTGGCTTGATGCTACTGCGTACAAGTGTTCCACTAAGTTCTTTATGTTTGTGTATTCCTAGCAAAACTTTGACATAAACATTAGCCAGTTCCATTTTCCCCTTTCTCACTCTGACGATCAGACCGATTCCAGCACACAGCCCATACGTCCAATTAGGGGTTAGGCCGGAGGTGTGAGTCCTCCTTGAAGTCTGACTTTACTTTCAACAGCAGTTACGTTGCCGCAGAATGTATGTAACTTCTGTCTCTCCTTCCTGGCTCTATGTGGAATGCCAACAGCAGAAACGCCACCTTTCTAGGGTCATCTTAAGGATAAAATCAAGTGTTTATAAAGCACACATTTGTCTTTGTTGCTGTTTTATTTGAGCTAGGGTGGGGCTGCGCCTTCCAGGCTGATCTGCGGAGCTGTGACAATCAGCCTGTGCTACCGTGTCACCTTATGAAGCGAGCAGCAAGACGCCTGCAACAGAATGAAATGCTTGCGCAACGGAGCATTATCATACACACTTGAGAAGCACGCTCTTAAAGAGGGCAGAGTATACTATTGATAAGACTTCATTTTCCTAGCCTTGCACTGGCAGTAACTGTTCTGGCTTGGCGGGCGGGGGCGGGGGGTAGTATAAATAATCTTTGCAAAATGAGATCTTCCTATGCTTCCCAGGATGACCTCAGACTGCTGTGGTGAAGGAATCCTCCTGCCTCAGCTCCCCAAACAGCTGGCACACATGCTGCTATGTGTGGGTACATTTTTCATTGTTTTTGTTTTGTTTTGTTTTTGGTGTTTGTTTGTTTGTTTGTTTGTTTGCGATGTTAGGGAATAGCTCAGAACTGGAGCTGCTGGGCAAGCACTGTCCCACTGAGCTGAAGCTCCGAACTCGGTGTTTAAAGAATTTTTAAGGGCCATGCGCATACTGTTGTTAGCACGCGCGCACTATCTACTGTGCATTTCTATTACTTTCTTAGCTACAGCCCTATCATTGGACTGAAGGTGCTGCCCAGTGGCTTGGCTCTCCCTTCAGAGGAGCGTGGCTAACTGCCACTTCACTGCTGGAGCAAAGGAAATGCTTCTTCTAAGGCCCTCAAAGCAACAGAGGTATCCCATAGGCACAGGCCCCTTAAACTGAATATGTTCGACTGATACATTTAAGGCAATAACATCTGTTACCAGAAACCAGAAACACTCGAGAGGCAAATTCATTATTAGCATAAACCCTGCAGAGGAGTAGGCTGGGTCCGAAGAGGGAAACTTGCTTGAGGCTTAATGATCATCTAAGGTCACGGCTGGCTGCCACAGTCCCATGATTAACATTTCCAAGCAGGTCATTAAATCTCCAGGAAATGTTTAGTATTTTGCTTGCTGTTTGCTTAATTGAGGTTGTGAATAATTTAGTAAAGAATGATTACATGAGAATTAGAAAAGAACAGAACTGTTCTAATATTCAGGGAGAACCTCCTAGAGAGCACCAGTCACAGCGGTAAACACTGAAATAGTTCAGGGTTCAGAAATGGAAGAGGCCAGATTTCTGTAGATTTGTCACAGGTTTCTATTAGTAAAAGGAAAAACCTTCCTGTTAAAAAGAGAAGCAGGAACTAACATTTTCACAACGTAAAAATGCCCCAATAGTTAAAATAGAGACAATTTTCATTAGGCAAAAAATTTAAACTCTCATAATAATACTGTGAAATATAGCATTGAAACTTTGAATTTTTCATTGTAATAAACTTTTTTTTTGTTTTGTTTTGCAGGTCAGAAAGGGTTCTTTGTTTGAAATCATTTCTTTCCCAGCAAAAACTGCTTTAACAAGCGTAATGTATGCCTCCTATGCAGCATTAATTTATTTGGTAAGTTAACTGCTAGAGTCTAGAAATAAATCTTTTCCTGCATTTATATACCATCTAGTATTAGCTTTAATGTTACCAGCCATGAGCACACCACTGGCTATGCAAAATGATTTCATATTGGTTGTTTGCTTTTCTCACAGGCCAAATTAACCCTAAGCCCAATTTGCTCATATAATTAAAATCATTTTACTTCTCTAAAGTAAATTACTATTTAAAGGAAGTTAGTCAAAACAGTTTAACTTTGGATTTGAGATATCCTGTGGACTTGTTACAGCCATATAGTCTTACGATGTCTTTAGTTCGGTGTTTCATTATTTTGGGTGACTTTGACGAACACGGCTACTGCATCTTGATTACAAATGCATGGTGAAAACACAAAAGACTTTTATTACTCATAAGAGTTTCCCCTCATTAATAAATACCCACATATGCCTTATGAAAAAACGTAATACAGGAAGGGTGTTGTCTTGAGTTATCACAAAATCCATTGGTCTATTTCAAGTCATGATCATGAGCAAACCTTCCGTCTCCTACAGCGGCACCATTCTTGCCTCTCTTTCGTTTAAGTGACTGCCATTTTGATTTGTGGGCGACTTGGCTTTTTAGAATGTTTGTAGATTGAGTCATAAACTTTCTTTCACATGTTTTGCTGCTGCTCGGCATTATCATCGTGAGACTCCTTACTTACCCACAGCCGTGTCTGTTCCTGTCCATTGCTGTCTAGTGTTTAGTGACTTGCATTCCTTTTTCCACTCAACTACTGTTGGGCATGTTAGATTATTCCTAGGCTGAGCTGTCATAAAGTTACCACACCTATCTTTGCACATATTTTGTGTTGAAATTGCAAGGCTATCAGATAAATGCATTTATTGCTAATAGATATTGCAAAGAAAAGAAGCTTCTATAATGGTTTTTGGCAATTAAAACACGTCCTAGCAGATCATAACAGCCCTATATTGTCACCAGTGGTGCTTCATAGTGTCAATAATTTCTATTTTAGACATTTTTGAAAGTGTATTAAAAAACTGGCTTTACTTTACATGTCCTTGATTAATAATGAGATGAATTACCTTTGCATAAATTAACAGGGAATTTGGATATCTCATCTGTGAATTTTTGTTAAGGTCTTTTTCTCTGAGAAATGTCTATCTAATTTATTGATTTTGCTTTGAAAATATATACCAACATATTCTTGTTTGATTTCATGTATTTTCACTGTTAGCAGAATCTTTCTTTTTTGTTAGCAGAATCTTAAAGTATAATTTCCTAATTCTAATGTGTTTCAGCTTATTAATACTTTTCTTTATATTGTGTGTGTTTTTTTCTGTTTAAATAAATCATGACCTACAACCAAGGTCATTGGTACATTCTCATCTGTTATATTCTATAAACTGCATTATTTTGCCTTTCACTTATAGATTTATAATCCATGTGGAATTAGTAAAAGGTCAGAGGTAAACACTTATCCCAATGGTACCCAGTTGATCTCTCCTTACTCATCCTGAAAATCTTTTTTATTGTCTTAGAACATTGTTAACATTCTTTTTGTAAAACTGTTTGTTTCTCAATTTCTCTCTTAACCCAGTTATCACACAAATAATTGAGACTCTATTACTATTTAAATAAGCTTCACAGCACAAGAACTGAGCAGTTACTACTCTGTTCTTAACCCTGCAAGCTCATCTGGTTTCCTCTCAGCATACATCCTAGAGACAGTGAGACACATGCACTTTGTAGCTTTCCTACTCCAACTTCTCCCTCTGGATGGCTTCTTGGACCTCTCCCATGGCTGAATCCCCTGGTGGAATCTTCTAATTCTTCCTCCTCTGGCCCTATTCTCTCCCATGCCAATGGTTGGCTGTAAGCTGCTTTATTGTCATACTAAGGGACAGTTGAGGATCAGTGTTTACACAACATTGAGACAGGAGACTCTCAGAACAAGGATTGCAACCAGGTATTGCAGGGCAGGGTACAGAAACCAGCATTTGAATTACACAATAACCTTATGCCTACATCTCCCCATTTTAGTCCAATAAAAGGTACTTTTTATTATAATAGCAAACTACAAATAATAATAACAATTATGAAAACTATTAAGATTTATATTTGTATATTTTGCATCATTGGATAAAGTATTCTATTATCTATCAATTTCTATCATCCTAAACAGTTTAAATTTAACTGTGAGACTATAAATATCTAGTCTTCAACCCCATCAGAGACTTAAGAAAGAAGAGATATTAGCTAAATATGTAGAAAGTGCAGGCAAAAAGCTTCCAAAAGTATAGAATAACAGAGATATTTGGCTGCCTGGACAGTCCCCCCAAATTTTTCCATAATGGTGGAGCATCATCTTCAGCCTTTTGGCTCAGAATATTTCACAGACTTTTCTGTGAAGCAGGAATTATAAAGGCCTTGCCTACCTTGTCCTTGCAAAACTCAGCATTGGGCTTCCCTACATCCAGTTTGTTCAGTTTTGGACAGTGTTTTGCCTGTAATTGACACAAGGACATTTTCTCGTCCAGTGGCTACCTTGCCACATATGAACCTTTAATGGTCTTTGATATAGAACAAGGGTGCTGCCAAGAACAGACCTGTCTTATTATCAAAAAAGCCTTAAGTCAATAAAATCTTTAAATGCCATATTCTATCGATCTCTGAGGGTTTTTGAAGACCATTAATCTAACTATCTTATCTGAATTGTTGTTTTTTCCCATTTTTTTAAAATCTGTCAATCTAGGAAACATCTTTTTGTAACTAACTAAGCTAGTATATAATGTGACCAAGACTTTGATTGTCTGACCTCTAATATGCATTTATCCTACTTATCTACTTATTTACTTATCCTAAACCGTTCATAATAGTAGCTTTCAAAATATTGCAGTTTTAATAATTACATAGTTGTAACCAAATATAATCTTAAGTCTGTATCAATATACAAAGACCTATACCAATGAAATATTTTGGTTTATTAATATACTTTGGTCTCAAAATAGATTCAATAATCTACCCTTTTTTGTATCATTCCTGTAGCCACTCCCTTTAAAACAATAGCAAACACTTATTATGCATAGAATGACCAAAAACCATCTATCCCCTCTCGGAAATGGGGCATAGCTTTCTTAAATTGCTTCCTGTTGATTTGGGACATAGTTTTTTTTCTTTCAGGGACTCAAGAAAATTGAGATATTACCGAGTCTTAAGAAAGCTAGCTAAGGCTGGGTGTGGTGGCGCACACCTTCAATTGCAGCACTTGGGAAGCAGAGGTATCCTGTGAGTTCGAGGTCAGCCTAGTCTGCAAAGTGAGTCCAGGACAGCCAAGACTACACAGAGAAACCCTGTCTTAAAAAACCAAACCAAACCAAAACAACAACAACAAACAAACAAACAAACAAACAAAACCAAAAAAACAAAAGACAAAAAACCAAAAAGCTAGCTGAGGCCAGGCGTGGTGGTGCACACCTTTAATCCAAGCATTCGAGGGAGGCAGAGGCAGGTAGATTGATGTGAGTTCGAGGCCAGCCTGGTCTACAAAGTGAGCCCAGGGCAGTCAAAGCTACATGGAGAAACCTTGTCTCAAAAAACAAAACAAAACAAAAACAAACACAAGAAAGAAAAAAAAAAAAGCTAGCTATAACTTTTGCTCTTCAGTCTCTGAATGCTGACAAAGTTCAGAGCTTAACTGGAGTCCTGACTGGACAGTCTATGATGCTGGGCAATCCAGAAGCTGTTTTGAAATTGTCCTAGATGCAGATTTCTTGGAAAACAGTATTGAGGCCGTCTGTGAGGGGAAGTAGGATCATCTGGGCTACTTGTCTTTTGTGTGGCTGGTCCTCCTGCTCTGCAAAATATTAACTTTCAAATGTATTACACGTTTGTGTATGGATATATGTATAGGCTGTGCGCTGAGCACAGTCCAGATGAAGGTGATTCTCTGCTCTCTGTTCAAGCAGGTAAGACACAAAAATTAACATAAATTTTCATCTATGGCATTTAAAAGAATGGCATGATAAATCCTGAGGGTTTCATAGCCAAAGTTGTATTGGCCAAGTCCTGGCTGGAGACATTCTCATGTCTCAGTCAGTTTCAGAGCTGCTCCCATGTGGAGGGATCAGCACATTATGTTACCTGTCCTATTTGGTCTTCTTGATTTCATTCTCTGTCTACAGTGAAGAGTTTCAGGAGAGCTACCCCTGTCAAATATGATTTTCATCAGTTTGAACGGAATACACAGTTTTTGTTTCCTTTTGAGACAGGATCACATTCTTTTCCTCAATGCAGCACAGTTTGGGATTAGGACCTTTATATGCTGATCTAATTCAGCAGTCTTTTCTAATATCCAGTCTACCTTAGAAGTTGTGCTAGTTGTCTCATCTAAAAACTTTGAAATCAATAAATCATTATTTAATCTATTTTTTGGGAGATATTATATTCCACTTTGTTCTATGACTACCTTCAAAAATATTTTTATATATTTTCATAATTGTTTGGCCTATAGGATCATAACTTATATTTGTAACAGGTTTTATGTGATAATGTCTAAAAAATGGTTGTACTCCAGTGCACAAACATTTTGAAGCACCATCAGCCCCAATTGGCAAAGGTGCCTCCAAGACAGTCACCATCTCTAACAATTGTATAACTTAAAAATCATGCTTCCCAGAATTCAAAGCAAAAAGCCCACGGAATTCTGATCTGAACACATGACATGGTACATATATTTCAGTTCTCCAAACGCTGCAAAATGGAACATACAACCCACTGTAGGTCCTTGTTCCAAGGCAGCACCAAACAGGACCTACATTTCTATTTAGCATATAGACCTTCATCCAGAATCTGAACCTTGACAATAGAGACACAATATCCAGAATGATTCTTTAAAAAGACCTAAACTAGTGAGAGGACTAGGAAGGAAGGTGGAAGGATTGGTATGAGGGCGAATATAGGGTGGGGGAGATTCAGATGCAATATAACATACATTATGGAAGTACGATGATCCTTCCATTGCGTTATAATCAATGTTATTACAATAAATGTCCTATTAGAAAAGCAAAATGCTTTGCAATCTGAAGGAGAGAAAGGCAATGCTGAGTATCTACTGTCAGCATGCCATCTTGAGGCAGCTCTTAACTTCATGGAATATCTGCTCCATCGGCATCATCATTAGTAATGCAGCACAAGCTGAATGAAGTGCGTGTTGCATTTCACTTCTGAGCTTATTTCTATGAATGCTTTATTTTGAAAGTTTTCCATATTAGGATGAGGACTTAATCTATTGCTAGCCACGAGTCGGTGTTTCCTCACAGGACAGGCTTTTAAAATTAGAACACATACATTGACTATGACAGACATGCTACTTTTTGCCTGTGGTTTTTAGTACCTTAAAAGGAAACTGCTTTTCAACATACAAATATATATATATATATATATATATATATATATATATATATATATATATATATATATATATATATTTTTTTTTTTTTTTTTTTTTTTTTTTTTTTTTTTGGTACAGGCAGTCTGTGTTAATGCTGTGCTGGCAAAGATAAAGAACATTTTCCAAGAAGAAGAATCCATAAGGCAAAATAGAGAGAGTGAGGACTTTAGGAAAGCCTTTTCTGAGCCTGTGCTTCCGGAGCCCATGTTTTCTCAAGGTGAAATCAAAGCGAAGCCTTACAGGTCATTGCCAGAGAAGCCTGACACCTTTGTAGGCCACCCTGCGCCTCCCGCCAGCAAGCAGAGTAACAAGATCCAGGTTTTACATTCCGTGTTTGACCAATCAGCTGAACTGAATGAGTGAGAAATATGGACAGATACCACTTTACAGAGATACCAGAGAACAGTTTATATATGCTGAGTGATCTTTTAAAAGTGGGTAGACCAGGAGAAGCTATGACATCATTCTCTTGTATTTATATGGCAGAGATAATAAAAGAATCTTGATGTACAATATATGTATGGCTATCTAGTGTTTTTAATTTTTATTTTCATCTGTACATGTGTATACATAACAGGAATCTGCAAAGGCCAGAAGAGAGCATCAGATCTCTAGGAGCCAGGTCACATGGATGCTGGGAACTAAACCCAGTCCTCTAGAAGAACAGAATGTGCTCTTAACCACTGACCATACTGCTGTAGAAGATTATTTAGCCATACAATATTTATAATGAATAAGAGAATTCATATTTTGTTGTGTTAAGAGTTTATATTATTTATAATATGGATGTGTTCATAATTGATTTTTTAAGAATTGTTTTGAATGTTTATCTGGAAAGAAAAAGTTCATAACCAAATACTCTACATTTGGGGGCTGGAGAAATGGTTCAGCAGTTAAGAGCCCTTGCTGTTCTTGCAGAGAGCACAAATTCGGTTCTTAGCATCCATGACAGCTCACAGCTCTCTGTAAGTGCAATCTATCTCTGGGATCTAATACCCTCTTCTGGCTTCTGGGGGCACCAGATGAGTGTGCTGCACACACATGCTCCGTGTCCCTCCTCATGACTCTCTAAGTCACTTGGGAAGTTATGAAGGACTTGACATTTATGAATAGTGTAAACTTATAAAACAAAATGTTACCTGCAAACCTGATGAGAAGATTTCTGCATGTGAGGACAGGACGATAAGGTGAGGTTGTTATCTGATAATGGAGTTCGGCTATATCCCCAGTCTGGATTCTTGCTTGGGTCAAGTGATCCTCTTACCTCAGTTTCCTGAGAAGCCAGGACTACTGGCTTATGCCACTGAGCCTGGCAAAGGGACTACTTTTATTTCTGAATTTAACGCTACAAATGTAGAACAACAAACCCAGTCCATAAGTTGAAGCTATCACTGCCATTGGCTCCTGATGGAAATGCTGCTATACTTGGCCCTATAAACCAAGGTCCTAATTTTTACCTAAAGGAGTGACTTTTGTTTCTTCAAGGCACTTTACAGTCTAACACATGATAAGTTTGTTGTCATTCAAGAATTAAAAGGCTGGTATAACTTCCACTCAGAGATGGTACATTTCTTGAACCCGAAGAGTGACGTGTTGAAAAAAAGCCCAAGCCTAGTTTATTAGTATTTTTAGAAGTAGCAAATGTCTTCTGTCATGTAACCCACATCCCAAAATAAAAGAAAATGTAATAATATACAGAAAAAGGTCCAAGCCCCTAATGTCACTAATGTGACATTATTGGTCCAAGTCACTAATGTGGATACTGGAACCAAACCACAATGAGAGAGCAGCAAGCATATTTAGCCACTGAGCCATCTTGCCAGTCCCCTTCCCCCCAACAAAGCCCTTTAGCATGTTAAGTACTATATTAAGATACTTAACTCACCCACAGCATGAGAATTCCTATGCTTTGAGATTTGGTTTTATTTTTAACAGTCTTTACCCTGAATTCATAACCTACACATCCTTTCTGGCCCCATTTACACCTACATTTTACTGTGTGCTGAGCTCCGCATGAGAAGCACCTAGGGTGTTGCTTAAATCCGGAAAAAGAAGTGCGATAAGGGTCCCTGTCAGCAAGAACAGCGCTGGCCACAAGTAACTGGCATAGGAAAACCAGGGTAAAGCAAGTGAACACCAACTTGCTTATCAATGCCGAGGAACAAACTGCTGCATCTCTACTGCATACACGTTATGGGAAACTCTAAACATATACACAATGTTCTCTAAAATTCTTTTAATCTTTTATTTGAAAGTTTCGTGTAGGCAAAGTACTTTGTCTTGTTGAATAGGAGACTTTACAACTGTCTTGGTGAGGGTCTCACTGTGTGTGGCTTTTTTATTTCAAGAATCAGCCCTGGTAAGAGACAAGTCAAAGACGGGAGGTAGTGATGCACACCTTTGATCCCAGCACTCGGGAGGCAGGAGGCAGGAGGCGGGAGGCAGAGGAGGCAGAGGCAGAGGAGGCAGAGGCAGGAGGCAGGAGGCAGAGGCAGGAGCCAGGAGCAGAGGCAGGAGGCAGAGGCAGGAGGCAGGAGCCAGAGGCAGAGGCAGAGGCAGGAGGCAGGAGCAGAGGCAGGAGGCAGGAGGCAGAGGCAGGAGGCAAGGCAGAGGCAGGAGGCAGAGGCAGAGGCAGAGGCAGGAGGCAGAGGCAGAGGCAGGAGGCAGAGGCAGGAGGCAGAGGGCAGAGGCAGGAGGCAGAGGCAGAGGCAGAGGCAGGAGGCAGGAGGCAGAGGCAGGAGGCAGAGGTAGGAGGCAGGAGGCAGGAGGCAGGAGGCAGGAGGCAGATGCAGGAGGCAGAAGCAGAGGCAGGAGGCAGGAGGCAGAGGCAGGAGGCAGAGGCAGAGGCAGGAGGCAGAGGCAGAGGCAGGAGGCAGAGGCAGGAGGCAGAGGCAGAGGCAGGAGGCAGAGGCAGAGGCAGGAGGCAGAGGCAGAGGCAGGAGGCAGAGGCAGAGGCAGGAGGCAGAAGCAGGAGGCAGAGGCAGAGGCAGAGGCAGAGGCAGGAGGCAGAGGCAGAGGCAGGAGGCAGAGGCAGAGGCAGGAGGCAGAGGCAGGAGGCAGAGGCAGAGGCAGGAGGCAGAGGCAGAGGCAGGAGGCAGAAGGCAGGAGGCAGAGGCAGAGGCAGAGGCAGGAGGCAGGAGGCAGGAGGCAGGAGGCAGAGGCAGAAGCAGGAGGCAGAGGCAGGAGGCAGGAGGCAGAGGCAGAGGCAGGAGGCAGAGGCAGGAGGCAGAGGCAGAGCAGGAGAGGCAGAGGCAGAGGCAGAGGCAGGGCAGGAGGCAGGAGGCAGAGGCAGAGGCAGGAGGCAGGAGGCAGGAGGCAGAGGCAGAGCAGGAGGCCAGGAGGCAGAGCGAAGGCAGAGGCAGAGGCAGGAGGCAGAGGCAGGAGGCCAGAGGCAGAGGCAGAGGCAGGAGGCAGAGGCAGGAGGCAGGAGGCAGAGGCAGAGGCAGGGGGCAGAGGCAGAGGCAGGAGGCAGAGGCAAGGAGGCAGGGCAGAGGCAGGAGGCAGAGGCAGAGGCAGGAGGCAGAGGCAGAGGCAGGAGGCAGAGGCAGAGGCAGGAGGCAGGAGGCAGGAGGCAGAGGCAGAGGCAGGAGGCAGAGGCAGAGGCAGAGGCAGAGGCAGGAGGCAGAGGCAGAGGCAGGGGCAGGAGGCAGAGGCAGGAGGCAGAGGCAGGAGGCAGGAGCCAGAGGCAGAGGCAGAGGCAGGAGGCAGGAGCAGAGGCAGAGGCAGGAGGCAGGAGGCAGAGGCAGAGGCAGAGGCAGGAGGCAGAGGCAGAGGCAGGAGGCAGAGGCAGGAGGCAGAGGCAGGAGGCAGAGGCAGAGGCAGAGGCAGGAGGCAGGAGGCAGAGGCAGGAGGCAGGAGGCAGAGGCAGAGGCGGAAGGCAGAGGCAGAGGCAGAGGCAGAGGCAGGAGGCAGGAGGCAGAGGCAGGAGGCAAGGCAGAGGCAGGGGCAGAGGCAGAGGCAGAGGCAGAGGCAGGAGGCAGAGGCAGAGGCAGGAGGCAGAGGCAGGAGGCAGAGGCAGAGGCAGGAGGCAGAGGCAGAGGCAGAGGCAGGAGGCAGGAGGCAGGAGGCAGGAGGCAGAGGCAGGAGGCAGGAGCAGAGGCAGGAGGCAGAGGCAGAGGCAGGAGGCAGAGCAGAGGCAGGAGGCAGAGGCAGAGGCAGGAGGCAGAGGCAGAGGCAGGAGGCAGAGGCAGGAGGCAGAGGCAGAGGCAGGAGGCAGAGGCAGAGGCAGGAGGCAGAGGCAGAGGCAGAGGCAGGAGGCAGAGGCAGGAGGCAGAGGCAGAGGCAGGAGGCAGAGGCAGAGGCAGAGGCAGGAGGCAGAAGCAGGAGGCAGAGGCAGAGGCAGAGGCAGGAGGCAGAGGCAGAGGCAGGAGGCAGAGGCAGAGGCAGGAGGCAGAGGCAGGAGGCAGAGGCAGAGGCAGGAGGCAGAGGCAGAGGCAGAGGCAGAGGCAGGAGGCAGAAGCAGGAGGCAGAGGCAGGAGGCAGAGGCAGAGGCAGGAGGCAGAGGCAGGAGGCAGAGGCAGAAGCAGGAGGCAGAGGCAGGCAGAGGCAGGAGGCAGGAGGCAGAGGCAGAGGCAGGAGGCAGAGGAGGAGCAGGAGGCAGAGGCAGGAGGCAGAGGCAGAGGCAGGAGGCAGGAGGCAGGAGGCAGAGGCAGGAGGCAGGAGGCAGGAGGCAGAGGCAGGAGGCAGAGGCAGAAGGCAGGAGACAGAGGCAGGAGCCAGGAGGCAGAGGCAGAGGCAGGAGGCAGAGGCAGGAGGCAGGAGGCAGAGGCAGAGGCAGGAGGCAGAGGCAGAGGCAGGAGGCAGAGGCAAGAGGCAGGAGGCAGAGCAAGGCAGAGCAGAGGCAGAGGCAGAGGCAGAGGCAGGAGGCAGAGCAGAGGCAGAGGCAGAGGCAGAGGCAGGAGGCAAGGCAGAGGCAGAGGCAGGAGGCGAGGCAGAGGCAGGAGGCAGAGGCAGAGGCAGGAGGCAGGCAGAGGCAGAGGCAGAGGCAGAGGAGAGGCAGAGGCAGAGGCAGAGGCAGAGGCAGGAGGCAGGCAAGGCAAGGCAGAGGCAGAGGCAGAGGCAGGAGGCAGGAGGCAGGAGGCAGAGGCAGGAGGCAGGGCAGAGGCAGAGGCAGAGCAGGCAGAGGCAGAGGCAGGAGGCAGGAGGCAGAGCAGGAGGCAGAGGCAGGAGGCAGAAGCAGGAGGCAGAAGGCAGGAGGCAGGAGGCAGAGGCAGGAGGCAGAGGCAGAAGCAGGAGGCAGAGGCAGAGGCAGGAGGCAGGAGGCAGGAGGCAGAGGCAGAGGCAGAGGCAGGAGGCAGAGGCAGGAGGCAGGAGGCAGGAGGCAGAGGCAGAGGCAGAGGCAGAGGCAGAGGCAGGAGGCAGAGGCAGAGGCAGGAGGCAGAGGCAGGAGGCAGAGGCAGAGGCAGGAGGCAGAGGCAGAGGCAGGAGACAGGAGGCAGAGGCAGAGGCAGAGGCAGGAGGCAGAGGCAGAGGCAGATGAATCTCTGTGAGTTTGAGGCCAACTTTGTCTACAGAGTGAGTTCCAGGATGGCCAGAGCTGCAGAGAAATCCTGTTTTGAAAAACAATAAACAAAAACAAAACAAAAAGTATAAAAGAAACAAGACAAGCTAAGTCTTATTTGGTTTTGATATCTAGCAACCCCTCCTAGTCCTTTCTCAGTAGGGCCTTACTATGTATGTAGCACTGGCTGCCTGGAGCTCACTATGTAGACCAGATTGGCCTCAAAGATTCTTCTGCCTCAGCCTCAGACTGTTGGAAGTAGAGGTGTGTACTATCCCACCTAGCTTTAAGTTTCTCATTTTTATGTCCAAAATACACATTGGCCTCATTTTTTGGAGGCAATGGTTACATGTAAAACATGTTAAACACTTGTAAGCAAAAATATACAACTAAAAATTGAGGATGTCAGTGTATTTAAATTTTACCTTTAAAACTGAAAACCTTGATACAGAGGCAGGCAATCTGTGTACACAGCAGTGTAGATCAGAGAATGCTGGGAACCGCTGAAGCAAGTCACGAGGCTCGTTGTTAACTTTTTTTTTTTTTTTTTTTTTTTTTTTTTTAAACAGGCTCAGCTTTTTATTGAGGTTAACAAGAGGTTTAGTCAAAAAGACCAAAGCCCATGTCATCGTTGTTAACTGTTAACTTTGAATGCATGAAGACTTTCCAAAATAAAGCCTGCTGTATTTAATAGGAATCTTTTTATCATTTAAATTTTTTTCCTGTTTTTGTTTTCTCTGTTATGACTGTGTTTACTCTAAGTTATCTGCATCCTCCTTAAACTGTCTCAAACCTATAATGTACAAAGTCTGATTAGTCCTGAGACAGACAGATGTATTCTATCGACTTGTTTGGGCCCCTGAAATCGTACTAAAGTAAATGTGCTGTTAAATCTCCCAGATCTAATACTCTGAGAAGTATCTGCTTTTGTTTTTACTGATGTCTACATGACTTCTGTGTGCAAGTGCTCAGAGAGGCCAGAAGAGGGCACCACATCTCTTGGAGCTGGAGTGCTAGAAACCACACTCTGGTCCTCCAGCAAGGGTCCATCTCTCCAGCCCCTGACAAAACCTGTGGTTTTTAAAGATTTATCTACCCATGTTAGAAAAAAAAAAATCTGTCTTTGCAACTGAAAAAAAAGTTTACTGTAAAATCTTTTCAAGCATCCACACTTTTTTTTCTGTCACATACTTTTTATCAGGAAGAACTCCGAATCACTTTGAATTCTCCAGTGGCATAATAATCAGAGTCACATTTAAAAGGTTCCTTGGAAAGAGTCACATACATATTGCCATTATCCACTGTCACGGCATGAATCCTTTGCTTTACTCCTTTGGAGCACCACTTCGGCTTTGCTGATGGGTCTTTAGGGTTTATAGACTGGTATAATCCTTCTCCTGTTGCCAAAGTGATTTTGTACTTATGCCAGGGACAAACTATACATGATTGTCCATTGAAATCCTGGAAGGGAAAAAATAACAAGAGTTAATAGTCTTGACATTTCAAGTGTTATGACAGATCTCAGATTTAGTTAAGAATCAAATGCAGAAGAACTGGGTTTTAAAAACCAGCTCCAGAAGCAGTGGCACGCGCCTGTAACCCCAGCTCCAGAAGCAGAGAGACGCGCCTATAACCCCAGCTCCAGAAGCAGAGGCATGCGCCTGCAACCCCACCTCCAGAAGCAGTGGCATGCACCTGTAATCCCAGCTCCAGAAGCAGAGGCACGCACCTGTAACCCCAGCTCCAGAAGCAGAGGCACGCGCCTGTAACCCCAGCTCCAGAAGCAGAGGCACGCGCCTGTAACCCCAGCTCCAGAAGCAGAGGCACGCGCCTGTAACCCCAGCTCCAGAGGCAGAGGCACAAGCCTGTAACCCCAGCTCCAGAAGCAGTGGCATGTGCCTGCAACCCCAACTCCAGAAGCAGTGGCATGTACCTGTAACCCCAGCTCCAGAAGCAGAGGCATGCGCCTGTAACCCCAGCTCCAGAAGCGGAGGCATGCGCCTGTAATCCCAGCTCCAGAAGCAGAGGCCCAGCTCCAGAAGCAGAGGCACGCACCTGTACTGTAACCCCAGCTCCAGAAGCAGAGGCACGCGCCTGTACTGTAACCCCAGCTCCAGAAGCAGAGGCACGCGCCTGTACTGTAACCCCAGCTCCAGAAGCAGTAGCATGCACCTGCACTGTAACCCCAGCTCCAGAAGCAGTAGCATGCACTTGTACTGTAACCCCAGCGCCAGAAGCAGTAGCATGCACCTGCACTGTAACCCCAGCTCCAGAAGCAGTAGCATGCACCTGTACTGTAACCCCAGCTCCAGAAGCAGTAGCATGCACCTGCACTGTAACCCCAGTTCCAGAAGCAGTAGCATGCACCTGTACTGTAACCCCAGCGCCAGAAGCAGTAGCATGCACCTGTACTGTAACCCCAGCGCCAGAAGCAGTAGCATGCACCTGTACTGTAACCCCAGCGCCAGAAGCAGTAGCATGCACCTGTACTGTAACCCCAGCTCCAGAAGCAGAGGCATGTGCCTGTACTGTAACCCCAGCTCCAGAAGCAATAGCATGCGCCTGTACTGTAACCCCAGAAGCAGAGGCATGCACCTGTACTGTAACCCCAGCTCCAGAAGCAGTAGCATGCACCTGTATTGTAACCCCAGGGCCCACAAGATGAGGCAGGAGGACCTTGAATTTGAAGCGGATAAGCCTGCCAGTGAGACAGCTCAGCAGTTGAAGGCATTGGCCTCTAAGCAGGATGACTTCAATCCCTGGAACCCACGTGACAGGAGTGCAGCCTCCACAGGGCTCTCCTTTTTGTTCCCGGGATTGTCCCCCACACACAAATAAGCAAATACACATTACAAATGAACAAAGGCGGCAGTGTCCCCTCCCCCTCTATTTACAAGTTATTCAGCACAAAGCAAAACCTAATCTGAGGACAATCAAGTCCTTTCAGTTTCCAGCTACAGCTCAGTGAGCTGGAACTCCAGCAGAAGAGGACAGGCTGGCAGAAGACCGCCTCACTGGCAGCAGTGATCTACATTAATGTCACTTCCTTGACAGACAGAAAAGGGACAGAGCCCATAGTATTCACTAGCTTCTAGAATCGTTGTAAGGCCTAGGCACGATACCAACTTTTCTTTTTCCTTTTTAAAGAGAGTGTTTCTCCGTGGAGCCCTGGCTGTCCTGGAAAACTCTCTGTAAACCAGGCTGGCCTTGAGCCTGATCCCAACTTTTAAACTGTCTTAAGTATTGCCAAGGCTTAAGGAGCATGAGTTTTGCAGTCTAAAAGGCTCCGACATGCCAAAGTGCTGGGCTGTGGCTCCCATGTTGAGTAGCATGTTCTCCATAGGCTAAAACACGAGATATTCCATAGCATTCACATCAACGTGTGCTTGCAGCTAGTACACCAGGAATAGGCGGGTGCTAATTTTGGTTCCTGTACTGTTATCAACAAATAGTCACATTTTCATTAACTTAAATACATGCCCTGTAACATAAGGAACAAGAGCAGATATGGTTACCAGGCAAAGAGCAACAGCACAGAGAGTGAAACTCACACTGCTACTTTGCAACAGTTCGACACAACACAACAACAAACAAACAAGACAGAAGTCGGATAACTAAGAAAGCAAAGACAATTCCACCAAATTCTTCAGGTAAGATTTCAAAATGTGGGGTTTTTCAAGTATTTTGAAAGCCTTCTATTATATTGAAATATATACTCATAAAATTCAAAGTATACAATATATAAATAAAAAGTGAATGCACTAGAAATGGGATCTCATTGGAACTCCTCCATTTGCTCTTAATACCCACAAGTACATTGTTAACATGCCTCCATACTGGCAGAGTCAGGCCTGCTTCCTTAATTCAGTGTGTGCATAATGTTCCTAAGCATGGTATGTTATAATGTATTTAATGAGGTGGTCTCAAATTTTCCCATTATAATGATACTGCAGCAAACTTCTGTATTTAGTCAAACATCTGTGCAATTATTCCCACAGGGTAGATATCCCAGTATACCTGTTAGGTCAAAAGACATTCAAACTTGTTACTATTTATCTGGAAATTGGTTTTCTTTACATGTTAGGGTATGAATAGGTAGGAATATTGACAATCATCTCCAAAGCACTAAAGTGGAATTGAAAGTATTCTTTGAATAAAGAATAAAACAAAATAATGAGAATATAAGTAGCACCTAAATTTGCTTAGAGTAAAATTTACATACCTCAATTTCTCCCAAGTGTAAGGGTCCTCCAGAATCTGAAAAGGAATTGATATATCTCATCACTAAACTGAATTTTGATAGTTTTATGATAAGCAAATATAAACTCTATAAATAAAAATAAATCTTACGGTAGCAGCGAATGTCCATAGCATGATATTCGCCTTTATGGTAGAAAATGACCACTTCTCTGTCATGGACAACAGCTGTCATTCTTTCTGACTTTCTAATGTCATCTTCTCTGCCAACAAAGACAGGAGTGTACTTCTTTTCATCATCTTGTTCAGAGGTTTCAGGGTCCATGCTGTGTAGTGAGGAGAGAAAGAAGAGAGGACAGGAAGCAATATGAGGAGAGGAGGAAGGAGAAAACACTAATATGGATTTCTTGAAATGATGCATTTTCCGTAGGTGTATAGAACAAAACATTTATAAACACTTTACTTTGACTTAGGGACGCAAGCAAAGAAGACTCCCACTGTCAGGAAATACTGGGTTACTGTCAGTACTTAAGAGCCTAAAGCATCACTGCATTTTCACTTCCTATCAGATTCCATATTGAAGAGGGCCCAGCTGTTCTCGCAGTTTTCTTCTGCTGAAGGAGTTCCACGCATACTTGGATGCCTTGCTGCAATGGCTCACGGAAAGGGCACAAGTACATAGCCAACCTTTGCTCATCCCACTCTGTGCAAGAGGACAGAGGGGTGAATAGATTATTCCATTTTCACAAATAGGCAATAAGAGGATTTTTTTCCCCTTTGATTAACTTATACAAGAGGCTATGCATTTTTTTCTTAGGATGAATATTCAGCCTTTTTTTTTTTTAAGTGAGCCGATGGCTTGTATATACATTAAGACATTCTCTTGCCTCCATGTGAGCAGAACCATCATGACGTCACTGGTGGGATTTTCATGTAGGCTCTACAAAGCAAGCCTACCCCTAAGAGAAGAGGTTACCGTGTGGGGTCCTATAGGTACATGGACTGTTATATTGAAGTAGAACTTCTTCAACTCCTTTGTGATGTGAGGAAACTAAAGGCTGAGGACAGATGACAAAGGCTGAAGTGTCACGGTAACACCTGCTACAACCATTCACAACACTGACAGAGGAGCTATTTAAGGAATGGCTATGGTGGTAATCTTCAACAACCACCACAGAGATGAGCTACCTTCAGATTCTCCTTCAGAGCTTTCTCCTCGTTAGAGATGATCATTTTATGAATGCCTTCTGACCAATGACTATGTGGTTGTTAGGTTGGGAGTTAGGACATGCAAATTTTCTGCCCTCTGAAGAATTGTGTTCTAAATGGCATGACTGATAGCAAATGAATCTATAAATATGAATGATATTAACGTAAACCATGATGAAATTACATTGGGTGACATGTGAGGGAAAATGACCGGGTGAGGAAATTTCACAAAGAATAAGCTGCAGAGTAACAGATAATAAAGTTGAAACTTCTGCCCTAAAACAAGTCAAATACGTGGAAGAGAATCCCACACTGAAGAAAGAGCGAAAGCCTGAAGGAGAGAAAAGGCTTGTTTAATCTGAGAAACCAAATGTAAACTGGAAAATAATAAGAAAGATTGGCTATCATTTGGTTAGAGGTAAAAACTAGTTGTACAGCACTAGTTGTGGTGACAGAGGGGAGGATAGCTAGTCTAGGAAGACTGGGAAGTCACAAACATGTAAAGCAAAGAAGTTTTACATGTTCCCCCTTTAAAAACAGTGCTCCAGAGCCTGTAATCAGCACTTGGGGAGGCAGAGGCAAGTGGATCACTGTGAGATCAAGGCCATCATGGTCTACATGGTCTACAAAGAGATTCCAGGACAGGTAAGGCTACACAGAGAAAGTCTGTATCAAAAAAAAAAAAAAAAAAGAAAAAAAAGAAAGAAAGAAGAGAAAGAAATGGGGGGGAAGAAAGAAAGAAAGCAAGACTAGGAACTTACTCATAGAGACAGTCCCGTGGGCTACAGCTGTGACCCACCCTAAAAAACAACTATTCATAACATTGTGCCACTCAGCAGATGCTCTTCAAGATGCAGAGCTACACAACCAGATGTTCACAAGGCATGCGTTTTTGAGCCAGAGCTCATGTGTCTTAGGCTGGCCTTGCACTCCTGATCTTCCCGTCTCCATCTCCCTAGCACTAATATTACAGGCCCTAGCTACCACACCAGGTTTATGCAGTGCTTGGGATCAAAGCCAGGGCTTTGTACAGACATGGAAAGCACTCTATCAACTAAGCTATATCACTAACCAAATGCTGAGTGTGTGTGTGTGTGTGTGTGTGTGTGTGTGTGTGTGTGTGTGTGTGTGTGTGTGTGTGTGTGTATGTTCAATACCCAAATAATTCTTTGGTCATCTTAAAAGACCTCAATAGATATTTACATCAGATATAACCTTCCAAATCAAAATGAAATCATTCTAAAGGTTTGTAGCAATCCTAACAGTCTTTCTGTGGGTTGGGTTCCCTCTTTTAAAGTTATTTTATGTGTCTTCGTGTTTTGCCTGCACTCTATCTGTGCACCATATGTTCATGCTTGACTGGTCCCGAGGAGGCCAAAGACAGCATCAGATGACCTGGATTCTGGAGTTAGAGGACTGTACACACCACGCGGGTGCTGCAAACCAAACCTAGGTCCTCTAGAAAAGCAGCCAGTGCTCTTAAACCACTGACGCATTGCTTTAGCCTCTTTCAGTTTCAGCTTAGCAATTTTATAATTGTATGAATTTGTTATCACTGTGAGGTTTACAACTCTGCCCTATGCAAGATAAAGAATTACTTAAGGAAAAGGAAATGAAGTGAATAAAACTGATGTCCCACATTATCAGTAGAAACTCATCTGCTATTAAACACAGCGAGAAATGCGAAATGCTCCTGATATTACAAACATACAGTTGTCTAAAATTGAAAATACTATAAATCATGTGTTAAATTCAATACTCCAGTTATACCAAAATGACCTCACAGTCTACCTTGTAAATAACACTGATACTGCCACAGTCATAAGGAGTTAACACACCTTTTACTTGGCCAACCAGGAAGCTACAATACTGGATCATTTCAGTCTGAGGCTAACATTTTGCACAAATGTACCCATATATCCAACTTGTTTAAAGGAGAACTTGGACTCCACTCCATAAACCTTACAATGCTAGGAGGGGAAAACTATGACTCATTTAAAAGCAAGCTTATAAAAACAGAAAACATTTATTTAGAAATAAAATCTCTAGTAAGTTTATTAGACGGGAGCTTTAGAAAAGGGAATTTGCGAGCTACTGTAACAATGGGGTATCTAAACCAGGTGGGAGACAGGACAGCTGATGGCATCACAAGCCTGGGTTCTAAACCATGCATGAATGAAGGAATGTGTGTGCAGATATGGGTCTCAGAAGCAAGAGCTTTCACACAAGGCATAAACTTTACACACATTAACGTTAGGAACTACTCTGGAGTTTGCAGTTAACCCTTGCTCTAATTAACCTAGTTGGGCTGGGCTGAAGCTCTGTTCCTATCATGTGGGTTGGTGATGGGGGGGTGCTTAAGTTGGCATTTAACTGTTGTGGTGGTTTGAACAGGAATGGCCCCTGTAGACTTATGTGTTTGAATGCTTGGCCCATAGGGAGTGGCACTATTAGGAGGTGTGGCCTTGTTGGAGTAAGTGTGGCCTTTTTGGAGGAAGTGTGTCACTGTGGGGGCGGGCTTTGAGGTCTCATATATGTTCAAGCTAGGCCTAGTGTGGCAATCCCTCCTTGCTGCCTGTGAATCAAGATGTAGAACTCGCAGCTCCTTTTCCAGCACCATGTCTGACTGCATGCCGCCATGTTTCCCACAATCATAATGGACAAAACCTCTGAACTACATGTAAGCCAGCCCCGATAAAATATTTCCTTTTGTAAGAGCAAAAGAAAACAATAATAAAACCCAATAAATAATAATAAAATATAAAAATAATAAAACAGCAATAAAACCCAAACTAAGACAACTGATATATGCTATTTTTAAAAATTATTCCACCCCCTACCCAGATCTAGCCAATGGTCAGAATATTCTCCACAGTTGAGTGGAGAGTGGGATATGACTTTCTCACGTACTCTGGTGCCTCACATTTGACCATGTCCCCTGGAGGGGGAGACCTGGTGGCACTCAGAGGAAGGACAGCAGGTAGCCAAGAAGAGACTTGATACCCTATGAGCAGATACAGGGGGAGGTAATCCCCCACAGGAACAGTCATAGGGGAGGGGAATAATGGGAAAATGGGAGGGAGGGAAGAATGGGAGGATACAGGGATGGGATAAACATTGAGATGTAACAAGAATAAATTAATTAAAAAAAATTATTCCACAATAGAGTAGCACAAGTAATTTTAACAAAAAATGGCACACATGTTTAACACCAGCACTCAGAGGCTGAGGCAGGCAGACGTCTATGAGTTCAAGACTAGCCTGGTCTCCATAGTGAGTTCCAGACCAGCCAGGGCTATACAGTCAGACTCTGTCTTAGAAGAAATAAAAAGGTAAGCGAGACCATCACCATAATTTGGGCGGCAGTAATTGCTTGTCGCTGAAAGAAAGCTGGAACTTCCTGTATCTCTAGTCATGGTTTTGCTTGATTTGGTCAAGTACACAAATTTCTAGTGGCACCTACACCTTCAGAGCTGGACCTACAGCCTTATCATATTTCATGAAAAATACACAAAGAAATCAAATGATAAGAAACAAAACAAAACAAAACAAAACAAAAAAAGTAGATAAAGGGAGAAAAGGCCAAAATAAAAAGAAAGAAATTAATTTTAATTTGCAACACATATACCCCCAAAGTAAGATGCAGAATATATGAAAAATTTCTATGGACAGCAAGTAAATACCAAATAAGCAAGATAAACGATCAGAAGGTAAGACCAAATAGCTCACAGATGAGGAATTCCTAGCAGCCAATAGTCACATATAAGTATGTTTAACCTCATCAGGAAGATGAAAGTAATGCAAAGAAAAACCCCAAGCTAGAATATTTCCATCCAACAGACTAGTAAAAGTAGTTACAGAAAATTGGCGAGTATATGGCATAACCACTAGTGATGACATAAGCTAATGTCAATGCAGCTTGGCATCACCCAGTAGGCTGAACAGTTATGACCGAATATCCTACTTGAGGAATGTTAGAAGAATGGCCACACCAGTAAAAGACAAGAAACAACACAGATCATTAGTAGTAAGATGAATAATTTGTATATTCATTCAATGGAATGCTGTATAGCAGTGGAAATGGACTCTTTTTTTAAGATGTGAAAGTAATCTTTCACTTTTTATCCTATGCTAAAGCACATAAAACCAAGTAACATGAATACATGCTTTTAAAATATTTTCACTGTTATCTTATTAGTATTGGTATTTGCCTGCATGTAGTCTGCACACTATGTGCATGTCCAGTGCCCTAGGAGGCGGGGAAGAGGGCATCAGATCTAGATCTAGAGTTATGGTTTTAAGTGATCATGTGGGTGCTAGAAATCAAGTCCACATCCTCTGGAAGAGCAGCAAGAGCTCTTAACTGCCCAGCCATCTCTCCAGCCCCCATGAATATGTTTATGGGATAGACTTGCAGAGAAAGGGAAGAGGATAATAAAAATATTCTTAAATGCCTCAGAAATATTTAAAGTTATTCCTTTTAGTATTTAAGTTGAATACTACTTTGTCTTTGTTAAATTAAAAAAAAAAAAAAAAACAAGAAAAAAGGGGGGGGTTGTATCAGAGCATTTACCTCCACATAGATCAAGAATGAATTATTTCAGAATTTTGTACAGCTTATGTCAAACTTGGTACTAGATAAGTTTTACATGCACACACACACACACACACCAAAATCTAATAGATGTAGACTAACTCTAAAAGTTAATCATTCCTGACAACCAAACAAATAAAACCACATATGAGCCTCCAACCAAGAAAAACTGTAGTGAACTGTGAAGGGGCTGATAAGAAAGGACCAGTGAGGGCTCTGTCTAAGTGATAACAGTTTCAGAGAATTATGATTATAGCCTTGTATGTGTTTAGGAAAGTATTACTTGTCAAATAATAGTCTTCTTTATGTTATCATAAATGGTACTATTTATGGTATGTGATAATTATTTAAAATGAACACCCTTAATTAAATACTGTGAATATCACAATCCATTCAAATAAGGAGTTCATGTGTTCACCTTTAAAAATGTATATTTTGTTACTTTGATAAACTATCTATGCACGTTACATATGCCTACATACTTCCTCTATTAAAAAAAGTAGAATCTTAAAAAAGTATCCCCTTTGTACACTGACAGATAAAATGTATTTACAGCATACAGCATGATGTTCTGATAGACACATACACTGTAGAATGACTAAATCTAGCTAATTAGTAAGTGAGTTACCATACATTAATTACTGTATTGTGATGAGAACACTGCTTTTTCAAAAATACAATATATTGTTATCCATCGTCACCATGTGTACAATAGAGCTAAGATAACAGATTCAATTAACTAAATAAAAGAAAGTGGAAAATTAGTCAACTACCCTATTTGAGGAATAGATGATTTCCTTCTTTAAAATTTACTTCCACCATTTTCATTTAAAAATAGAAAAAGAAAAAAAAGGTGGTTTTTTTTGTGTGTGTGTTTGTTGTTTTTTGTAGGTCCCTAAATTTAGGATTCTTAAAGCGAGAATTTCATAAAACTACATATTAGCTAAGTGGATGTCAGTTTGCAACACCTTTCTAATGTAGATATTTCATTCAAGTATACATTTACTGAAGACAAAAGACATGAAATTAAAGATACTCACGTGTCTCTCCTTTTGAGCAATGACTAAGGTGTTCTTTGTAAGAGTGAGGACTTGGCCCCCACATTATCACAATGCTTATCTCAAGGGTGACACTCTTGCTTTTAGGCTCAGGGTGGGGATATGCTTTAGTCAGGTTTTTATCAGTTTGGATGACAAAATAAATAAATAAATAAATAAATAAATAAATAAATAAATAAAATAAAAATAAAAAATACACGAGACCAGCTACATTTGGTGACTACTGCTTGGGCACTTTACATGTTCAATACTCCTCACAAAAACTGAGGATTCATGAACTAATGCCACTTGGTATTACTTCCGAAAAACTCGCAGCCAGTTATTTATCTAAAACATCTGGCCTGAAAGTCATCTTGAAAGGCACAAAAGCCGTTCAGCAAAAACTGTGTAGAAATCTTTATACTGGCGTTACATACGTATTACCAGGAAAGATGGTTCCGAATTTAAATCCAGGAATCCTAATATACAATATTGTGTTCACAAACATTTAAAGCCAGAATACTTGCTCAATTTAAGTCACTCAGCTGAGCCAGTGTCTGGTATTAAATATAAGGCAAGTTCACCTGGATCTAAACCCAAGAATGCTGAATAAAAGGTCTGCATCATAGGGTGTGGGGGACGAAAACTGCTTTGATGCACCTCTCCTATTTACAGCAGGGTGCGACCACGGGCAACTCAAGTTGGGCTGCCACCCCTATGGCCTCTGTAGCTCCTCTAACAGGAGCTGCACGCTGCTGGACTGGGCGGCGCCCGGGATAAGTGCACGGCATCCAGCAGCAGTGCCAACGGCCATCCCAGGAGAACACAAGGGGTGCGCGGGACTTTCAGAAGGATTAGCTTTCATAGTTTACGTGCACAGGTGCCGGGAAAGCGTGCTTAAAGGCTGCAGGTCGGTCTCGTTTGTTTACCAACCACCTTAACCAACCGTTAAGGTGAGGCCATTACAGATCGCCAGCCCACGAAGGGACCTTGTGCTCCCAGCTCAGACACCACAGCTCCCGGAACCGCCGCCAGCCACCGCAGGAAATGCGGGCCAGGCCCGGCGTCTGACCGGAAGCAGCGCGCCGGAAAGCTCCGCCCCCCGGGCCCCAACCCATTCCCGCACTGCGAGAACCCAACTTACGAGGCTAGTGTCCGCGCCCCGCCCTCCCCCCCAACATTCAGCTCCAGCAGCCTCTGCGTCGCGCGCCTGCGCGAGGCCTGTCTTGGGGAAGGGGGGGCGGGGCAAGGGTCACGTGCTCGGAAGTACTGGTTCTCGGGGTTCCCGCCACACCTCTGTGATTGTTTCTCTTAAGTCCAACTCTGTGAGTTGATTTTGATGGTGACAGACAGCCTACTCTGCTCTTTCGGCATAAGTGACATCACGTTTTTTTTAAAAAGGCGATTATTGGTCTCACTAAATTTACCCAAATTTAAAATTCACTCAGCAATCTCATGGCTAAGAATGTACCTTGTAAAAAAAAATTATTGGCAGAAGAAGCCAAAAAGAAAGGACACATGTAATCCATGTATAGGATTGTTTAGAGGAACAAAATAATACCTAGAGCAATCTTCAGCTCAGGCAGTGCTTGAATAAAATACAACACGGACGTACATACGACAACTTGACAACTGTATACTGTACACCCAAAGGCCCAATTACATGCTGTAATGAACACTGAAAAACACAGCATATAGGTTCCCGTGTGTATTATGCTTTCTTTAATACACACATAAGTTATTGCTTGAGATGCAAACAAGCAGGTATGTATGTACACTTTTTAAAAATATTTTTTTAATTAGTGGTTTTAAAGAGAGATGGTGTTTTCACTTTCAATTTTTTTTGACTGCCTACTTCCCTTTTCTATTTACTTATAGTAAAAGCAGCACAATAAGAATTCCTCACATACATGCTCAGAGGTAGAAGCCAAATAAGCCTTAGAGATTTATAAAAGATCTCTGTAAACTGGCACATGGCAAGTACCTGTAGAGCCAGCTACTGTGGGAACTGAGATTAATCACTAGAACACAGAGACCCCCACTTAAAAAATAAAAGGGGGACCAGCAAGAATGTTCATTGGGTAAAGGTGCTTGTAAACCTATCAATCTGAGTTCTAGCCCCGAACCAAGTAATGATGGAAGACCTGACCCCATATAGTCTTACTCTGACCTCCTCCACACAGGCATGCTATAGCATGTATGTGCCCACTCACACAGAATAATAAAGATTTTTTAAAATCAACTATCCTTTGATGCAATAGCTCATAGCCTTGGCTAAGCTTTAGATTTGCCTAGGAATTTGAAAAAAAAAAATGTGCTGAGTCTGTACTCCAGATCAATGAAGTAAAATCTTAAAAGGAATTAAATATTATTTTTACCTTCAAAAATGATGGTCCTGTGAACAAAAGATCGAGCGTTATAAACTGAATTTAACATACTAACAGTGATTTCAGACCTTCAGTGTCCCAAAGGACGGGGGAACCTGAAACTCGGGGGTCTTATTCATTTATCCTGGTATGTTGCAGTCAGTTTTTCTTTCAAGACAAAAGTTTTGCTGTGTTGTCCAGGATGATCTTAAACTTGTGAGCTTAAGAGAATCTCTCAAATTACCCTCCAAGAGCTCTCAGATCACACAGGTGTGTTCCGCCATGTTTGCCTTACGAATATTTAAAAACTGAGACACAACAAGCAAAACACCGAGGAGGCCAGGATAATAACTCATGTTAATTTCCTTGACACTGTTCTGTTCACTGTGTAGTTTTAGGATGACCAGTAATATTTCATAGAACAACGTTCCTTATGACCATTTGCTTCATTATCAAACTGGGTAATTTTCTAATTTTGATATATAACTTAATATAGTTATAATAAAAATTAGGTAGTATTTGCATTATCTACTATCTGTCTTAATTTTTTTTTTTTTTTTTTTTTTCAAGACAGGGTTTCTCTGTGTAGTCTTGGCTGTTCTGAACTCTCTTTGTAGACCACGCTGGCCTCGAACTCACAGCGACCTGCCTTTCTCTGCCTCCCTGAGTGCTGGGATCGCAGGCACATGCCACCACACCAAGCTTTGTCCTAGTTTTTTTTACATTTAATTTATGTGTCTATATGTGTGCTTGAGTGTATATATGTGCCCCATATGTATGTAGGAATTCTCAGGGGTCAAAAAAAGGGCATTAGAGCCCCTGAAACTGGAATTACAAGGGGTTGTGTGTAAGCTGCCATGTCTGTGCTGGGAACTGAACCCAAGTGTCCTCTGCAAGAGCTCCCACCAGGTGCTTCGTCTCTCCAGCCCTGTCCCAAATTATGTTTTGACACATGTAGCACATTAGCAGTATCCAGCTTGTGTCATCAAAATTAAATAAGGAGTTTAGTTAGAAATGAAGCTTTCCTCTGCTTATCCTAAGCTGACATTTAGTATTTTTTAAGTTACTTTATGTGTGTGTCTTACCTACATGTATGTCAATGTACCATATGTGTGCCTACTCTCTAAGGAAGCCAGAAGAGGATATGTCATCCCTTGAGACCAAAGGAATAGACAGTTGTGTGCTGCCATATGGGTACTGGGAATTGAACCCAGGTACTCTAGAAGACTAATGAGTGTTTTTAACCACTGAGCCACCTCTTCAGCCCATAACCTGACCCTTTTTAAAGATATAAATCTTTTAGATCCATTGGCCTTCTGTCTGTTTCTAATTCAACACATATAGAATGAAAGAGAAAAATTTCTTTATTCATGAGATAAAATTAGATGCTGGGAAAGGCTGTAATGGATAGTAGAATAAATCTCTACTTCCTAGGTGCACGCACACACATGAACACACAAAATCATATACATTAGGTAATAGCAACAGCCATTAAGTCTGTGTAAAAGTCTCTACAATTGAGTAGATTCATGGCTCCCACTGCTCCCTGTAAGTGCTACCTGTGACCATCTTGGGGCATTTTCTACTTTTATTTTGGGGACTGATTTACCTTTTCCCCATCTCCATGATTTTGTTCCTCCCCACCCCATACTCCAGTGTTTCTAACTTTAGTCTACTAGTGACACCCAGTGGTACTTGTGAAATCAGAACACACTAGATTGTCCTCTGTATTCTGGGCTCAGGGACAGTTTTAGGTGTCACTTTTGAACTTGGGGGGAGTTCAAGCTCTCTACACTGAGTAGTAGGCTGTTTTTAAGATGATTTTCCAGGTACCACACTCTTCCCTTTAGAGAATTTAATCACTGTCTTCATTAGTTTTGTGAGCTGGTAGAGGCTGAATGCTACTAGTTTGAAGAATATTCACCAATCTAGGTTTCCTACATCCTCAAAACAAAATATTGATGCTAATGCTCTTGTGATGCAACCACAAAACAAATGAGGGTATCTGTTTTAGGTACTTTTGTATTTTTTGTAAAATACCAACATCTAGGCAGATTATAACAGAAAGAATTTAATTTGGTTTACAGTCTCAGAGGATTAGAGTCCATGATGATGGAGCAAAGGCATGGCAGCAGGAGGTTGAGAGCTCACATCTTGATCTGAGAATAGGAGGAAGAGAGACAAAGACAGACAGACACACACACAGAGAATATCTTATGTCTTTTGAAACCTCAAAGTCCACCTTCCAGAGACACACAATTCCTAATTCTTCCCAAGTCGTTCCAACAAGTGGGGACAAAGTATTCAAATATATGAGCCTAGAGGAACCATTCTACTTCAAATCACCACAGTATCTTCCTTTCTTTCTTTGGTTTTTGAGGCAGGGTTTCTCTGTGTAATAGCCCTGGCTGTTCTAGATGTACTCTGTAGACCAGGCTGGCTTCTAATTTACAGAGATCTGCCGGCCTCTGCTTCCAGAGTACTGGCATTAAAGGCGCGCCCCACCCCACAAGGACCACCACATTGTCTTCCAATGCGTCTTATCTACTTTCACTCCCAAACACCATCTCTTTATCACACTTCACATTTCCCCCAGAAACCATGAGAGAAACAGTGGTGTTCACCTAGAATCTCATAAACTCACGGCCTTAGTTTTCTAGCTGATCATGTGATTGTGGCTGAAAAATGCAGTGTGAACCTCTAGACTAAAAGAGAAGAGGTTATTAGGAGACCTTGACAGTTACATGTTCACCTGTCACAAGAATGAGCAACACTATAGATGGAGGAGCCCCATCAACCTGGGTCTCAAGTAACTACAGAGAATAAAGATCACATACGTCTCCATTTCCAACCCACGCAATTCACCAACTTCTATCAAACTCCAGAAGACATATGACTTTGGTAAAAAAAAAAAAAAAAAAAAAAAAAAAAAAAAAAGAAGAAAAAGAAAAAGAAAAAAGAACGTTTTGTTGTACTGAGGGCCCAAATTAGTTAGTTTTCTCACTGTTGTGACAAAATAAATATGTGACAGAACATGAGGGAGGGAAGAATTATCTCTTTTAGCTCATGATTTCAGAAGGTCCAGTGGATGGTTGTAAGGCTGACAGGTGTTGTGGCATATTTGATCACACTGTCAGCTCTGAGGTTGTGTTGTTTACTGGAAAAAAAAAGAGACCTTTTTCAAGTTGTTATGTGGCTCAGCCCTAGTACATACCTTTAATCCAAGACAGGATTAAATAAAGTCAACCACAGGAAAAGAGGTGAATCAAGCAACCAGTTGACAGGGAGGGAACATAGAAAAAGAACAGAACCTCTACTCAGATCTAGCCAATGGCCAGGACATTAATTATAGGTATCATGTTTATTGGTGAGATGGGAACTGGGGACTGCTCATAAGGCAAAAAGGAATCAAACATTTGGCTTCTATTGCAAACACTTTTCATATATGGAGAATAAATATGCTCTCTTTGAGAACCAAGTCTGGACATTTCCCCAGGCATGAAGAACCTTATACTCAGTCACTCCCAACCACCCTCTGGTCATAAGGGGGCCCCTTACAATGATGGATTGGACCCTGACTCAAGTAGTGATGATGATCTCTCAGCTGCTAAGATTCAGAGTCTGCCTGTCCTGTTGTTTTTCCCAAACCCCAACAAAATTGTCCTAGAGCTTCCTTCTGGGCCCACTTTTAAATTATTTTATTAATAAGACTGGAAACCCCAAAAGAGGGCCCTGATTTTCTAGCAACACAAATTCTTCAGTATTTCTTTTTTTAAAAAGTATGTATGTATGTATGTATGTATGTATGTATGTATGTATGTATGATGTATTCAGTGCTCTGGCTGCATGTACATCTGCAGGCCAGGAGAGAGCACCAGATCTCATTATAGATGGTTGTGAACCACCATGTAGTTGCTGGGAACTGAACTCAGGACCTCTGGAGGAGCAGTCAGTGCCCTTAACCTCTGAGCCATCTCTCCAGCCCTCTTCAGTATTTCTTAAATGTATTAGTTGGATGACTTTTTCTCCTTCCCTCCTCCTTCCTCTTTTTGAGACAAGAACTGATCTGCATGCCTCTGCCTCTTAGATACTGAGATTAAAGGTGTGAGCTACCTTTTTAAGACAGGGTTTCTCTATACAGCCTTGGCTGTCCTGGACTCCTTTTGTAGATGATGGTGGTCTAGAACTCACAGCGATCCTCCTGCCTCTGCCTTTCTGAATGCTGGGATTGCAGGCATGTGCCACCAGGCCTGGCTAAAAGTAGCATTTAATTTCAAGAGATCAGATTGATTGTCTCTTTTTCTTTTGCCGTTTGCTTTTGGGTTCAGTGTAAATGGAAGCTGAATTTGAAATAAATGTAGCTTTTAGTTAGTAGGATGTATTTATACAGTTTGTAGATTCCAGGGATATTCCTAGTATTTACTAAAATGACTTGTTCGGTCAGCCCACACCGAAGAGAAAGCCAGTGTTCTGACAACATGTCCATGTGCAGGTGGGCTGGTGAGATGACTTACTGGATAAAATGATTATTGCCAAGCTGATGCCCTGTATTCTGTACATTCTACTCACATGGTGAAAGGAGAGAGCCATCTCCTGAAAGTTGCCCACTGCCCTCCACAGATGGTCCAGGGCACACTTTGTAAGTGCCTTTGCATACATACAGACACACACACACACACACAGAGACACACACACATTCACAAACACACACACAATAATATATAAAGAAGTTTTTTTTTAAGTTGTAAGATAACTAATCCCTTAAAAAACACAGTATCATTTTTAGTATGTCAAAAGATTTGTTTTTGAACAAAACAATAAAATGTTGTAATTAGATTTAAATCCAAAGGAAGAAAATTTCTTCAAGTTATACTGAGAACAACAGAGAACATTTGTTTGTGCACTGAGTATAAAAGTTATTGGGACAAATTCTCACTTATTTCCTTAAGTGAGATCATGCTTTTGGAGTTATGTAACAATGTTTTAGTAGCTGTGAGCTCAGAGGCAGAGGCAAAGCATCATGGGATGAACTCATAATGCCTGCAAGCGAGCTCCAGTTTATCCCCGCTGCTGACATGAACACAAAAGCAAACACAGCAAATGCTAACAACTGTTGCAGTTCCGTGCTGAATATGTGGGTGTTCTTTTGTATGTGGGTGTTCAGTGTTTCTGTATACTTTATAATAAAAAGTTTAAAAAGAAGCAAAGTCTCTTTAACCTAATGTTCCAAGCATTTCTTTCTTCCTCATAATAACGTTCAGTGCCTCTTAATAACATTACCGCTGTGCAGGACACTCTAGAACAGGCTTGCGTAGGGCAAGGTTTTGGTATCTATACTTTAAATATACACTAATGGTGGATATACAATAAATAAAGAATGTATAGAAAATAATAAATAGAAGTAGTAGGGTAAACAGAACAATTAGAAAACGCTCAGTAAAACGTAAAAGGTTGTTTCAGATATCCAAAGTGCATTTTTAACATGCATGGATGAAGAGCCAGTTGAATGCAGTTAGCACAGTGGTCAGAATGGTCAAGCTAGAAGCCCGCACAGTGAATGTCTGGGTCCTTTAGTTAGTATTCCCTCAAGGACAATGATGCAGACCGACTCTCCTTGAAGCGGCCCATGAAGGCCAAATACGCATCACTACTCCCACCTATCCTTAAAACAGAGTGTGCAGGGAAACCAGATTTTGTCACATGTGCAAGTGATCAAGGTCAGTCCTGTGACTTCACTGGTCTTAAGTACAATGAGGCACTGTCTTTCATCGGCTGCATTTGAGTGGCAATATGTGATTGGAAAGCCCTTATCACCGGGGGAATGCAGACTCAGAATGAGAGAAAGGGAGATAGGGAGAGCCGAGAGATAGATGCAACCAGATCCAGCTCTTCCTAAAACTGTACTGTGTTCCTAATTTCAATGACCCCTATCTTAACCCAATTTGAGAGAACTTTTGTTGTTTATAATCAAACAACTCCTGAATGGTTACAAGGAAGATTAGGAAGGCTCCCATATTTTTCCTAATGCACAACTTCTAAGTGAAATTTTAGCTGACCACAGCAGTTGCTTGGCTGTCTCCTTGATGGGGGCACAGTTCCTTTACCCAAGGGTTGCTGTGGTAGTTGAGAGGCAGTACAGCAGCCTTTTGACACTCCTTCGTCCATCAGAAGGAAGCATTTGTGTTCTGTTGCCCTGTCATCTATCTGGCAGGTGTCTGTCTGGCAGAGAAAGTGATGCTATCTGATTTCTGAGGCAAGCTGCTATGAAGCCATTTGCTTCTGCCTCGTCATTAGGATGGTAACTCTGTTTGCCTGAGAAGAAGTCTGGCTTTCTTGAGGCCACATGGAAGGACATGTGGGTACCCTAGTCAATAGATCCTGATGAGCCTAGCTTTTGAGTATCCAGGGTGCTGCTCATCCAATGTAGGCACTCTTGAGGTGGTTCCTGCCCCTGCTGTTTCTCTCTTCCAAGATGAAGCTCCAATATCATGGGACATAGTCAAGCTACTCTGCTGTACTTGGTCTGAACTCCAGCTCTACAGACTCCACGAACATAATCAAATAATGGTTATGTTCTGCCACAAGGCCGGAGGCGTTTTGTTACTCAGAAACATCTTATGAACTGTGAACATGTTGATCCTGAGCAAGACCAGGTTCTGCTAGCACGGCAGGAGAGGCATGGCAGATAACAGGGGTATGACAACCTGCTATGTCTGGCTGCTTCTCCCTATGGTGAATGAGGTTTCTTGTAGATGGATACAGGGTCTCTTCTGCATCACATGACGTCCTTTTGGGGCACCAGAACACATACCCCACAGATAGGATTGACCACAGCAGCACCTCAAGCTGTACAGCATCCTCCAGTGCCCCTAAGGGGCGTCATAGTCTAACTCTGTGTCTATGCCACCATGTTCTGGAATCTCAGGGAGCCCCTGGAGCAGAAAACTGAGGGATGATCCATATCCTTGTCTAGTTTAATAGAACCTTGGAGCAGGGCAGTGGTGTCACACGTCTCTAATCCCAGCACTTGGGGTGGGGGGCAGAGGCAGGCAGCTCTCTATGAGTTTGAGGCCAGCCTGGTTTATAGAGTGAGTTCCAGGACAGTGAGGAACTTGCCTTGAAAAACAAAAGAAACAAATAAACAAAGAAAAAAAATTAACAACAAAAAACTCACCTTGGGATATTACGTAGAAGAAAAGCTCATCTGTTGCCACAAAACCCCACCAAATGCAGTGGTTTAAGGAAGACAGGCATACAATCTCATAGGATCTTCAGCCTAGGGTGGGCTGCCTCTATATCACAGGATTCCAAAGATTCCAAAAGATCCAGATTGCATACCTTTTGGTGCTCTGCCAACTCCCAGAATGTTTCGTTTAAACCTGAAAATTGTGAGGAGAAATAACAAATCCATGCTTGTTTAGTGAAAACAAATTTTATTTTAGAGATGTGCCTAGGACTGGCCAGCCCTCTGTCTCACCCTAAGTCAGGATTTTAGAGAGAAGCCCTGGGTGTGAGGAAGACAAGAATTTTGTCAGGGGTGGGGAGTCTCCAAATGGGGGATTTGGCCAGCAAAATAGGCGGGGCTATAGGAGCACCACAACTTAGCCATAATGACCTCCTGAAACAAAGACATGACTTCCATTCCTAGAACAGGAAGCCCAGAACCATTTGTAGTTAAGGTACCGGTGAGACCTAATCCAATCCTTGAGAAACAGAGGCTGAGTCATAAACAGGAAGGAACCTGGTTTGTCTTTTAAGCCTAGGATAGAGAAAACCTGGTTTTTTTGTTTCCTCATCTGCATGGATGCACCTGAGTCACTGTCCTGCCATTTAGCTGTCATAGCATGAGTTGTGTCCAATAGGAAAAAGAAAGCACACGGCAGACCCATGTCTGGAAGGCACACATGTCACCATCGTTGCACACACCACAGCTGGGAACAGAGTCACTTGCTATAGCTAGGAGCAAAGAGGGCTTCGAAGTGCAGTTTGGGTTGAGCAAACATAAATGATTAGGGTGGGTTTGACAGATTAGATGGTGTGTTCCTTCATCTCTGGCAAACGAATTCCTTACTAAAATTGTCTAGAGGTTTAGATAGTGAAAAATCCTGTTGGATTATTTGTTCAAAATATAATTTTGCTTCTTAGATAGTAACTCAGGATTTTTTTTTTTTTGTTATTGTTTGGTTTTGTTTGCCTAACACACTCCCTCTCAGCCTCTTCCTGCTGGCTTGTATGGTTGCAAAGCAAGAGCAAGCAGCCATGTAGAAATATTTATCAATCATCTGATTTGTGAAACATCTGCTCATGTCTCCTTGTCTGAAAGAGATCACATGACCATGAAGATTATACAGAGCAGAGATGGGTGGGGAGGGGTGATTCTTTATGAGTTATTGCTGTAATGATCTATTCTTGTGTGTTTATCATTGACATTTCCAACCTGGCTATGGGAAAGGACAGCGCAAAAAGTTTATACTCAAAAGGTTAAATTTAAATGAAACAGACGGCTGTGATAGTTGATAGATATCCTAGCGTTTCCCAAATTGTGGGTGAGATTTTCTTTGTACTTGATGCAGCTTAAATAATAGCAAACCATTAGCTAATAAATTCATACAATTCCCAGTGGAAAGTGGTAGCAAATAATATTCTCTGCTGTGGTTTGAAGGAGAAATGTCCCTTACAGGCTCATGTAAGCAGATGTTCCCAAGTGGGTGGTGCTGTGTCCGGAAGGGTGTGGGGCCTTTGGGAGGGAGAAGTTCTCTGGAGAAAGAGGGCTGCATCCCTGGGGCCAGGTTCTGAGGTTTTAGAGCCTGGCTCCACTTCCTTTTCTTTCTTCCTGTTTTCTGTGTGTGCATGAAATGGGATCAGTCTGTTTCCTGACTGCTGGCTGACCGCATGCTTCTCAGGACATGCTTTCCAGCCACAGATGGCATAAGCCAAAATAAACTGTTTCTTCCCTAAGCTGCTTTTATTGGGGGGTATTCTGCCCCAGTTATAGGAAACTAACTAATACATCTTCTAAGTTTAGTAATTATGCTGATGTTTCTTAAGCAATGGCTCACCATGAAAATTACGATTTTTCGTTTAATATTTATTTTTAAATGCAAGCGTCATAATTTTGATTTTGACAGACTTGCTCTATTGTCAGATGTAGTGTCCCATACATTTCCTCTCTACATGTTGGCTGATGGACTACACTAAAGTACGCTAAGAAGCATTCTGTTTCTCTGATAAAAATGCACAAATCATTATGCAACGGGCTAAAATGGGATTTCATTTTTCTTGCCAAGCTTTTACTTCAGTTATCCACTGCTTGCTGTTACAATTTACAGAAAATTAAACTCAGTTTAAGCCATGTGGACGTGTATTGGCTTCGTTCCCAGGCATTCTGAGAGCCTGGTCTCTAGCATCCAGCCTGACTGTTGAGTGGAGTCTTCTCATCTCTCCCTCCTGCTCTGTCCTCATGGCTGCAGTGTCTTCAACTAGCACTTAGGGCCCCAGCTCACTCTTTTGCTTTCAGGGCATGTGTGAAAGAATGCAGTAAAGATAAGAACGTCCTTCTTAGCTATGTTCTCTTTTTTCTACAATTTCCCCTCACTCTCATTTTTCACAGCTGGATTGTTTTCGTGCTGAGTAAGACACGGTGGGAGAGGCAGTGCAATTCTAGGGTAGTCAATTAAACTCCAGTCGAGAGCGAGAGATAGGTCAACTTTGGGGTTCTCTGAGAACACCTGACTACTCTTTAAGGGGTATATCCATCCTGAAACACATCTGAGAAATGTTAGAAAAGGCTTACAGATGCTAAGAAAGCAACCCACTATGGTCACAACTTCTTACTATAACATAAGCATAGTAGGGCATCCGTCTTCCGTCATGATGCCCCAATATCTTCTGCTTCTCTCACTCAATATTATTGAGTTGGGTTTTTATTCTTCAGACCAGTGTTAGAAACTAACAATAATCTGAAGAGAGACTTCCATTCCCACCTAGTCCGGTACTTTCATACACAAATCTTACAAAGGAAATTACATAACCCACTGTTTTATTGAGAAAACACACATTCAAAAATAGCAAGAAGGCTCTGAAATGATGGTAATTGAGGCCTGGGTTATGTCTTGAATAACTTAAAAAATAAAAATTAAAGGAAGCTATCAAAACCCACTTTGCTTCTTTGTGGTGTTGGGGGTTGATCTGGTTGCTGCCCAAAGGAGCAAACTCATGTACCCCAAAACCTTGCCTATAAACTTATTCCCCATGAAAAACTTTACCTACCAGGAAAGTGGGTCAGGGGGAGGACATCCTATTGAGACTTTAGGTGTCAGAAGCCTGGGAGAATGAGGAAATAGAAGTATCTAGAGGGTCCTGGAAAACAATAGGCGGGGTCTGAGCCCTGGGGGCCTCCTCAAACTATGGCACCAGCCAAGGAAAATATAGGCAGTAAACTTCAAACCCCTACCCAGACTAGCCAACGGACAGGACATTCTCCACCGTTAAGTGGAGGAGGAGATCTGACTTTCACACAAACTCTGGTGCCCCATATTTGACCATGTCCCTTGGATGAGGACGCCTGGTGGCACTCAGAGGAAGGATAATAGGTCACCAAGAAGAGACTCGATACCCTATGAGCATATACAGGGGGAGGAGGTCCCCCTCAGTCACAGACATAGGAGAGAGAAATAGGGGGAAGCGGGAGGGAGGGAGGAAGGAATGGGAGGATACAAGGGATGGGCTAACAATTGAGATGTAATATGAATAAATTAATAATAAAAAAGGAAAAAAAAGAATAAATGTGGAAAAAAAAACTTATTCCTTTTTGACCAATAAAATGCCAACACTCCTGAGCAGGGCAAATGGGATAGGTGTGGCTAAGACTCCCCAAAGGAGTCAGAGACCAGAAGAGGATCTTGAAAAGGAGCCAGGAGAGGAAGAGTCTAAGGAAGGCCGGTGGGAATGGAGGATTTGGCCCAGGTTAAGAACATTAGCGAGTATTTTGGAATTATGAATGGGAATAGCTTTGTAGAAATTATTAGAAGCAGATGATATCTGCTGGAGACTAGGAGCTATTGGAGGATAGTTTAGGAGGTAATTTCTACCTTTCAGCATCTGTGTTTTCATTGATTGCTAGCAGGTTAGAAAATACCGCTGTAATAATAATTAGCCTATAATAAACATTTATTAGGCTATGCTTCTACATTAACCACAACAACGTAGATGGAAGTCAAACCTGGTTCTTCAGACTTTGAACACTGTGCTCTTTTCACTAACTTACACTGTTCCAAGTTTGACTACCTTTATCAGATCATTCCTGTTTACTCTAAAAGTCTCTCTGCGATCCAGAGAGAACATTTTTAGGAATAGAAGAGAAAAATCACATTTTCTAACTTCTTCCATGCTTTGTAAGAAGTAACTTAGAAAAAAATAAAATTAAAAAGCTCTGTTTTCTTCACAAATAAGCCAAGCTGTTCTATTTTTACATACATACGCTCTACAGCTAGCTGCTGGTTGTGTGCTTTCTTCTGCCCTTGTTTAAACGTTTTTTGTTTTTTTTTGTTGTTGTTGGTTTTTGTTTTTTTTTTTACATTTTGTTTCAAGTGACACCATAGGCTTATGTTTGCTTATTTTAGCTCTATGTTGCTGTGTGTTTAGGTGATTTTGTTTGCTCGTTTTGTTTTGTTTTCACAGAAACTGAATTCTTCACATTCTTGTACTAAAATCAAGGCTGGCACATCACTTGACTCTGCTTGGCATCCTGTAGCTCAAGCCTTTATGCAACAGCTTGGTAAAAATCTAACAGTGACTAGAAAGGATGGTTTTACTTTCTTCCACAGGGTCAATTTGATCTAAACTCCAGATATGTGCGTCTAGTTTTGCCTCTAGTAATCCTTCTTGGGTGGGATCTTAAGAAAAAGCCAACTTCAAGACCAATTCTCTTAATTTAGCTTTGCTGCATGATGCATTATAGCAGGTGTCTAAACATGAGGGGCAAAGTCTTCCTGACTAGGTGTCTTAGTCAGTGTTCTATTGCTGAGAAGAGACATGATGAGACATGGCAACACTTATAAAGGAAAGCATTTAATTGGGGCTTGTTTACAGTTTTAGAGCTTTAGTCCATTGTCATCATGGTGGAAGCATGGAGAAGCAGGCAAGAGTTCTATGTCCAGATGTGACGGCAGCCTGAAGAGATAGACACTGGGACTGGCTTGGGCTTTTGAAATCCCAAAGTCCACCCCCAGTGACATATTTCTTTTTAAAAAGGCCATACATCCTAATTTTTTCAAATACAGCCATTCCCTGATGAGCAACTCTTCAAATCTGTGAGCCTATAAAGACCATTCTTATTCAAACCACCAAATCTCAAGGTTTTCTAAAAGAATTCAAATTCCTGGGTCCAACACTGACAGATGGCAGTGCTAACAGAATGCCTCGATTCTATTAAGCTATAAATAGTTGCAGGAGTAGTAAATGAGTTGCCTAGATCTACATTAAAATTTCAGATCTAGCTAAAATTAGATGGAGCTCCTTACGTACAAGCATCTTCGTATGATTTGGTCTCAACTAAATCTTCTACAAAATTTAGGACTTCAAATTAATTTCTTTAGTTGGTATTTCTATATTTCTATCCTAGCTGGAGAATTCTCAGATTTTATAGCTGGCAATCAGCTGCAAAGTCTCTCTTAGAATTGTGAGAATTACCCTTTTTCACAAACACCTTTATAGTTTACTTAAAGAATTTAGTCTTGTCTTCCTAACAAGCATTTTCTCTTCTTTGAGGTGGAAACTACTTTTTTTTTTCATCCTTTGTCCCTTGCAGTTTCTATCCACTGTTCTTTGTCTTAGCCAAATAATGGTAGTTCCATGTCCCTTGCAATTACAAGTCTAGCTATAAACACATCAAAAGAGTTATGCAGCGAAAGAGTATCTCAGAAATTGGGGGCCACGGAATGCCACAGAAATTATAGCACACAACAGACCTCATGCAAGAGATTTGTTGAGGGGGCTGTGTGGGTAAGGGGGACAGGGGATGAAAATGAGTACCTCTGATCTGGGATGGTGGGCTTTATAGGGGGTATGGAGCATAAACCAACAATGGAATTGAGCCATTGGTACTAAGTCACTGAAGGTGCGGTGAGGGCTAGGGCATGCGGAAACTGAGGAACCTGGGTCCAGAATGTGGGCAAGACTTTTGGTGGTTCTTAGAAAGCCCAACACACATGATACAGTTCTAATTAATTACATAGGAGAGTCTGTTGGGTGGCTTTCAACAAATGTCCCTCCTTATGAAAAGTGAAAAAAGACAGTTGTCTAGAACAGACAGAGGGTATGTTTATATTTGAATGTTATGCCTGAAAATGCAGCAAACATTTAGTGACCTCAAAAGGAACTGGCCTGAAAGTCATGTGTTGGAGGAAGGTCCAACTGTGTTTTCAAATGCTAATTTCAGTGCCTTGGAGATCTGGTTACCACCCTGCCATGGGCGTTGTTATGAATGTTGAACTGTCTCCTGTAACCATGTGGTGATAAGGAACCTTCCTCAATTATCCCTGATTGGATAAATAAAGATTCTGAAGCCTATGACTGGGTAGAAGAGAGGTAGGAAGAGTTTTAGGTTTCTGGATTTGAGTTTGAGAGATGAGAGAAGAGAGGGAGAAAGCAGCAAATCAGCAGGAGGAGAGAAGCCAGAGAGAAAGGAGTCTGAATAAGGCAAATGGTGGTGAGCATGTCGTTGTAGGAACAGATTGATGGAGCAGAAGCTGCCCTGGGAGTCATCAGATTGGTAAGTGATTGGTTTTTATGTGGGTTTTAAAGGTACTAGGAGTAGATGGCTCAGAATCTGCCCAGAATAGTGCTTACAGCTTAAAAATAAGTCATAGACTCTCTATGTCAGTCATTGGAGAGGTAGCTGGTTAGAGAAAACCACCCTTAATGATTTACTGTATTGATTAATATAGAAAGAATAATTCATCTTTCTACAGTCATGTCTATTGTATAGGATTGCAAAATAGAAAGTTGGAAAAGGTGAATCATGGTATTAGGTTTCTCCAGAGAAATAAAAGTCAATGATATATTGAGAGACTTTATTACGAAATTTGTTTTCTGCGGTTATGGAAGCTGACAATTCAGAGAATTAAGAAAGCTTGTGGTATATATCGCTTCAAAGTGCAAATGCCTGAGAAACAGATGTGTTTATGGGAGGGCTGTGATAGCAAATCCTTGGATTCATAGGAGCTCTTTAACACAGGAGTTCTTCTGTCCCAAAATCGAGGAAGATGCTATCCCAATTCAAGAGACCACTGTTATCACCAGCCACCAACCACCACCAAGTGTCCCAGGTGTGTGCTGTGGATAAAAGGACCACCAGCCACCCCAGCTCCCTCCCTCCCTTCCTCCCTCCCTCCCAGCCAATCAGCTTAAAGGTCACCCTGTTGGCCAATCAAGTTTGTATTAATTACGCTGTTGCTGAAGTCTGCTTCCGTAAGGGGTATAAAACCCCACTGCTTTTGCCGTTCGGGGTTTGGGCAGGCAGACACCGTCGTGGTGGATCAATAAAAGCCTCTTGTGTTTGCATCGATCTCTGACTCTGTCTCTCATTGGGGCTTCCAGGAAAAGACTCTCCCGACACGAGACTTACACTCACAGTATACGTTTCAACTGCTGTCCTTGTCCGGCATGTTCTAGTCTCCATGCTTCCGCAGGGCCACTGCCATGGGTCAGAACACTTTGCCGTGTTAGTTACTTTTCTTTGCTGTGTTAGAATACAGGACAGAATCAAGGAAGCAACTATTTGTTGTGGCTCACTGTTGGGATATAATCCATTATGACAGAAGGGCATAGTGGAGAAACACGGGCATGGCAGTGGCTCACAGCTGGACAGCGGACGCATGAGGTGGCGTGCTACGTTGCATTGGAGGTTAGAAATCAGAGAAGACACACAACTATAACCCATGTGGTCTATCTCCCAGTGTCAGCCCACTTTCTAAAGTTTCTACAACTTTTCCAGACAACACCTCCGGCTGGAAGCCAGGCATTCAAACACACAAGCTAGTGACAGACATTTCACATTTAGTCAATCAGCATTTCCCTCCCTCCCAGAGTGATGAGTGATGATGAGTCAACCAAGTTAGTCTTTGCAGTGCCGCCTAAGTTACTGTTAAGGTGGTGCTGTTAAGGTGGAGCCTCTGGGACTGAGGCCTATCTGATGTGATACCAAAACAGGAAAAGGAACAATATAGTTTGCAAGTTAATTGGAAACCAAAACGGGAAAATATACCTTGCTGGTTAAAGGTTCCATTTGCAGTTAAGACAGTTAAGAATAAGTTCTTGTTTGTCTTATGCTTGCTTGATCTATCTGTACCAGATGTGCCTGATCACATGTGGGCAGGAGGTACATAAGCAGGAAATACAAAAGGATGTATACTTGCCTCTGATTGGACCTGACAGAAAATGTGGTGGCCTTGTGGTTTTGCCTTTTAAGCCTCAGCAAAATGTGACTTGTGCTGTTTCCTGGGAAGCCAAAAATGGACCTGGCAGGAGTCTATCATGCTGGCTAGTATTTAATTAAAGCTTGCTTCAAATTTGGCTCAAAATTGTGGAGCTGGTTTTTCTCTTGAGAACACTAACCAACACGGGTCATGAAGGCTGTAAAGTGTTGTCTGCTTCTGGTTCTGCATGGAACTGCTTGTTTCTTTATATGAATAAACCACACTCCTGCTGTGAGCTCTTACTACCATGGGCCAAACAAGGAACACCACATCATCCCTGCCATGGTGTACGGAAATGTCCTAAAACCACAAACCAGTGATGACAAAAATAATGAATACATTTAACCATCCAGTCTCCTGGGGTTGTCAGATGGTCCCCTTCAGTATTCCCAGCACCTCCTAATTGAACCCCCTGTTAAAATATGTGGCACTGAGGTAAATTGCCCGGTTGTCTCTTATATCTGCCCATATTGTTCATTTTAGTTTTTCCTATGTTTAACATATCTCCTGACACAAAACATTTAGTTAATAAATATGTATTAGTGAATATAAAAGTAATGCTGTAACCCAGGCTTGAATTTATGGAGAGGGTTCTATTTTCTCCTTTGGCTGATCTATTCCTGGTGTGTTTTAGACCATAACATCCTCCTAAGGGTGGGGAGGATCAAAGAGAGCAAGGACCACCTGAAGCTCAGTGACGTTTATTGTCCAGATTCTTGAGAAATGGCAAGGGACTCCGGGGGTCCTGTGGCCTCAACCCTGGGCATAGTCTTCTGAATTCCCACTCTGCCAGCATAGCACTCCATAGGGGAGGCTGGTCTCTGGGGCCAGGCATGGCGCTGTGAGGAAGGACTGTGTGTGCTGGTGGTGGAGGACGGCATTGCGCCTTCATGTCCTGCTATCATGTTGCTAGCCAGATGTTGGCAGACATGAAGGCTTTTGAGGACTGACCGTTTCCTTTTAGTCAGCAGCTTGTAAAACCAGGAGCAGGAACTGTAGAGCTTTGATAATAATCAAAATAATGATGTCTGAGTTTTATCTCTGGTCTTTGGTGGAGAAGTGACATTCTAAACTGCCATTATGAGTTAACTATCTAATGGAAGGGTTTCTGGTAAAAACAAAAAACAGAAACGCAGACACGACATTGTCCCCTTCCTTGAGAGTTAGTGCAAAGGGCCTATCACTCATCTTGACAAGAGGATGCCCTTCAGGAAGTAGTCTGTTTCAGAAACTCTGAGGCATTGTATAAAGCCTGCCTTAAAATGTAGATTGGAAGGTAAGTCCACTGTCCACTTTGACCCTTTGAGATTGCTTTCCTCCACAGTTATCTCTCTGTCCTCTGTCGAATCTCACCTTTGAGAATTTTTCCCTTCCTTTTTTCACTCTATCGCTGCATTGCTTTTCCCCCAATGGCCTTTGTGGCTCCTGTCCACTGTCCACTTGAGAAGAATCCTCTTTACTGTAATAAATTCCTTCTGTCTTCTGATCTACATTGTATGTGTCTCACTTGAACTCTTCTGCGTGGACCACGATGCTAGGAAACCGAGGGAGGCAGAGGAAGGTTATAGTAACGTTCTCACCTCTGGCATTTTGAACAAAGCACTAAGGCCCAGAGGGTGCTTGAGAAATACTAGAGGGGCCAATTTGCCCAAACTGTCACATGCTTTGCATGGCTGACCTTCAGTGGAAAAGAGCAGGAGATTAACAATCAGACATCCAGAGCCAAATTCACCCCTCATTTAGATAGAAGCTATGCCCTCATGTAAGACAGTGGTCTTTTGGTTCCCATCACCACGTGCACTCAGCTCCCCCAGAGGTGCTTAGAGACAGCTTCTGGGCATTAGTGAATTCAACTCCTTACTTGGCAGACTTCTTTCTGTTATAGCAAGGTCCCTCCAGGGGCAAGGAGGTAACGAACATGAAACCGAATCCATGGAGAGCTGACACAAGGACTCGTTCTTGCTGGGTGAAGCCCTTACTAGGTTCTCACAAAAAAACACCTTTGTGTTCTTGCTGGATTGAGCAGCTGGGGTGAATGTGCCTTGAGTAGCTGTTTCACACCTGCCATTTCTTGGCAGGTCTCAGCTGGATAGGTCAGCCTCTCTGAGGAACTTGATGCCAACCTCTAGGCTCCAAATGTCCAAGTGGGACAAAGGCGGACAGGCGCAGAGTCCTTTCTGTTAGGGCCTACTGTAGGCTGAACTGGTGTATCCACTAAGAAAAGGAACTCTGGAGAAATGTAAGCTGCACTTAATGAAGATTTCCTTTTATGTAACCTACCTGAACCCGACTCACAATAAACTATGCAACACATCTGCCCTGAATGCCTCCTGTGTGCCACATGTTGTAGAGGTGTGCAGATATAACCACGAACAAAACACAATCCTCAGAGATTATCACTTGTAGAAATAAGCTTTAGCCAGCCCCTTCCCTTCTGTTTCTTAGTGGCCCATTTACTCTGGACAAGAAACCAAGATGTGTGACTGCTGTCAGTTCTCAGGCGGAGGACGTTGCTAAGCACGGGGCAGAATGCTGGGAAATACTGTGACTCCCCGAGGAGGAGCAAGGACAGCTAAGAGGAGGAGTCACATACCAAGAGTTCCCTGATTTAGTTCTCTCCAGTCCACACGAATAAGCTAGGCATTGTTTCGTTTTGTTTGTGCCGCCCAGACTATTCCAGAACTCACTATATAGTCGATGTTGGCCTCAAATTGGAGATAATACTCCTGTCGAGGAGTGCTGGGATTGTGTTTTGAATCGCTGTACCTACCCAGGAGCGCCCCTACTTTCTCCTTAGCACCTGAGCAGGAGTCCCACCCTGGCACATCGCCTGAGTGTTTCCCTTGTCTAGTTTGCTCAAGACTTTGCCCTTAGGAGTTCAATGCTGATCTAGGCACAAGAGCCGTGCCCTGCAGAGTACAGACATGCCTGGAAGGCCCAAGGGAAGCTTGATGCACTCTCATTATCACTGATATGGAAGTCAGACTGATTTTCTTCCCAGAAAACACATTGCCATAAAAAAAAATGTTCCAGCTGCTCCGTGGGAAATGTTTTATTTTCAAATGCGGTGTCTCTGAGGTGGCAGCATGACTACTTTTCCACAGGATTGCTAGTTGGACTCCTAATCTCCCCAGGGAGAGCCTTTGGGGGGCGGGGTATCAAATCTGCTGCTTGCCAAAGATGCACTTGACTTAAGCACAATTCAAAATGAATTAAAAAAAAAAAAAACACACACACACAACGCAACAACGAATGAAAAACTTTTTGCAATTTAGTTAAAATAAATGGTCTCCTTTAGAACACATTGGGAGTATAAAAGAGAAGTGCAAAAATAATAACTGTGTCTTGGATGTTTCTTTTACAGCTTTCCAAGAGTTTTGTCTCCTCCAAATGGGCAACATGAGAGGAACTGGGGGGCGGGGGTGGGGCAGAAAACAAACTGGAGGCGAAAGACATGCCATTATTAGAAGGAAAAACAGGACAGTATGATGGAAGCGGTAGCTTCAGTGGTTCCTGGAGACAGATCGACTCTTTGAGATTTAGGCAGACCTCTTCTGCCTGTGTTGCCTGGAGACTGTGCCACAGTGACAAACGACCTGACTGTGCAGCAACTGCTAGAAGGCACTTTCGCAGGAACAGGGAAGAGGTCTGGGACGTGGTGGGGGTGGGCGTTGGCAACCCTGGTCCCGGTCCTCCCGCCGGGCATGGTGATAATGGGGGTGGGGCCAGCGGTGGCGGTGGAGTGCCTGGTGCTCCCCAGACCCCTCGTGGATCTCAGCTTCTCCCTCCCGCACGCAGCACACAACTCCCAGGCGCCTCCGTAGCCGCCGCCAGAGCCGGCAGTCCCCCGCCTGGAAGAAGAGGTAGACGTAAGGGTTGAGGGCGCTGTTGGCCACTTCAACGACACTCATCGCTACCACCAGGCCCTCTCCCTCCCAGCCACTCGGGGGCCCCGACGACCAGGCGGCCGCCAAGCGGGCGGTGAAGTAGGGCAGCTCGCAGCCCACGAAGAGAAGAGCCAACGCCAGGCTCATTTTCAGGCTCTGCACCTTGGCCCGGGGCAGCGCACTGGGCAAGGGGCCTCGGGTTGGACTGGCCGACCAGGGCGCTCTGGCTACCCGAGCCTGAGACCCGCGCTTCCACCAGACACACAACAGGTGGCCGCAAGAGATGCCCATGATAGCGACTGGTGCTGCGAAACCCATGATAGCCTCGTAGAGCGCGTAGACCTGCAGGTGCCAGCGCGGCAGGGGCGGAAAGATGCTCCCGCAACCATGCTCTCCCGGCCAGGCGCTGGCAGCTGGAGACAGAGGAGCGTCCCAACGCACCACGAAGGTAGGCGGCAGCGCCAGCAGCAGAGCCAGCAGCCAGCCCAGGACAGCCAGGGCACGCGCGGACAGCTGCGGACCCTGAGGACCGCGCACCGCGAGCTGGCGCTCGAGGGTGATGAGCGCCACCAGGTGGGCTGAGGCGCCCCGCCCGGATGCCTGCAGCAGCTGCGAAAAGCCGCAAGCCAAGTCGCCCAGAGCTGGACGTGGGTCGCCCAACAGCTCCCAAGCCAGCTGCGACAGCGCAGTGCCCCCGCTTGCATACAGGTCGGCTGCTGCTAGCTGCATCAGCAGGAAGTCCATCTTGCGACGCTTGGGACCCGGCCAGGGCCGGCTGCTGCCGCCGCATAGGCGGCATAGCACCGTGGTGTTGCCCGCCACCGCGGTCACCAGGATGATCCCTATGAAGAGCAGGTGGATCCGGTGGCTGGGTGGCCCGCGTGGCGGTGGCTGCGGTCCCGGGACAGAGTCTCCCTGTCCCGAAGTCAGGTTGAGACTCCAGCTCGGCAAAGTGGGCACGGAGAGGTTGGCCGCCGGAAGCAGAGCTGAGGGGCTGAAGGAATCCTCCTCCATCCTTAATCTGAAAGAAGGAGAGGTGCGGTTGAGAGCTGTACTTGCTTAAAATGCCAAACTGGAGGCGAGGTGGTGCGGGCCGCACCGTAGGGTGTCTGCGACTTCCCAAAGTTAGTTGAAAAAGCACCCACATCCAGGGCGAGATGGATTCGGGTGGATTTGTGCTTATTTGTTTTTGTAGGTTGTTCTCGTCATTTGTCACTCAAATGTGGGTTGTACATTCGAGGAACACACATGATCCCTATTCTCCACCTTCTCTGCATTTCGCCCCCTCCCCTAATCCTAGCAGAGCCTTTTCTAATCCTTAGGGACGCCACAAGAGGGGTCGGTGGACCTCTGGGCTCTGGAAACCGTGCCCTGTGGCGTATAGCCATACAGAAAATTGTGTATGTGACCACTACAGAGGCTGATTAATGTTAATCCAGAAGCAATATGTGTGATAGGAATCTCCTGCCTGAGTTTGTACCCCTTCCCCCAGCAATTAATTCTGTGATTGTCAACAGGAAAAAAATTACGAACACTACCTTTGATTAAAACAAAATTTTTGTAATGCCATATGTCTGTACTAGCTTGAGAAACACAAGGACACAAGAAACCCAACAGGGCCCCCCATTTCTCCCACTTCTTATCCTGCTGGGTACCAGCCCAGAATGTGAGCTAGGCAAGCAGTTTACCACGGAACTACACCTAACCTCTAACAGGTTTTTGAGCAGAACTGATAGATAAATCTCTGATAGGGCGGGCTATTCCTTCCTCTGCCTGCAGAGAGAACCAAGGGCCTTACTGTTGCCTGGCAATTCGGAACAGCTGAGGTTTGCAGATGCTTTTCAATACTCTCGTTACTAGAAGCAGGGAATGGCAGCTGCTCTCTTCTCTTCAGTGATGTAAAACTCATCTTGTTAGTCTGAAGAGGGCACTAACAGGATTTTATACAAATGGTGGTTCATGTATTGAGTCCCCCTGGTATTTCCACCCAGTGAGGGATGTGTCATGAAGGCAGGCTCCTATCTCCCCTGATTCCGGTTTTCCAGCAGATGGGAGGTTGCTAGGAGTGGCTACGCCTCCAATAAGCCCAGAGAAAAGGTGACTAAGAAAAATGATGCGGCGGCCAATTTTTAAAAAAGAAATGCAACTCACAGGAAATGGTTTGGATTTAATGCTGCTGCTTTTAGCCCGACTTCACAAACATATTTCAGTTTTCCCGTTGGAAGCATCAATTTGTCTTTTGTGCACCCATCACATTCATCATAGTGAAAGTAGAATTGCTTGTACTTCCTGGTCTTGGGCCAGGGAGTGTGGGTGTCTACTGCTTCCCAGGCAGGTTTGCTACGTGCAGATGCGTGAGTCAGGAAGCCTTGGTGGCTGTTTATCTTCATGCTCGTTGCTCTAGGAATCTGTTTCTAAGGTCCATCATTTTGACCAGGGACATTTGTCATTTTCGTTACACACGTGCCTGATGCTGGTCCTGCTACATGGCAGATATCAGTAAACATGTGTCCAATGGATGAATTAGTGACTATATAATGCATGTCAGGTAGTTTTGAGCAAAGTTCTGGGCTTGACTATTCCTGTACCACATAAGATGCCTTTCAATATTGGTGCCAGCATCATCGTCTAGAGGAGCCCCAGTAAGATCTGAGGGCATGTGGATGAGGACGTCTTTCTTTTCTGGGACGTTGGAGGAAAAGGTAGAGTGCCAGCAATGCAGAATTTCAATCCTGATAAAACACTCCTTCTTCAGCGAGTTTGTCCAAGGCATTTTTTTTTTTCTGGGTACCACATGGTCCAGTCTTTTCCTTCTGAGCAGTGCCCGACAGCCAATGGCTCCTCTACCAAATGTCAGTTCAATTATTTCTCAAAGTAATTTTACAATTTGTCAGAATGTTCTCATAAATTACAAAACAATTCTACCACGGAAACTTCATTCCCCCTGAACTTCAGAAAGACTTGATAAGATGGTGACTTTAAAATACAGTTCATTTCCAGGGAACATGACAGCCACAGCTGCTTGGGCTGCCAGAATCAGTTGTGGTCACAGAATACCCATGGAATGAGCTGACCCTGGCTCCCCCACATCCATTTTCCTCTTTTTTGACATCACCTACTACCTGGCATTGATAATGGTACTGAAGTAGCAACCAGGGTATTAGGATGTATATAGCGTCATTTGTCCCCTTTTGACTCCTGGCTACAGAATCAAAGAAGTGGTAAGAACTTGGAAAAGTAGGTGTATTCCCACATGCTAATAGCTATACACACAAGTGGCTAGCTTTTGGATAGGTCCAGGGTGCGGGTGGTGCTGTTGTCACAACTTATGAACACTTGCTAAAAGGAGACTGGAAACCCGATAGCGATGAACAGCTGGAGCTGTCCTTCCCTTCCAAGGTAACCCTGCTGGGTCACCTTTACATGCCAGATGACCAGAGCATAGTGCTATGCTCCTTCACGGCATCTTTCTTGTGACCATAAAGGCCATCGTGAGGACGCAGGATTCTGCTGTGACTCTTGCTCCCTGTGAGGATATCTCAAGTCAGATGCTGTTTATCTGGAAGCAACAGAATTTATCATGTGAAAAGAAAAGTGAAGCAAAACTGCCTCCCGACAGGTACTGCCTGACCCCAACCTGTCAGAGGCTCGAGGTGGTGGAAGGAGATGGGGAATTTGTGACTGGGTGTGGTGGTGCACGCCTTTCATTCCAGCACTTGGGAAGCAGGTGCAGGTGGATCTCTGAGTTCAAAGCCAGCCTGTTCAGGACAGCCTGTTACACAAAGAAATCCTGTCTTGGAAAAACAAAAACAAACTAACAAAATAATTTGAGTCAATAGCAAGTTCCAGGCCAGAGATACACAGTGAGATCCTGTCAGAGAGAGAGAGAGAGAGAGAGAGAGAGAGAGAGAGAGAGAGAGAGAGAGAGAGAGAGAGAAGAGAGGGAGCCAATGCTATTCTGAGTTCAGCTTTGAATTACCGTAAATTTCTTTCTTTCGGACATTAAGAATTGTATTAATTCAAAAGTTATGTTTCTTTTTCTTTTCATGCTTTGATTCCATTTTGAATTATTTCAATTATTCAATAGTGCCAGCATAGTAAGATGGCTCAGTGGGTAAAGGTGCTGTCCACCAAGCCCAATGCCCTGAGTTTCATTTTTTGGGATCTTTATGGTGAAAGTAGAGAACAGAATCCCTATGCCATCTATCTATCTATCTATCTATCTATCTATCTATCTATCTATCCATCTATCCACCTATCCACCCATCCATCCACCCACTCACCCATCCATCTACCCACCCATCCATCCATCCACCCACCCACCCACCCATCCATCCACCCCCACACCCCATCCATCCACTCATCCATCCATCCACCCACCTGTCCTTCTGTCCATCTATCCATGTTTACTGTAAAAGCCTGATAAGTGAGCTCTGTCCCTAGACCCTATGTGAAAGCAGGGGACAGAAACCACTATTAATATTGTTCTCTGGCCCCCACACACATGTCCACAAATACTATACACATAGGCAAGAAATAATAATTGAATAACAATAAAATTTAAATTAAAAAAGAAAAAGCTACTGTAGACAGTAAAGGGGTTCAATACATAACAAATAGATAGTGTGCACGGACAAAAATAAGAATGAGATAAATGAAGGTCAACTGAAGTAGAATTTGTAACAGGGCCTCCGAGTTAGTAGGTCCAGAGACATTAGCATGACTGACTCCATAATGAAAGTGCCATCCATGCTGTAAAACTCAGTTCGCAGACAGGACCACCTACTAACACTAAAGCAAAGGCTAACCCATTGAAGTCTGCGGTTCTGGGGAAGTCTTTAAATGGACTAACCTGGCTTTTTGGCTTCTGGCTAACTGTTCTTGTTAACTAAAGAATGTCAACCCAGAACATGGTTTTTGTGCTTGAAAGGTCACTCTGAGAGAGAGGCTCAGGGGTACATTGGGAACCCAAACACCCAGCGTAGCCACCAGCCTGCTATTGGCTTAAACCCATGTCCGACCAGTCTTCTCTGGTAGATACCCCACAACAAAATAATAAACAATGTAACAACTAGGAATACAGTCACTTCTGGCTCACACTGAGGCCACTGATAGGGCTTCACAAACACAGCAGTGAGGCAGCACTGAGGTTTTCTGGTGCATGGGTGGTATTTTTCCTTTTTCAGACAGGGTTTTTATGTAGTCCAGCCTGGCCTCTATGCCAACGTGTAAACAGAATGACTTAATTCTCTCTAAATTATGTTACAAAATTAATGACTTAATTTAACAGGATTTTAAATCCCAGCATTCAGAAGGCAGATCTCTGAGTTCAAGACCATTCTGGTCTAAAGAGCTAGGTTCCAGGACAGCCACAGCCACACAGGGAAACCCTGTCTCAAAAAAAATAAAACAAAAAAACCAAAACAAAACAGAACAAAACAAAAACAAACAAACAAACAAAAAAGGAAAAGAAAAGAAAGAATTCTCCATTGTGATAATTAACAAATAGTCCACATTTGTATGGAAATGTTATGCGAGAGTAGCTGGGACAAAAGAGAGGAGTCCAAGCCAGGCATGGTGGCGCACACCTTTAATCCCAGCACTTGAGAGGCAGAGGCAGGCAGATTGCTGTGAGTTCGAGGCCAGCCTGGTCTACAAAGTGAGTCCAGGAGGGCAAAGGCTACACAGAGAAACCTTGTCTCGAAAAACAAACAAATAAAAAAGAAGCCGGGCGTGGTGGTGCACGCCTTTAATCCCAGCACTTGGGAGGCAGAGGCAGGCGGATTGCTGTGAGTTCGAGGCCAGCCTGGTCTACAAAGCGAGTGCAGGACGGCCAAGGCTACACAGAGAAACCCTGTCTTGAAAAACCAAAAAAAAAATAAAAAAAAAAAAAAGAGAGGAGTCCATGAGGCACTGGGCCCCAGAGTAACAGGGCAGTGTGTGAGAAGCAGGGAGTTCGGAAAGGCCATACTCCAGGAAGGGATCTTGGCACAATCAAATCAGTGGAGGAAAAGATAATGCATTCAACATAAGATGCAGTTAAGTCAATAAAAGGTCAACAGTTTAGCAATTAAACAAAACTGAAGAAAATAGCAATGCTAAAAACTGAAGTTAGATCTTTAATATATTCTTCATGGATCAGTGATCTAAGGGTTAAAAATAAAAGTACTTATGACATCAGAGAGAAGAGCATTCTAAATAGGACACAAACCTATTGTTTTAAAAACTTATCTGTATTACCTGTATTATCTGTAGGCCCGGCTAGCAATCAATCAAGACACAGACACTTGTTATATTTTAAGATAGCCTTAGTTAACCTGGGGCAGGGCACATATCAATCCTCTAAACTGCCTCCCACAGTGGGTCAGGCATGGGATCCCCACCTCAATCCCATGCCATCTGCTTCTAATAACTTCTATCAAGCTAGCTCCCATCCATAACCCCATATATTTGCTCATGTTCTTCATCTGGGCCGGATTCTCCATCCACGCCCCTGGCCATGTGCTTCTCCTCCAGCTAACCCATGGTGGCCTTCCTCTCTTCACTTCAGGTCTCTCTCCACTTGACAGTCCTTCTTCCCAGAATTCCTCTCTCTCTTAGCCCCACCTATCTCCTTTGCCTTGCCCAAGTGGGATGGCTTTTTATTAAGCAAAAGGTAAATCACAGAGACAGTAAGCAGTAATTAGCATCAAAATACATCAGACCATCCCCCAACATCTCCGCTTTTCTGTCTAAATAAAAAAGGCCATTTTTAAATACAGTAAGTACAATTATGAAAAATTATAAAAGCCAATAGGTAAGACTTACATACATAATTTTTAATCAAAATTTATTTGGCAACCTTGCAGAAAATATTATCTATTCTATCTTGCTAAATCTAAAGTTTTGAACCTAAATCCACATCTATTAAAGCTCAAATCCATCAACCTAAAAGTATCTATCTAGACTTAAAAGTATCTTTTTAATTCTTAGACATCTAAGCTTAATTTTAAAATTAACTATCTGGTCTCCAACCCCAGAGACTTGAGAAGGAATAAATTTAACTAACTGAGTAAAAGGGAAGTGCAGGTTAGCAGCTTCCAAAACGGAAAAATGACAGTTTACTGCCTGAACAGACACCCAAAACTCTAACATTGGAGCATGATCTTCAGCCTTCTGGCCCAGTATATCTGACAGACATATTTGTGAGGCCGGAACTATTGAGGACTTGCTTACCCTGTCTTGGCAGAGTCAGGCCGTCTACTCTGCATGTATCCAAGCTTGCCCATTATAGGCAGAACTCTCTTTGGGAGAAATGAGGACATTTTTGTCCAGTGGCTGTTTTGCCACACTCAAGCCATCTCTCCACAAGGAGGTTCTTCAATGCTCATCACCTTCTTTGTGCTAGGCTGGGTACTGCCAAGAATTGACTTTTCGTATTGTCAAAGAATCCTTAAAGCAATAAAAATATTTTTTAAATGCCATATTTTGTAGGTCTCTGAGGTTTTCGAAGACCTTATCTAACTATTTTACCCTATCTATCTATAAAATCATATCTGTTAAACACAGCAGTATATTCTTATACTTGACATGACTATGAATTAATCAACAATTGACTTTTATTGCAATACCAGATTTGAATTTCATTTCAATGTATCAAAATTAAACCTACTTTGTATCAATATACAAAATTCTGTATCAATGAATCAAAATTAACCCTATTTGTGAGTAACAATTAAGGCCTCAAGTTGAGGAGTAGATTCAACAATCTACTTTTTGTCCTATTATCCCTACATTTCCCTTTCTTTCTTTACAACCTCTATCTCTATACCTTTTAATGACAATATATATCTATAGCTCCAGAAAACAACCAAAAACCTACCCAACCCCCCTTAAGGGAAATAGTGCATTTTTCTCTTAATGTTTCTTCAAGCCGATTTGGGGCAGAGAATACCTGTAGGGGGCCCAAATAAAAAAATGGCTAAACAAGCTGAGAACAGTATTTGTGGTCCAGTCTTTAAATGTTGAGAAATTACAGGCTTAATATTAGTCCTGAGTGGGACAGTCTGAAATGCTGGACCAATTTGGATCAGGAGCCTTCTTTGAAGCTGTCCTTTTCTGATGAGGAACAGCAACCAAAGCACTTGGGGCTGGAACATGAAGGATGCAGGATGTCAGTGTCTCAGCATTTTGGAGGAATGAATCCTGTCAGGTCTGATCCAGTATTAATGTCTGGTTCTTTCATTTTGAAAACATATAATGCTTTACAAGCATTATATAGTCTTAAAACTATGAAAGTATTAGGTATGCAGGATGCACATGTCTCAGCCAGTCTCAGAGCTATTTCCATGTAGTGAAATTAGCACTGTAAGTTAACTGCTTGTTCTGCAGTTTGAATTCATATAGGCATAGACTCATTTAAGTTAGTCTCTCTTTTATCTAGGTCTGTTTAATTTTGACCTTTTAAAAAAGATGAAATATAATATCACCATTAAGAATGAACATACAATTATCATATTGGAATAAAACAAGATTGTATAGTTTTATTTATTTTTTTATTTTATAATTATTATTTTTTTGATTGTATAGTTTTAAATGTCCTTTGTTAAGGCTCTGTGGTGCTTGATGTATAAGCTAGGCTGCAGCCTGTTTCCTGAGAAAATGCTTCTCATTTTAGAAACAAGTCAGTTGCCCTGAGCAGAAAAAAAAAGCATTAAGTTTTAAATAAATATCAGATAGATTCTCATTTTATCTTAGGGTTTATGTATATAGTAGGTATCTTGTACCTACATAGGCAGCTTGTATGTTTGTTTCTCTTTTTAATCTTTCCTTGGTCCTTATCTTGACCAACAAAATATATTTTTTAGGCTCAGGTATCATGTACCTGTTTCCCCTTTCAACCTATGTCTTTACCTTGACCAACAAAACATATTTAAAGCATTTTTATTACTTTAAAAAAAACCATAAACTTCAGATTGATGTGTATCTATCCTTTAGGTTAGTAAATATATACAATCCATTGTTAAGAAAAAAGAACATACCAAAAAAAATGTCACTTTAGATCCTAAGCAGTCTCTTGTAAACAACTTATCTTATCAGTAGGGGACCAAGCCTGTGGAGGCCAGGTTGGAACTCAGGAGTCCTTCTTGGCTTTTGTCTGTATTGTGTTGAGATTAAGGGCTGGTGACACCACTGTTCTTTTTAACTATTTCATTTTATTTTAGTCAAAACCTTTAGAAATCTCAGTAAAAAAACCAAATAAGGAAACCAGAAAAGTCTAAACCTTGGGTCATTTGTGTCAATTTAGGCTTTAGTTAGTGAAATCCTGTCCACCATTCCTTGGAATTTAGTTATTGCTATTGCTTTTTGGTAGACCTTTTCCAGAAAGCCCAGACAAACACCTTGCAGCTAAGGAGCTTAGAATTTCAGCTGTTACCTACTTTATGGAGAAGAGTTCAGTTTCTTCTCTCTTTCTAGTTGTTAGTAACTTAGTTTCACATTTTTCTGCTCTCTGCCTTTCTCCCTGAACTTTCTTAGAGAGGGCAAGGAGAAGTGTGACTATGACTGACCACATTGTAAACAAATTTATAAACACTAAAACAAAGCCAAAAAAGATCCAGGAGCCCTCTGTCATGGCGCTTTGGAGGGGGACCATAGTAACTTTTATTTTATTATTATTTTAGGCAGTTAACTCCATTCCTCAGGCTAGTTTAGAAGATTGTCAGTCTCTTAGGCCCGCCTCTCCAACTGCCCATGTGTATGTAGCCATCTTTGCTCTGGCTTATGGATGCTCTCTGGGAGCTATTTTCTCCTTTCAGACTATGATTTTTAAGAGTGTGGATACCTGCCCCACATTGGGCGCCAATTATTGTTTTAAAAATTACATGCATTATCTGTAGGCCCAGCTAGCAATCAATCAAGACACAGACACTTGTTATATTTAAAATAGCCTCCCATATACTTGCTCATGTTCTTCATCTGGGCCGGATTCTCCATCCATGCCGCTGGCCATGTGCTTCTCCTCCAGCTAACCCATGGCGGCCTTCCTCTCTTCACTTCAGGTCTCTCTCCTCTTGACAGTCCTTCTTCTTCCCAGAATTCCTCTGTCTTTTAGCCCCACCTATCTCCTTTGCCCTGCCCAGGTGGGATGGCTTTTTATTAAGCAAAAAGTGGGTCACAGACAGAAAGCAGTAATTAACATAAAAATACATCAGACCATCCCCCAACACAAATCCTAAATGCCACAAAACAAAGATTCATAAACAGTTTAAAGAATATTTTAATTTTAAAGATAATGACATTTATTTGGTACAAAGATTTATAAATATGTTGCAAAAGATAAAAATTTCTACATGCAAAAAAATCCCAGGCCATTATCAAAAGGCAAACTAGGAAAAATTACTTCTAGAATTTTAGAAGACATGTTTGCTTGTTTGTTATTTTTTTAAGTTTTATGTGCATGGGTGTTTTGCTTGCATTTATGTCTGTGCACTTCATATTTGCTTGGTGCCTTCAGAGACCAGAAAAGGGCATTGGTTCCCCTGAACTGGAGTTACAGACAAATCCTGAGCCACTATGTGGGGGCCAGTAACTGACTCTGAGTTCTCTGGTTGAGTAGCAATGCTCTTATCACCAAACAATCTCCCCAGACTTTAAAATTAAAAAAAATTTTTTTTAAATGTTATTTTTCACAAGGCTAATGTCTAAAGCATGTAACAGAAAAACAAGGCTAACAACCAATAGGGAAAGTGGCTAATAATAGACAGGGAAGGCCATCCTGACTCGAGTGCTAGTGGCTCCTGGATCTATGAAAACGTCAGCACTCACAATTAATAAAGGTAAAATATTTGCTCTCTCTTGGGCTGAGATGTGTGGGCACACATTTCTGGTGGGAATGCCAACTACTAGAACTTCTTTAGAAGTGACTTGGGAAAAATCTACATATAGATTTTTATAGATTCTTGCTCAGCAATTTTACATTCTGGCATTCATTGTTAATTGGAAACAGGAAATAAGTAAGCCAAAACCACAATATGCAAGAAGGACACTACAGAGCATATTATCAATTGTTTGTATGCCTTCACTGGTGTGTGAAGAATATGCTCATTCGTTGGTGGCAGATGTACAGTTTGTCCACAGAAGTAAATAAGCAAGGGGGCTGTGGTTGCTTTCTGGAGGGAGCTGAGTGGGAATGGAAGTGGGCTTCATGGTCTCCCTTTTGAAGCTTTATCTTTTGCAGATAATCTTTTTTTTTTAAACAAAAGAAATAAATTCAGCTACATCCAGAGTCTAATTCCCACTAACTAGTTCTAACACATCAAATTCACCCAAATAGTTCCGTCAGAAACAAGTCCTGAAATATCATGATTCATAAGAAATAACCAACAGGTGCTACACCCTATTTTATATTCTATAGTGTCCACAGAAACAACAGGAATTCTTGCCTTCTCTTTTAAATACTTCTGCGATTAAACTCTCAGAGGTTTGGAAGAATAAAATCTTAGTATAACCAGCTTTGTAATCTTAAGACCTAGTACTTTTTTTTTTTTCAAGACAGGGTTTCTCTGTGTAGCCTTGACTGTCTTGGACTCACTTTGTAGACCAGGTTGGCCTCAAACTCAGAGAGATCCACCTGCCTCTGCCTCCCAAGTGCTGGGATTAAAGGTGTGCGCTGCCACAACCACCCGGCGACCTAATACATATTTTTAAAGTAAGTAAAATTAGCAATTGTTAAGGTTGTTTCAGTTTGATATTTATCGACATAAACATATGTAGCTTGAGAAAGTCTTATTATCATCTTCCATAGTGGGACTCTCACAGACACGCTAGCAGTAAAATACTGACATGGAATCTTTTAATATTGTTTAACACGTAGGTGTTTTGCTGGGCCATCTCCAGCTGGCTTTCTAACTTAATGGGACTAATCCTGGCATCACAGCCCTCCACGTGGCTAGCTCTACCCTCTCTGCTTTGCTGCAGTTCAGTCCTTCATCTCTGTGTCCACTGGAGACTCTCCCACGTTTGCCTTTCTCTCCCAGTGTCTCTGTCTGTCTCTGTCTCTCTTTATTTGAACCAATAGGCAAGCGAGGAAGGATGAATATTTATAAAATATAAGATAAGTGATGGGCCATAGAAAAACAAACCAAGATCCAGCTAGTACTTAGTGCTCTGTCAGTTTCACAATCTACAATTGAATACACAGAGACACACCTTCACACAATGTTCCACGAGAGTCTACTGCTGCTGGGCGGGGCTGTGAGCCACTGGTTGATCGCACTTTCATACTTGCTTGGTTCTTTTTGCCAATCTTGATGCCACCTAAGGTGTGCTATAACATTTGAGTAATTCTGTCCTACACTTTGTTTCCACGCGATAAACTGCTCTCTATTGTATTGATGGACGGAAGCAGACACTTTAGGGTAGTTTACTATAGAACGCAGCTTCTGGTCCAAAGAATGACTAATTTCTGGAAATTCTGCAGCAACATTTATTAGCTCATCTGGATCTGAGGAAAGATCTGGAAGAAAAGAAATAAAATGGTTATACTCTAAAATTGTTTTTTTTTTTTTGATTTTGGTTTTGTTTTTTTAGAGCATCACTGCTACAGATAATGTAATGGGGTTTATTTTCATTTTACTTTCTTTTTAGTGTAAGATAGGCAGTAAGCATTCACATGCCACAGACTGGCCTTCCAATAAGCAGCACGCCACATAATGACTCATTCCATCGTAGGCCAATGACCATGACGTGGAGAACGGCTATGGATAGTGTTCTAAAGAACCAAGGCATGGCTATGGATAATATTCTAAACAGCCTTCCTGTTAATGAATGACCAAGTATTTTCCTGTCATCATCCTGCCATCCTACTTTTTTTTTCCCTTATGTATTCTTTGATGCCAGAAACAGCCAAATCCTCATAATTAGTAAGCTGGCTTAGGATAAGTTTTTCCTGTTTCTTATTTAAACTCACAGACATGTTTATTATAACCATTTTAACAATTCTTCATTCAAATAAGCCATGTTCTTTTTTTAAAAATTTTATTAATTTATTCAGATTACAACTCAGTTGTTATCCCATCACTTGTATCCTCCCATTCCTCCTTCCCTCCCGCGTTCATCTTTTCTTTTCTTTTTTTTAATACTAAATCTTATTTTTCTTTAAGCAGCTTACTGCTTAGAATTCTAAAGGTTACACTAACCAGTACTGTTCATTTGAGCCAATGGGCATGAAAATAAGCACTTTTCTCAACTAAAACTAGTGAGAAATAATGACAAATATTTCAGTTCCACACATGTTCTTTTTACGTGGGATGAGAAGACAGAGGATATAGTTTAGAATACCAATTTACTGAAAGAACAGCAAGTCAGAGACTTGTGGGCATTAACTTCAGTGAGTAAGGAAAACTGTATGTTCAGGAAAAGTTTGTATGGACCTATGTGGGTACACTGGCCAGGAGATGTCTGAAGGCCCATGTAACTTTACCAATTGACTTAAAGATAGCGCCTCCTTAGGAAGGACCAGTCCCTGAATAAATGCCAGAGAGTCTGTCATAGTTGTGCACCTCTGACCCTTAGTCACATTAGCCTTCTGCAGAATATGTTGTAAAGCCAAAATTTTCAACAACCGTAAAGATGTAGATGGATTTTCTTAACTAGGCAGAATCTACTTAAAGAAAAAGTACTGTGATGAGCTGAGGTGGCAAGATGGGGAAGAAGAAGGAGAGGAGGAGGGAGAAGGGGGGGGGGCGAGGAGGGCTTCTCATGCTGAGAAAGGATGAGGAAATCAGAAACCAGGCAGAGACAGTAGACTGCAGAATCACTTTCAGCCAATGGTCAGAGGCGGGGGTGGGGGGGCTCCCATCATAGAGAGCTGCTAAGATGATCCCCTGTGATTAGCTGTGCTGAGATTGCTTGATGACACGACACTGAGCTTGAGTGGCTGCTCTGGGGTGCTTGGTTTGCTGGGCTTGGTGTACCAACTCTGGATTTCACTCAACGATGTCTACCAGTTACATGCAACAAGGTCTAATGTATATGCGTTGCTCTGTTGGAAGGCAGGAACCCCTGTTCCTAAACTTGAGGAAGTTTGGCCCCTAAGGAATGGTTTCTAGTTAATAGTTCTGATATTTGTAACTAGGATGCAAACTTAGGAAGTAATAAATAGCAACAGTGGCCTTGACAGCTATTTTATGTACAACATGGGGACAAAAGACAAGAAAAACTCTAAATAAAAAAAATGCTGTTTAAAAATAAATTCACAGAGAGTGATGCTACAAGGCATTTTTACAGGGTGGAAGGAGCCGAGGGTTTGTGGTTAGACCCACACTGAACGTTTGGTTTTATGACTTCCTAGTCCGAGGCCCTGCACACGTGTCAGACTCTCCTAGCATCAATGGAACTTAGGTGTAGTGAGAATGTGCTGATCAGTGATGGAGAAACAGAACAAGTATTGGAAGATCTTACCAGGAAACACATGGCCGAATGAGTTTGTAAACAGACCAGACCTAAAGACTTACTCTAAACCATGAGACTAGGGTAAACCACTGTAGCGTGTTCAGGCATGAGAAGCAACAGGTATTCCAAGAGCTCATTCCAGTTAGGCTGCACCAAGAAGCTTACCAAAGAGCTGAGGCTGCACTGAAGCGCCGTCAGAGTAGGCAATGTACTTCCACTGGCCAGTTCGCAGCATGTAGGTGGAAGCATTTACGTTGCATCCATGGAATTCACTCAGAATCCAAGGCGGACGGTGGATTTTGGGTGTCTGCTCACTTGTAGATGCTTCTGATGATAGCGTCAACAAAGAGTATCCACTCAGGGTGTGAGGCAGAGCAATCCCAGCAATGTCTTCGGAACAAAAGTAGAGTGTTTTTTTTTTTTTTTAAACTAATTCTTCTTGGAGTTATTTGAGCATTCAGACACATCACCTACTTTTCCCATCACTAAGGGTTGCAAGCTAGAGATCATATATGGATTTGTAAGCTGACGGCCTAGACGAAAATGCTCGCTCATTCCATGAGCCTCGTTCCCCTGAGTGAGTTGTTAATTCTCTGACTGTTTCCTCATTTGTACAAGAGGTATAATAGTAGTAATTCTATCTCAAATGTTTGTTTTTGTTGAAAATTAGCTAACTTAAAATTTGAGAACAGAGCCTGGCACATAAGAGCCCTCAGTCAAAATTACTTTATATGAGGCCAGCCTGGTCTACAGAACAAGACTGAGGACATCCAGGGCTACAGAGAGAAACCTCAACTCAACTGGCCCCCTCCAAAGGAGGTGTACTCTTATTGGATGACGTGTGTCACTATGGGCAGGCTCTCTCTCTGTCTCATGGATGTAGACCAAGATGTCTTGGATGTTCCTCTCACTAGACTACGCTTTGGCTCCACCATCATAGACTTTCACCCTCTGAAAACATAAGCCAATTGAATGCTTTCTTTTAAAAGTAGCCTTGGCCACGGTGCTTTGTCTCAGCAACAGAAAAGTAACTAATGTACCCTGCAAAAAGTGGACAGAAGACTCTGTTGGAGGTTGGTTTGGTGCTATGTATTCTAATGCTAATTGCTGGCCCCCAGTATCTGGTTGCCGCCCAGAGGAGCACATTCTCATGTATACCTGTCTTTGTTGTGTAAGCATTGCTCTACCTAATTTGAAGTTAATAAAGTTGCTGAAGCCTGTTACTGAGCTGAAGAGAAGTGAGGAAGCAGAAGATGCAGCCAGAGGAGAAGCTGGAGAGAAGGAAGTTGCCATGGTGCAGTATGGACCATGCACATGTGGCCATGAAGGCTGGCCTGATGGAACAGAAGCATCCCAGACAGAAACAGTCAAGACAAGTAACATGCGGTGTGTAGCTGGGAGACAGCAATGCTTTTATACATCCAAGAGGCCTCTGTCTTGATTATTTGGGAACTAGCTGGGGTAGAGAAGCCCATCTAGAGTCAAATAACATTTCCACAAGAAGATTCCGTAGTGGAAATGCTTATATTTTAGGGAGGTGGTGGTAGAAAGTTGAGTACTGTATATAATAAATAAAATAATTATTTATTTTATAATAATATAAATATCATTTATCTGATGTATCTTATTTTATAGTCATATCCCAATTGTGAATCGTTTGAAGAGAAAATGACTAAAGTGGACGAAGGCCATAGAAACCGGAGGGCCATTATCGTTGCTTTTCAGATTACCTATCTATCTGACTCAGTGAGTGAGACCCTCAAGTTAGTAGGATTCTGAGCATGTTGCTTGTTTTTTTTTTTTTTTTTTTCCTCCAGCATTACAAATACCTATGTCACAGTACTTACCGAGCATAGTAGGGTAAATATCCACAAGAGAAACAAAATTCGGTACTTGTAGGTTGACCTTAATTCCTGGTCCCATCATCAGAAGAGGTACATGGGCGCTAGCTTCATACATACTCATTTTATAGAACTGGCGGTGTTCCATGGCCATCTCTCCGTGGTCTGATGTATATATAACAATAGTTTTCTGAAGAAGATCTAACTTGCGAAGAGCCAGAATAATTTCACCTACCATAAAATCAAGATAGACCTGTGAATTAGCTTTAGTTCATATTTCAGTTTGTCACACTAATTTAAGCAACTGTACCCGGAGTTTGTTGGGATTCTTCTCGGCATCTGAGTAGGACCTAGTCTGCACCTGCTTTCTCCTCAGCTGAAGGACTGGAGAGAGGGAGGGGGACAGAGTATCTACCGGGTCATCTGCTCGGCTTCTTTACCTGGTGTCATGCTGTCCTGGGCTGTTTCTATCAGAGAACACTTGAGGGCAGAGGGGCTTCTTCCCTTTAATGCTTCAACCTGAGGGCAGAGGGGCTTCTTCCCTTTAATGCCTCAAACGAGGAGAGACAGACAGGCCTGGGTGTTACCACTGACCATGATTCAGATGTTAATGAGGGTTACTATCACTACTGATCCAGTTTCTGCACAATAATGTTGGAAGGACCCTGCTGTTTAGGTGGCAGCCCTCCCCCTCCCCCCACCCCTCGAGTCCCGATAATCATCCTGAGCTCAGCATTAGATGGAGGGCTCCCTCTCTCCAGCAGGGCCTCCAGCTCTCTGCCTGACTCCATTTGGAGAGTGTCTTTAGACATAGATGCCCCTAACCACATGTGATATACGGCCTTTGACACAACTCACTGCTAGCTCTCCCATCCCTGTGCCTATAGGATAATTAGGTACTGTGTTTCTGTTCATATGATAGGAGCGTGCTGCCAAATGCAAATCAAGTATCATTAAAATGCCTAATTCCAACCAGTTCTGTATACCTATCCAGGAAGCCCCTTTACCTATGCCCCAAGAACTGTATAATTTTTTTTTCTCCTCAGATAAAGTTGTACTATCTCCCTGCAGTGGTTCCTGGGAATGGTCTTTCTCCGTTGTGCTCACAGCCTTCCAAGTCCTGGACTTCACCTTCTGCTCCTTCTGTCTTTGTGGGTTGGTGGCCAACAGCCCCTCAGGGAAGAGGAGACCCACCCAGGGGTTAAGGGCACTCATAACTTCCCTGCTACCTTCTCTCCTCGCCCCTATGCAGCTGCCATTGTATGCTCCTAAAGCTAAGCCACACAGACAGCACAAGGGATGCCGTGGGAATAACTGAGCAGTAACGTCCTTGAGAGGCCTTGTCTCTTTGACTTAAAAGTTGCCCCTCATTGAAATTATGAGACTCATAATAAAGTATAGTGCAGAGACAGAAGAAATCTTTATTTTGGTAGATCTTGAATCTGGGGTGCGAAGGTCTATATTAAATACACATATTTGCAGGTCCGTTCAGCATCGAGGGCCAAGGCTCTACAGAGTTAAAGAACTGCTTACTAATCAGGTCCCCTCCACATCCTTACTCCGGCTTTCACTCAATAGTGCATGCTCTGGTGGATGCCTTAGATCTGATGACCTAGTCTTGTCACACGTCTAGTTAAAACTTCAGCCTTAGACTTAAGTGTTCTGCAGTTTCCCACTGTCTAATTCTTTAGCAGGACACAGGAGTTCTTCATCTATGCTCTAAACTTAGCATCCTCAACTATCTGGTAAATCTAGCAGTCCTAGACCACACAGTATACCCTGAAGAGTGTAGTAGCTTATGGTTTTTTGTCTCTGTGTTGAATGTCCTTTCTCCTTCCCTCCTGTCACATTTTCACCTTTCTTTTATGATCCAGCTCAAGCATTAGGAAGCCTTCTCTGCTTTTTCACATCTAATCTCTCTGCTGCCCTTTTTTTATTTTTATTTTTTATTTTTTGACAACTGCAGGGATATATTATTAACACTGGTGTTTATCTGTATGTATATGTTTACCACATATGCGTGTGTGTCTGTATGCACACTTGAGCCATAGCACTAGGGTGGAGGTCAGAGGACAGTTCTGGAAGTCGGTTCTTTCCTTCTTCCACGTGCTTAGTGACAAGCACTTTAGCTGCTGCTCCATCTTGCTGGCTGCCCTGTGTGTGTTTGCTGAAGCTTTAGAGATCAGGTACTGAGTTGGGCTCTATGCTGAATACTATTAAGAAATAACACTCTTGACTCTTCTTTCTCAAGTCCACATCTGCCCTTTGGGATGTAATTTTTTTTTTCTGTGTACATCTTTCTTAATGTTCATGCATGAAAAAGTATATATTATAAAGTATGTATTAAAACTATAAAGTATATTTTAAAATATCTTATTCCTCTCTCTCTAGAAAAGAAATAACACATTAATTTAAGTTATTACAATTATTGCCCCAGGGGCTGGAGAGATGGCTCAGCGGTTAAGAGCACTGACTGCTCTTCCAGAGGTCATGAGTTCAATTCCCAGCAACCACATGGTGGCTCACAACCATCTATAATGTGATCTGATATCCTCCTCTAGCTTGCAGGGGTACATGCAGGCAGAGCTCTGTATACATAATAATAAATAAATTTAAAAAAAAAGCGAGCCAGTTAAAAACAAAACAAAACAATTATTGCTCCATCCCAGGGCCTTCATATTTTCAGCTTAATCTGTGTAGAATGTCCTTCTTTTTGCTTTTTCTCAGTTTTTGGCTCACAAACTGCCTCCTCAGAAGTGTCTACCGCAGACCCCCTGAGTTAGCACAGCTGCCTCACCGTTCCTGTTCACCTACACCTTCCACTGCTCACATTGCATTTACTATAGCATCTGTTCACCTGCCCAGCATCTGCTAATTGTCCTTTCTGCTGAAGACACTTCAGGAGTTGTACTGTCTCACTCCCTGCAGCAGCATAGAGGACACAGTACTTCGCTCTAGAAAGTGCACTTGTTGAGGCAGATGAGAAAACATTCCTGAGTGTCAGGAAATATCAATGAGATACAACTCAACAGTCAGATGGAATTATGGTTAAAGAAACACTTAAAAGATGACTGCCATTGTGAGGGAGAACTTGGAGGCAGGTGTGGTGCTGTGCACTAGTGCTAATACTTGGGAGACAGCAGCGGAAGGATGAGAAATTCAAAGCCAGCCTCAGCTACATAGTGATTCAAGGGTAGTCTGGACATGGCCTGTGACTCTCCCCACATGTCTCTATGTCTCTGTGTATGTCTCTGTCTCTGTCTGTCTCTGTCTGTCTGTCTGTCTGTCTCTCCCTCACACACACACACACACACACACTGAGAACTTGAAGTCTTTGTAACTTTTCATATTTACACTGATTATTTAGGCGATCTATCCGCATGGCTTCCTTTTTCTTTCTGCTGCATTCTATTTACACAGTGAGTACTAATAGCACTGGCTGTTTGTCCTTGAGTATAGAAAGTGTGCTGCTCACACTTCACCAGTGCAGTTGTGTTCTATTCCAAAATGTAGCAAAGTAAGTAACACAATTTTGTGAAAACAGTTTGTCATCGAAACAGCTGCTGGTTTTTTTTTTTTTTTTTTTCTCCTAAATAATGCTTCTTCAGCAGGATCAGGAAACAGCACTGTGTGACCATGGAGAGTTCTTCTACTTTCATCTTAGGGAGGTAGGCTTGCCTGAGACGACTTTGAGCATGAATGTCAGGAAACCCAATGACTACAGGCATCAGAGGAAACTGTCTGAGCTGTGGGTAAGTCTTACTCTAAAGGCTTAATGGAGAATGAGCTTATCTGTAGGTATTACAAGTGTGGAAATAGCTATAAACATTAACAAAGAAGTCTCTTTCTAAATGTGTTTGTTTGCTTGTTTGTTTATTTATTTATTTATTTATTTTTGGCTTTTCAAGACAGGGTTTCTTTGTGTAGCCTTAGCTGTCCTGGACTCACTGTGTAGATGAGGCTGGCCTCGAACTCACAGACAGAGGACTGTCTCTGCCTCCTGAGTGCTGGGATTACAAGCATGCCCCACCACACCTAGCTCTAAATTTTTTTTTTTATTAGAGATGCTAAAATGAGACTGGCACATCTGCAGTAAAACCAATAAAAGATGATAGTAAATATTGAGGTGTTAATTATTTAAACTGAAAATATTTTTCATACAGTGAATATGTTTACCTTTGAAGTAATGAATAAAAAAATGAACATATCTCATAAGCTAGTGGGACTATATTTAATCTTCTTATGTTATTTGACATTTTAAAGATAATAACTTCTTTTAATTTATAAATTGGTGTTAAGATATTTCTTGTCCTCTTGGTCTTTAAGAGCTGAGCTTTGTCTCCAGCCCGAGTGTTAACACTTATTTCTGGGATATGATGTATATGTTGACTGGACGTCTGTTGATCTTCCTCAGTGAGAAGAATACAGTGAACAGACAAGGACTGGACACTAAAGAGCAGGATGCTTTTGGAACGCTACTGACCTATGGATCTTCTACAGGAGCAACAAGTACTCTTAATCACTAAGCTATCTCTCCAGCTTCTGGAGTGCATTTTAAACACGTGTAAATGATACTGTGAAGCAAACATGAGTTTAAGCACTTTTCATAACACCTTAACTGGCCAGGTGCCCTGCCTCTAAGTCTGACATTCCCAGCAATCATAAGATTTGGATTGGAAATTTTCTAATTTTAATTTGCATATGAATGATTTTATAGAAAAAATTTCATGTACCACTTTTATCAGCAAGCGATTTTTTTCTAACTTTACATAAAATATTACGTAACACCTAATGATACAAAGTATATGTAAGAAATTCACATCTGTTTGGAGAAAAGTTAGAGATTCTTTTTTTAAAACTTTTAATTCTTCTATGTCTCTATGTACTAGGCTCCTGAGGACCATTAAGCAAATCCTCAGGTTCCAAAGAAAGTTTTTGCCAATCCCCAAATTGAGTCTTCTTCATCAGTGTTTGCAATGTGAAATTTTTCATCTCCTGGAAGCTAAGCTGCCTTACATTATCTCTCAGAGGCCTGTGTTCAGCCAAGTACAGACCTGTTTGAGGCCAATTGTGTTTTGCTTCAAAGAGAAAACAGCTTTCTATGACTCTTTCTTTATGTATGAACACATCTGAAAACTTAAATAATTAAAATAGAAAGGGCTCTTTATTCTGTCATTAATGTGTTTTTATGAGTCAAGATCCTCACAGTTCTAAGGCTGTGGTATCTAAGCAACTGCTTTACGAAACATCTGAGAATGCTCCCACAAACCCCAACTAGCACAATCACAAATTGTTGGAAAAATATTATCCTTTTCTTCATGTAATTGCTTATTAATTATACCACCTACCTAGCATGGCATCTGTCTCAGCACACATAGCATAATAAAATGCTCTAATGTTCTTAATTTCCTTTTCAGTAAACTTCCCAGTGCAGTTTTTTGTATAGGAGGAGTAATAGTCCACGGGGTGCATTTCTGACAAAGGCAACCACTTTGGGATTTTGATGGCATCATAAGCTACCTGAAAAGGAATGAGAAAATGCTTTATATTAGGGAAGTCACAACACCCCTTCCTTCCAGTGAGCATCTGTGGTAGACATCACAGTGTTTCACACATGGAATGGTTGAAAAGAATGGCTGTGAAGCATGGCAATTCTCCAAGTCGGAATGGGCTCCGTAATCCTTATTTATTCTCCCTGGAGGAGGAGTGTGTGGGATTCTGGTAAGCTTTCCTTGAGAGGTCAAAAGGAGAACAGAATTGTCTCCCAGTGATAATGAGACACTTGCCAATAGTGGATAATGAAAGATGCTGCAAAAAGCATACTAGGTAAACTGTGAGCAGTGCCTGCCTTCTACTGTGCAGCCTCTGACCTGCAGTGTGAGCAGTGCCTGCCTTCCCCTGTGCAGCCTCTGACCTGCAGTGTGAGCAGTGCCCGCCTTCCCCTGTGCAGCCTCTGACCTGCAGTGTGAGCAGTGCCTGCCTTCCCCTGTGCAACTGACCTGCAGTGTGAGCAGTGCCTGCCTCCCACCGTGCAGCCTCTGACCTGCAGTGTGAGTAGTGCCTACCGTCCCCTGTGCAGCCTCTGACCTGCAGTGTGAGCAGTGCCTGCCTTCCCCTGTGCAGCCTCTGACCTGCAGTGTGAGCAGTGCCTGCCTTCCCCTGTGCAACTGACCTGCAGTGTGAGCAGTGCCTGCCTCCCACCGTGCAGCCTCTGACCCGCAGTGTTAGTAGTGCCTACCGTCCCCTGTGCAGCCTCTGACCTGCAGTGTGAGCAGTGGCTGCCTTCCCCTGTGCAGCCACTGACCTGCAGTGTGAGCAGTGGCTGCCTTCCCCTGTGCAGCCTCTGACCTGCAGTGTGAGCAGTGCCTGCCTTCCACTGTTCAGCCTCTGACCTGCAGTGTGAGCAGTGCCTGCCTTTTCCTGTGTTACAACTCAACAAAGATGAACATTCAGTAAAGAAATGAAATGTGTTAAGACAGGGTGAGGAATAAAATCAAATGACATACATATGAAGTTGAAGAAGAGGTTGGTCTTGAATGCTGACAGTGCTGCCATCCAAAGAACCCAGATCCACAGTCTGAGGAACTTAGGGGCCAGAAACGTGTCATAGCCAGGAAGACCAGTTTGAAGAAAGGATAGATAAAATGGTCACCTTGAAGGAACTATTGCATATATATGTACATTGGAAGCTAAAATGTAAAATATAGGAAGGTGATCCCAATAGAGAAAGAAATATGACAATTTGCCGAGGCAAGAGAAGATGCTTGCTGTAGATCAGCTGCTCATGGGGGAGGCAGGCACTGCTCACACTACAGGTCAGAGGCTGCACAGGGGAAGGCAGGCACTGCTCACACTGCAGGTCAGAGGCTGCACAGGGGAAGGCAGGCACTGCTCACACTGCAGGTCAGAGGCTGCACAGTGTGAGGCAGGCACTGCTCACAGTGTATCTAGTATCCTTTTTACAACACTGATCCCAAGCATTTCTGGGTTTCCAGTAGTGTACTAAATAATATATTTTGCTATTTCTATTAGCAACCCAAAGGAAATTTTAAATATTTTGACAGGTGTTTTTAAAGCTTCTAGAAAGAAATGATAATTTCTTCCTTTGATAATTAAGATTGTTTTTTGCAGTTTCATTCTGTATGGCTATTTTTATCATCCTGAACCGGGGGAAGTGAGGCCTGCCTGCACTCCAAAGATAATGTCTTTCAGTTCCTTTTTATAGACATATCACATGTGAATCTATACAGTTAGCAAGTTCTAGCATTTTATTTCCAGAACATTATCCTTTTAACAAACTCATTACTGCTTTAGTTTAAAAATGTAAGTTCCTAATCTTTTCATAAATAATAAAGTAAGAATGAGTTAATGTTAAATGCCTTTGAATATGATTCAATGTCTTTTTCTTGTTTGTTTTTCTTTTCTTTCTTTTTTTTTTTTATTTTTAAGACAGGGTTTCTTTGTGCAATAGCCCTGGCTGTTCTAGACTCACTCACTTTGTAGAACAGGCTGGCTTTCAACTCACAATGATTGGCCTGCCTCTGCCTCCTAAGTGCTGAGATTAAAGGTGTGTGCCACCACGCCTAGCCCTTTTTTGTTTGTTTGTTTTTCAAATCAGGTTTTCTCTGTGTAGCCCTAGCTGTCCTGGACTCACTTACAGACCAAGGTGACCCCTCAAACTCACAGAGATCCACCTGCCTCTGCCTTCCAAATGCTGGGATTAAAAGTGTGCGCTGCTGCACCCACATCAATGTCTACTTTTGAGCATGCATAGAATACTTACTTTTTCAAGCCAATAAGGAGATGAGTGAAATGTGGAAGCGCCGAAGTTTTCTCCTGAAGCCGGTGAAGGGTAAGGGTGTGGTAGGTTCAACCCCACGTAAAGGACAAACGGTTTGGTGTAGTTAATTGCCTCCTGCCTTAGCCAATCAACTGCTTTGTCTGTAGTGTCCCAGTCCTTTTTCATCACTCTCCTCTTCCTGTCAGGGATAAGATTTACCACAGGCCTGCCTTCTTGTCTGAGCAAGAATGCAACTTCTCTCGTCCATGCTTCCACACGATTACTGAGGGTATAAAAAGACAAGTACATCAGAAAATATTCATGCAGTCTTAGAGACTGGCTAGGCAAAGGCACGAAAGCAAGAGGAAGATGATTTTAAGACTCACTCATGTAAGTGTTTAGATAACTGCATCACATCTCAGTTGAAAAGTTGTTGAGTGTTATGGATTTAAAAGCCATGGAAGACGGCATGGTGGCACAAGCCTTTAACACCAGCACTTGGGAGGCAGAGGCAGGTGGATCACTGAGGGTTTGAGGCCAGACTGGCCTACAAAGTGAGTCTTAGGACAGCCAAGGCTACACAGAGAAACCCTGTCTCAAAATTAAAAAACAACAACAACAACAACAACAACAACAACAAAAACCAAGAACAAAAACAAAGCAAAACTAAACAGCTATGGAAAACAATTGGATATTTGTTTGTGCTAAGATTATGACAGGTTACTTAGAATAGTTCATTTTTTTATGTGTTTTGAGAAGATATTAAGTTGTGCTGGCTGGTCTTATGTCGACTTGACACAAGCTAGAGTTATCTGAAAGGAGGGGACCTCAACTGAGAAAATACCCCCATAAGATCCAGCTGTAAAACATTTTCTTAGTGACTCATGAGGAAGGGCCCAGCTCATGGTGCGTGGTGCCAGCCTTAGGTTCTGGGTTCTGTAAGAAAACAGGCTGAGGAAGCCATGGGGAGCACATCAGTAAGTAGCACTCCCTCATCAGAAGCCATGGGGAGCACGTCAGTAAGCAGCACCCCTTCATCAGATCTGCATCAGCTCCTGCCTCCGGGTTCCTGCCCTCTTTGAGTTCCTGTCCTTGCTTCCCTCAGTGGTGAACAGTGCTGTGGAAGCGGAAGCTGAGTAAGCCCTCTCCTCCCCAAGTTGCTTTGGTCATGGTGTTTCATATGACCCTAAGTAAGACCCTAAGTAAGACATTAGTTAAACATTTCACTTTCCTAGCATTTTTCTTTTCCATTGAATTTTCTACCATTTTAGTATCTTTCTCTTAGAAGAGACTATTTCTAAACAGTTTATTATAATTTCTCTGCATCACTAAAGCTTTTATATTTAAAAATTCTGCCCCCCGTTTGTACTTCTTGTATGTCTAAATTCTGTTTTTTTTTTTTTTTTTTTTTTTTTTTTTTTTTTTTGTTTTTCGAGACAGGGTTTCTCTGTGTAGCCTTGGCTATCCTGGACTCATTTTGTAGACCAGGCTGGCCTCGAACTCACAGCGATCCGCCTGCCTCTGCCTCCTGAGTGCTGGGATTAAAGGCGTGCGCCACCATGCCCGGCTTAAATTCTGTATTTTAATATGTTCCTTGTTCTAGGTTTTCTGGTAAACAAACAAACAAACAAACAAACAAACAAAACAAAACGATTTAGCCACGGTCTGACCTGCCACAATTAGAGATGGAACTTTTTTGTTTGTTATAAACCAGGTACACTTTGTCTTTGTTGGCTGACTTGCACATTAATGACTTAGTCAGCTAATTTTTGGAAGTCTTTAGTTTGTGTCACACGCTCCTTGATGTTTTCAAGAAATGTCTAGGTTTGTGAGGCTGACGTTGTTGTTTATGGAGCATATGCGGCATTGCCAAGACACTTGTTTTATAGTCTCCATTAATATAAGTGCCTTTGAGGCGCTCTATCAGAAATATTTTTAAAGAATCTAGATAATAACCCCAGCAAAATTATATTTCATGTTAAAACACAATACTCAGAAGAAGAAATTTCAGACTAGAAAACGACCAATGGTCCATGGGTAATGTGGCTAAATATAAGGTTTTCCTCCCTCCCTGCACCCCCGACTTGATCACTGAAAGTAGATAAAGAAATTGAAGCAGTTATATAATAAAAATATTTTATTTTTCAGGCTGGAAAGATGGCTCAGCGGGAAAGAGCACTGGCTGCTCCTCCAGAGGTCCTGAGTTCAATTCCCAGCAACCACATGGTGGCTCACAACCATCTGTATTATGATCCGATGCCCTCTTCTGGTGTACATGAAGACAGAGTACTCATAAACATAATAATTTTAAAAAATCTTAAAAAAATATTTTTCAAAGTACATAGTTAATATATTTTAATAAAGTGTCAAAAAGTAGCATTTTAGCAGAATTACACCTAACAGATTCTAACTAATTCTAACAGATGAGAGACTCCAAAATAGGGTTTTCTGGGTAAAATTCCCCATACTGTAAAGCGTATGGCATCAGCTCTCAGTCTTTTGTTTGCATCATTGCTAAGCAATGCCCTTGTATGAGAGACTGGCTTTAGGGTGCATAACACCACTGGCATTCAGAGTAGAGCTCTGGGAGCCCCCGGAGAGCTTGCTGCATGAGGAAGGCTGGGAGGAAGCTCAGCGCTTCCTCGTTAAGGAAACACGGAGACATTACTAAGAAGCGAGCTGGTTGCACGGCTGAGTTAGCTGCTCATCGTTGGAATGGCTCAGGTGTAGACAGGCACTGGGACTGTGCTTAGTCCTTACCCAGTTAACCCTACGGCTCAGTCAGGGGTGAAGCCAGACTATGGCCCTCTCTGTTGGGCAAGTTCATTAATACCAATCGTTTTCTTTGGTGAAATTATAAAAACCGTTAAGCCTAGCTGGCTATACTTTTTAATCACATGACGAGTGAGTGTGCTCATATTTAACCTTTGTCCACTGTATGTTTTTTGGTTTTCTGTGTTGCTGGGATTCTTTTAATCTGTTGTGGTTAGGCATGGTGGTCAGCTGTGGGGCTCCCGGGAGGCCCAGAGAGAGGGAGTGAGGTCACTGGGGCGTGCTCATGCAGTTCTGAGATCACTTCTCCTTCCTTCGTTCCTGACCTCCCTCCTGCACACTCCTGTCATGGTGTTCTGCATCACCACAGACCCAGAGCCGTCTGAAATCTCTAGTCAAATCTTCCTGCCTTAAAAGCTCATCTACCTCAGGAACACAACAGAAATCTTACTAACACAGTCCTCTTAATGGTAGATGGTTTAAATTAGGTTAACTTTAGCCTAGCTTTATCACCACGGACAGCTCTAAAACTTGACTTTAGCACAAATTTTTTCTGCGTGCCACTGCTGTACGGGTTTTCTGTGCCAGCTCCCCTGCTGTAACACTGGGTATAGCTCACAGGGGTTAATTCATATGGTAACAAGTACATCTGAGGAAGAATCACACATTAAAATCGATTATGACAAATGAATTTTCTTTCACTGTGAAATAGCAATCAATGTAGGCAAATCTGTAGCTTCCTACATCTCCCACAAAGCTTAAACCTCTGTAGTTCTATTGGTCTCTCCCTACACATTGTTTTTGTTGGAACTGTAGAAGCTAATGTGTCTACAGCAATTCTTTCATATAGAAAAATGATAGTTCTAAAAATGCCCTTGCGAATTTCTGAACTAATCTAATAAATTTATTTTAGAGAAAGGAATTCACCATTTCTTACTGAATGTTCTTTTCTCATTATGACTAAGCTTCAAATTTGATCTTACTTAAATATTAGAGACTAAATCTCTATGATCTTAACCTGGTCAGCAATTATGAAAATTCTGGCATGAAGTGTGAATTGGACTTACGCTACTTTACAGATTTTTTTTTTTGTGGTTTTTTGAGACAGGGTTTCTCTATATAGCCTTGGGTATCGTGGATTCACTTTATACACCAGGCTGGCCTCGAACTCACAGCGATCCACCTGCCTCTGCCTCTCGAGTGCTGGGATTAAAGGCGTGCGCCACTACCACCTAGCTACTTTACAGAACTTTAATTGAGAAAGAAAACAAATAATGCAACTGTGTCCATAATGCAACTATGAGGTAGTGCAGTATAGGTGGGCTCACGTCAATGTTCTCCCAGCTTACATAACTCAATAAGTGGTTTGTGTAGGAAGCATTTTTCTAGCTTGCATGAGCATTTGTGTTGGGTCCCTAGTACTCACCCAAACCAAACCAAAGAACTTAATGAAAAATAATGAGGTACAAGTGAGGTGAAAACAACTGAGCTGTAATCTGAATAAATTAATTAAATAAAAAATTGAATTAAAAAAAGAAAAATAATGTGCATGTTCAGAGAACTATACTGAATAAAAATCTCATTCAATCTTCAAAAAGAATTTTTTTCTTTTTGTTTTTGTTTTCTTTTTTGGTTTTTTTTGAGACAGGGTTTCTCTGTGTAGCCTTGGCTGTCCTAGACTCACTTTGTAGACCAGGCTGGCCTCGAACTCACAGTGATCTGCCTACCTCTGCCTCTCGAGTGCTGGGATTAAAGGAGTGCGCCACCATGCCCGGCTCAAAAAGACTTTTAAAAGGCACAACAAAATGGTATCTATGATGCTTGAATGTTGTCAGATTTCATGGCTAAGAATCCCTCTATTACTACATTTACTATAGGATGCTAGTTTACCCACACACATTTAGGTACTTCAACCTTGCTTTGAAATTATAAAAAGTCTGAACATTTCTCATATTCTTTGTACACTTTATTTTTGAAACTTTAATATTTCTAGATTCATTTCAGAAAGAGGTGCAAAATGAAAGCCAGACTGTTATTCATGGTAAATACAAGTGCAATGCAATAAAATCGCATGGAGGTGGGCTGGGGTATGCAACTAATGGAAAGATGTAAAGAATAAATCAGGGTATCCCTTAAGGGAGGGAAAATTAGAAACGACATGGGGGGTGGGGTGGGGGAGCTAAACAGCTCCACAGATAAAAGCGCTTGTTGTACAGCCCTAATGACCCCAGGTCATTGCCCAGAGCCTACATGATGGAAGAGAACTGACTCCTGAAGGTTGACCTCTGACCTCTCTATGTGCCATGGTGTGGGGGTATGTGCATGCCCTGACCCCAAACTCACACACAACTCTTTAAAAAAATATATTAAATGGACTCTCAAAAAATTCTCTAGACTGCCAGGCATAGTGGCACATGCCTTTAATTCCAGCACCTGGGAGGCAGAGGCAGGAGGATCTCAGAGTTTGAGGCCAGCCTGGTCTATAGATTCAGGCCTAGGACAGCTAGGGCTACAGAGAAGCCCTGTCTTGAAACACCTAACCAACCAACCAAAAACAATTCACCAGAAATCATTACTGGACACTATCAAAGAATAAAAAATAGACTCCAATAAGAGGAGTATAAAGGAATGATTCTAAGTTTATTATTAGTTTTAGAGAACAAATATTTGCAGAGATTCTCAAATCTAACCTATTGATGATGTATAGACTTTATTTTCTGCCAGCTGTTTTGGCTGATTGGTCAAGTCCTTTGATAATTTTTAGTCTTACTTATTTCTCCATATTGCCTTAAAGGAATTCTGGTTCCTCTAATGCCCTCCAAAAGGTTTCTGCCTAATTGAGTAACTTGGTTAAGACATTTCTCCGTCATGCTCTTTATTTGTACCTACAGATGGCCTACTTCTATGGAGTTCATAAAATTCAAAATGACATTAATTATACACATGCCATTAAGGAAATAGTGAAGACTATTCTAAATGAACCTGAAGTTCTTTTATTATTACTATTATTATCATCATCATCATTATCATTATTATTATTATTATTTGTTTTTTTTTGAGACAGGGTCTCTCTGTATAGCCTTGGCTGTCCTAGATTCACTTTGTAGACCAGGCTGGCCTCGAACTCACAGTGAACTGCCTGCCTCTGCCTCCCGAGTGCTGGGATTAAAGGCTTGAAGTTCTTAAAGTAGGTAAACTTTACTATACACAGCTAAACTCATTATTTTTAGGAATTAAATATTTTTTAAAAACCTTAAGACTTGTAATGAGTTTATAAGTTCAAAAGTATTACCTATGTGTTTTAAGAGAATAAAGGTAAAAATTATGGTCTGCAGGCTGGGGATTTAGCTGAGTTTGATTAGCATGTGTGAGGCCTGGGTTTCAATACCACAAACAAAGCAAAGCAAGGTAACAACCTGAGTCCAAAACACAACAAACAAACAAACAAACAAACCCAAATGTTTTCCACTACTGTAAAGATGATGCTGGGAGTACAAACAGGCAATGTGCCATTCTGGACACTAAAATATAAAAATGGTAAAATGAGTTCTAAAAGAAGCTAAGATGACCAAAGTAAATGGCTACAAAGTATTAAGAATACCTTATTATGGACAGTCAAGGTGGTGCATGCCTGTAATCCCAGCACTTGGGGAGGCAGAGACAGGCAAATCCTTGTGAATTTGAGGCCAGCCTGGTCTGCAAAGCAAGTCCAGGACAGCCAAGGCTATAAAGACACACACAGAAACCCTGTCTCGAATTAAGGAAAAAAAGAAAGAAAGAAAGAAAGAAAGAAAGAAAGGAAGGAAGGAAGGAAGAAAGGAAGAAAGAAAACCTTACTATGGGAAAACTATTTAAAAGTATAACAAATACCATCTTTGTTTGCAGAGGCTAACTTGGTCAGTGTTCTGAGTTTCATGGTTTCTTCTTTCTCACTGATTCCATCTGGACAGCCTTCCTTGTTGGTCTGGAATGGCAAAGGTGGCCACTATGCTACAAAGTTTCAAGTGTTAAGAGTTCTGCATGTATCTGTTCTTTCATTTGGGAAGTAGCCCTCTAGATTTCATTTGTTTGAAAGGACTAAAAATGTTTCTTCTAAATAGATTAAAGAGAAATCTATCTTGATGAGCAGAGAACAGACATGATTACAAGACAAACTTACAATTACAAAATGACAGATGACTTGATTTAAGGTTTTATAGTTTTAGCTAGTCAAACTAGACAGTATTTTGTTTCGTTTACTTTCTGATAACATTGGATGGCATAATTAGTTGTCTAGTTGCTCTGATAAAATACCCTGACATGAGCAACCTTGGGGAAAGAAGTTTATTTTGACTTGTAGTTTCAGAGTACAATCTACTATGCCAGGGAAATCACAGCAGCTGGTCACACTGCATCTGGAGTCAGGAAGCATAGAGAGATGAATGTTTGTGCTCTGTTCATTTTCTCCTTTTATTCAGTCTGGAACCCAAGCCTAAGGAATAGTGCCACCCACAGTGCACAGGTATACTCATCTCAATTATCCTAATCTACATAATCCTTACAGGTGTGGCCAGAGCCTTGCCTACTAGGTAATCCTAAATACTGTCAAGTTGCTAATTTCATCACAGATGCTAAGTTTCACTGGAGACACTGGAGAATGGTGCATTTTGTTGACCACTGTATTTTAGCATCTAAGAATAGTTTGGTACACATCAATTCAGTGAACATAAATTTAACGGATGTTGTTTCGGTAAATTAAATCAAGATCATCTTTAGTCTTAGTGTATTTGTACGTGTGCGTGCGTGCGTGTGTGCGTGCGTGCGTGTGTGTGTGTGTGTGTGTCATGGATGTGAGGATATCAGAAGACAACTTTTGGGAGTGGGTTCTTGCCTTCTACGATGTTTAAGGCAGACTCTTGTTCTTCTCAATGTACTATCTGTATACCCTAGTGTTTGAGGTTAGTCTGATGTATTTTGATGCTAATTACTGCTTGCTGTCTCTGCCCAACGTGCACCTTGCCTAAGCGCCTAATCCATTCGACCAATAAAAGTGCTTATAAATGTACCATGTGTATCCTGCTTTTATGTGGGTTGTGGGAATCTGAACTCAGGTTGTCAAATCTGCATGTCAGGTGCTTTTACTCAACAAGCCTTCTCGTAGGCCCTTAGTCTTAGTAATATAATGACCACTACACATAATGTTAAACTTTACTACACTGCCATTAGAAAGTTAACCTTAAATGTTTCTTTATAAAACCAACCACCTAATTCTATACACATATAAATTAACATTTCCCTTTGATTTTTTTTTAACCCTAAAAATAAAATCTCTAAAAACATGACACTGTCTTCAGTGGTGTAGCCACTGATAACATGCTCACATGCCAGTAACTAATGTCCCACCCATGCTCATGCAGTAAACTGAATTAAACTCAGTGGGTCACACACACACACACACACACACACACACACACACACACACACACATACACACACACACACACACACAGAGAGAGAGAGAGAGAGAGAGAGTGTTCTATGAACTAACAGGAAAGTAAAGCATTTTAGAAAAGCAGAAGTTACCTAAACATTAAGCTGTAAGGCTCGCTGAGTAGATTTGGCATTACTTTAATCTTTCTCCAATGAATGGATGTTCACCCTGCACCAGGCACTGCTACACACTTTATTTCACTTATTCCTATTATAGTGTCTTAATGTCAACCCAGATAAATGCAGGTGTTCAATGAGTAAGTATTTGATTCCAACTATATACGGGACCCCCAAACCTAAGTGAAGTTAGGGACCTTGCCCAGGGTGAGAAGAAAGAAAGCAAGGCACATAACATTGTCCCCTACATGGCGTGCGCTCTGTGCTCTCCGCCTTCTGCTACACTCCCAAAGCAAAGCAGAACACAGGGAGAGACTTTTACCTGGAACACCCACCTTGCATGACAGTCCCTGGTGAAAAGCACATTAGGCACAATTTAGTAAGAGTAGGCATGTACTACAGGAGACAGCACAGTGTAAAATCAGATGGCAAGCAGGCGGGGCCTTAGAAGCCATGCTGTGGCTATGGCATGCTGATGAACTTAGAAAAAAAAAAATAACTCGTGGATGCAAAGCAGGTCGGGCATGTGGTCGATCGGGTGTTTATTTTAAAGATCACCATTGCTGTCTTAGAAAATGGTCAGGCTGAGTAGGAAGACTTCAGCTAGAGACCGTTTTGATAACTTAGGTAGGGATGGCAGTGGCCTGGTGCAGGCAGTAAGAGAATAAACTGGGGATGCTTTATAGCAGAACTGACAGCACTTGGTGATGAAAGGCGGGGTCGGGTGGGAGGTGGGGGATGGGGTTGGAATAGACATGTTAAGGTGCCTTCTGAACCTGCAGTGTGGCTATATTCTAGATTTTAAAAACAGAAAAGGAGAGAAATTTAATACTAGAAAGAACAGCAAAATTAATATTCACATTATTCTAGTATTAATACTCTAGTGTTGGTTTAACTGCAAACTCACTGCACTACCTCCTTAGGGCTTGTCTAATTTTTAAAAAAAATTTTAAATTTAATTTTATTAATTTATTCTTATTACATCTCAGTGGTTATCCCATCCCTTGTATCTTCCCATTCCTCCCTCCCTCCCATTTTCCCCTTACTCTCCTCCACTATGACTGTGACTGAGGGGGACCTCCTCCCCCTTTATATGCTCATAGGGTATCAAGTCTCATTACCACAAAATGGGTCACTTAAAGCAGCCATGTGCTCTTCCACACCTCTAGAGACTGGAGACCCGGAGCTAAGGTCAACAGAGCCCTCGCTCCTCCTGAAGGCTTTCAGAAGACTGCTCATTGTCTCTTCCTGGTTTATGGCGACTCCAGGGAATCTGTCACATTCTCCAGCGCGCCTCCCCCCCATCATTCCAAGCTCTGCTTCTGACCTTAACTGTTTCCTCTGTGCACCTGTTTTCCCTTCTAGTAAGCGTGGAAGCCACTAACTTCAGCATTTATCCTAAATCTAGAGTTCGTAATTTTCAAGCTCGTAAGTAGCTGCGTCTGCAAACAGGATCTATTTCCAAATAAGATCACGTTGTGAAGTTTCAATGCTCATTAAGTTTGGGTGGAACACTGTTCAGTCCACCACCCTGACTGCTATTTTTCATGGCATTTTCAGTTCTCTTACTTATCATCTCCCATAGTGTCACAGTCACTCTCAGTTATCTCTCACCAAGCACAAGGTGTTGTCTAAAGTCTTGTGTTGTTGGGAGTCCCAAGTGTTAGGCGACCCAAGACCATGTTTGTAGGAGGAACTGCAGGACCTGGAACATGTTTTCACATAGAAGTGCACAAAGCAAAATCAGGACAAGGAAAGGCGCTTAGGGTGAAGGCCGAGGCAGCCTGGCTCAAACTTGCAAGCAGAGTGCCCAGCACACGCTGACTTGTGATTACAGGTGTGACGTGCGGTGTGACTTCTTCCAGGTGTGAAGCGCTGTATCTATTCAATGCATGCACAGTATTACCCTGGCTTAGGGAATCAGTACTCCGGTTTTTATTGAGGACTCACCTTGTGCCTAACCCATCCAAAAATTCCAGTCTCTGAAGAAAGCTAACTGTTTCACATACACCACGTGATACAAACACCCCAGCCCACTCTTATCAGTTACAGAATGGTGGAAAAACACCGGCCACACCCAAGTTCCCAGACACCAGCCAGGGTCAATCATGTGGGCTGGCAACTATTTTTGAGGTAAGTTTCAGGTTTGCATGTTAGCACTTTTCTGCACTAATTATTTAGTTTAGTCATCACATCAATTAAAGTTCACAGAGATTAGGTGTGTTCAAGGTTACACAACCACGAGTTTAGTAGTCAGGAGAGAGACTGGCCTAGGCAATCTAGGCCAGGTGGTGGTGGCAGAGGCAGGCAGATCACTGTCAGTTTGAGGCCAGCCTGGTCTACAAAGCGAGTCTAGGCTAGTCAAGGACACACAGAGAGACCCTGTCTTGAAAAACCAAAAAATAAAACAAAACAAAAAACCAACAAAGTTAGGCAATCTGATTCTCTTTACCACGTGCTTTTTTTTTTTTTTTGCGGCGATGTGGATAGAAGCCATGGCCTTGTGCACGCTAAGCATGCTCTCTAGCACTGAGCAGAACCCCTAGCTAAGATAGCGGCCTGAGTTTCTAAGGTTTATTAAAATAAAAGTGAAGTCATAATAGCTTCAAATTCTAGAGGCCTGTCAAAGGTCAGTAGCAAGAAGGCTAGTTAACAAAAATTGTAAAATGAGAAAAAAGAAACTATAATATAACAGAAACTCACAAAATAATTCACAGGCTAAACTATACAAATATTATAAATATATTATGTGTGTTTATATATATATGTATATATATATATATATATATATATATATATTTTTTTTTTTTTTTTTTTTTTTTTTTGAGACAGAGTTTCTGGCTGTAGACCAGGTTGGCCTCAAACTCAGAGATCCGCTTCCCTCTGCCTCCTGAGTGCTGGGATTAAAGGCGTGTGCTACCAATGCCTGGCTGCTAAAATCCATTAATTATAGATGTTAATGTTTTAGATAAAAACCCCACCAGAATATTAGCAATTTTAATAGTTTAAGAAGATTAAAGAAAGTTAAGCATTTGCCAAAGGGGCCTAATTGAGGGATTAAGAGATGTATTTTTAGCCTTGTGGTGAAGTAAGTATAAAAAACTATAAAAATGTGCGGCAACAGAGGATAGCGCTGGGTGAGTTCTGTCCGTTTCAGTTTTTACCTAACGGAATGATGTCCTGAGGTATAGTCCAGTTTTCCAAATGTCTGTGTCTGATAGCCATGCTTCTCCATGACATTCATCCACGTTGTATAATTTGGATCAAGACCCTTAAAATTATTCCAAGATTCTGTTAAGTGAGTGAAGAGGCCACTCCACATTGCTGGGGGTAGGGGTTGGGATAAGAGAGACCAGTTAAGGTAAGTCTTAACAGTTCAACTATAAAAGCAATTACTCACAGAACATGGCTGACTGTTTTAGAGTCTATGATTTGGGATAAGAAACGTCATCAGCAGGGGCGGTTCCCAGACATTTGTCATTGCCACTTCATTTTATTGGAGGGAAAACCCTGCATGGAGTATTTCTAGTCTTCAGACAACCAACCTCCCCCTCCACCCACCCCAAGGCCTAGAGGTTAAGTTGGTCAAGGTATCTTTGTATTTATGGATGGCATTTAAACACAGGGCCTGAACATCATTAGCATTTTTTTTTTTTTTAAGTCATAAAAGCTATCCATATTTTTTCCTAGTGTTTTAAAGTCTAAGTTAGCCGACTGTGTTGGGTTGACCTTTTGTACAAGGTGTCAAGGTTGCCTGTGCATATTCAACTTGATTGCTGTTCTAGCAGAGAGCTGAGTACTGGCCGGACTTAGCTATTGCTATTCTTATGGCCCAACGCTGGCCTTATATTTTGTATACATTTGCCTTCCCCATTTGTTGACCGGCTTTAATAAAGAGCCGATGGCACAGACAGGAGGGAGCAGGAACTCCCAGGTAGAGAAAGTCAGGCCTGGGAAGATTCACCCGCAGGACAAGGGAACAGGAGCAGAGAGAACTAGTTCCGTGGCTGGGGGTGGGCTACAATAATTGAGGCAAGCCAGCGGAGGGTCTGCCCAGCTAAGGCCTAAGCTTTTACATATTAATAAGTCTCCGTGTCCAAGGAAGTCCAGCTATAGGACTGACAATTACAGATATTGATTCCCTTATATCTCTAAGAAAAGGAAATAAATAAGGATGCTATCTGTTCTCTCTCACTTTCTGAAACTTTAATAAATGCTTCTTTTCCTTTCCTCACTTCTGTGTACAGACATGGTGAGCGGGATATGCCTTCTTTTGTCTGTGTGTGCCTGTGCATGTCTAGAGTGTCTTGCTAAATAGGGTTTGAGATAAGGTCTCTCTCTTTTCCCAAACCTGAAGCTTGCTGTTTGGCTTTACTGGCCAGTCAGCAAGCCCCAGGGCTCTTCATGTCTCTGCCTGCCCAGTGCTAGCATTACAGGCACGCACTGTCACACCCAGTTTTTCATTGTTTTTTTAAAAACACATGGGTGCTGGGTACTCAAACTCAGGTATCATGCTCATGGGGCAAGCACTTTATTATCTGAGCCATTTTCCAAGCCTCCCTTTTCTGACCCAACAAAATACTTTCTGAGAAGTAGGGTACGAATCCCAGTAACCCCAGTTCTGGTATGTTCTCTGATGTCATCCAACCTTTTTGTTTTAGTTTTCTTCTGCAAATTGGGCCAGTAACAGTAACCATGCTCATGGAAGCATGGTTCTAATATCTGTAACATATTAGAAGATATTTAGAATATCATCAGATGCAGTAGGAATACACTGAGCATTTAAAAAAACGTTATTCCTTGTCAAAACACGCTTCTTCTAGGAGACCTTCGGAGTTCCTTAAGCACTTTCTCATTCATTATTCCAATTGAAAGGGACACAGCACAGTTAGCCTTCTGTAGCTCAGGTCACTGGGGTACTTCCTTACAGTTTCCACTGTAATGGAGGTTTACGTAATGTAAGGTTTAGAGTCACCTTATCCTAGCTCAGGGCTCATTCCGGTCAACACACTATAGACATTAGCAGACATGTTTTTCCCCCCAATATTTTAAAATTTTAATATCAATCTTAATACAGACATTTTTAAAATATGATCTCTATGGCTTTGTGGGCTCACAGAAAAACCAAACTGCTTGTGTTATTTACGTGTTCCATGACACATAATCACAGACCACACGTACAGAGGCATAGGAGAGCAATTTTCAGACAAGATTCTTAAAAGCAATTTTCATTTTCTAAACTTATGGCTTTGGACACTGATGTGCTTGCCAACAAAACTATGCCTATTTGTTAAGTTATTACAATAAGGTGAACACTTACATTTCTGATTGATGTAAATTGGGGCAGAAGAGAGAGAGAGATAAAGTATATAATCTGCAATAATTTGGAAAACTTAAGATAAACATGATTATGAGAAGTTCTGACTGGGAAGAATCTTCTGTAGAGCCTGGGGAATCCTCTGGAATGCCCTTCCGGAACCCTCATTGAAAGGCACCCTTGTGTTGGGCATGGCCTGCTGCTCTGTATTTGATTGCTAATTATTTCCCACCCGCCCCTGAGGTGTTGTCTGTTGCGTTTAAGGAGCAGACTCTAGCATACCCCAAAACGATGTTTGTAACCTTACCTCCAAGTTATCCCTGACTGGCTGAATGGATGCCTACACACCTGGGCAGTGCAGGGTGAGGAGGGGTAGTGCCTATACACCTGGGCAGGGCGGGGTGAGGAGGGGTGGTGCCTACACACCTGGGCAGGGCGGGGTAAGGAGGGGTGGTGCCTACACACCTGGGCAGGGCGGGGTGAGGAGGGGTGGTGCCTACACACCTGGGCAGGGCAGGGTGAGGAGGGGTGGCCAAAGTCTGTGGGCTTCCGGGAGAGAAGGGTCTTGGGTAGCAGCGAAGTAGCAGAAGAGAAGGAAGGAGCAGGTTTGCAATGGGATAGGAAGGAGCCACGTGGGCCAGGAGGAAGAACTCTGAAGTTCCACACGGAAAGAAGTGGCCCAGGTGAGCAGCATAAGCAAGTATTTTGGGGTTATGGATGGGAAACAGCCCAACCAGGAACGATTAAAGCAGATGGCATGGGATGGAGGCTGGGAGATAATGGAAGATAGTTTGGGAGTTAATATTTGCCCAGCTTCAGGGAAAATGAAGCTATTCTAAAATACAACAGGTGTCTGTGTTTTTTATTGACTGATAGCAGGCTATTTTTTAAAAATAATAAACCTTATTATATATTTATATTTACTACAATACCCTTGGAAACAGAACTGTCTGAAGTATGAGTGCCTGTGCTTTGATAGTCGAGTGAAAAAACATGCAACAGCAACACAGGGACTAGACAGCACCCAAGGCAAGAAAAAAAAATCCCTACTTCATAAAAACAAGTTAGAAGTTCAAATGAAAGCAACGTTCAGCATATACCTTATAACACATACCAGTTACACCAAGATATTTTTATTAGGTACTAAATGTGACTTTACAATAGATTTTTTACATATGATATTTTAAACCTGAATGTACTTTAGGGCCCCGACTGTTTCCATTAGCATTAGGCAGATTATAGGCACGGTCATACCTGCACGTGATGGACAGCAAATGGGAGAGTTTGTGTAGGCATTCAGAAAGGTGGTGCCATGTGCTCTCATGAAGCTGATGAAAGGAAGTTTTACCACCTGACTTCCTGGTTGAAATGTTAGCCTTCCATCCTGAAATAAGGAAATCCAGTCATGGCTGATCACACTACCAAAAGAAAATAGTTCCTTTAATTTTAAGCACAAAATCTACAACCCCAAAAGACAGTATGTTTGTATGAAACTTCAAAAAGAATAAAAAACAAGCACAGAGATATATTATTAAGAACCCAGAGCCCAGATAAAATTTGGAAGAATGTTACTCTCAAATTCGTTTACATATATTAAATTAAATGACTCCTTGGAAAGTTCTTTTGGAGAGTGAAGAAATAAATGAAAAATTATTTTAATAAACATTAAATATTTGTGGGTTTATGTATCAGGAACCTTACAAGATCTGACGGCACAATGATGAGTTAAAATAGAATCCCATTTCCATGAAACCTACATCCCATGGGACAGGTAAAAAGAACACTAGCAAATTCACTTTGATGCCTTAGTTAGGGTTTTGTTGCTGTGAAGAGACACCATGACCAAGGCAACTCTTAAAAAGGGAGACAGTTAACTGGGGATGGCTCACAGCGCCAGAGGTTCAGTCCATTTTAACCATGGAGGGAAGCATGGCAGCATACAAGCTGGCACAGTGCCGGAGATGGAGATGAGAGTGCTACATTTTGATCCAAAAGCAGCCAGGAGGAGCTTGAGCACAGGGGACCTCAAAGCTCACTCCCACAGTGACACACTTCCTCCAACAAGGCTATACCTTCTAATAGTGCCACTTCCAAAGGGCCAAGCATTTAAACACATGAGTCTATGGGGGGCCATACCTATTCAAACCACCACACTTGAATAATTATATGTGGATATATGTATATTTGCACAAATATAGACCTTTTCCCTTGGAAAAAAAAATCTCATGGGTCTTAGGCAGCCTCTTATTTGCTATGAAGGCCCTGACCTTATGATTCCTAGACTCTGCCTCCTGAGTGTGGGAACAATAGGCATATATTGGCATGCCCTATTAATGTGGTGCTGGGGATTGAACCTGGGGCTTTGTGCATGCAAGAGCACCAAATGAGTTCCATCCTGATTTGGCTATACATTTTAAATAAATTCTAATTTCTGTTTCTGAACCATGACATAGTATTTGGTTCCTTATCATTCTGGGCCAAGGAGGATCCAAGGAGAAGTTTAGATTTCAAGTATTGTTCTAGTTTTATTCAGCTGTTGTACCAACCATAACCATGGCCCAAAGCAACTTATGGGGAAGAAAGATTTATTAATTCCAGGCTACAGTTAATCACTGAGAGCAGTTGGGGTAGGAATGCAAGCAGGACGGTCAGGAGTAGAAGCAATGGCGGATTACTGTTTTCTGGCTTGGTTTCTGGCTAGTCCACTCACAACCTTATGCTTAGTGTTCTCATATATCCCAGAACCACCTAGACAGGCCATGGGATGGGGATGGCCACAATGCTCTGGGCTCTACTGTATCAATGAATAAATCGAGACAATCTGTTCTCTGTTTTTAAATTTGACACAAGCCAGTGTTCTTTGGCAAGGAAGTAGAACTTCAGTTGAGAAAATGCCTCTATGAGATTGCCTGTGGGCAAGACTGTGGGGGCATTTTCTCTACTAATGATTAATGTGGGTAGGTTCACTGAACTGTGGGCAGTGCTCCTCCAGGGCGGGGAGTCCTGGGTTGTATACGAAAGCTGGCTGAGCAAGGCAAGAGCACCAAATCCAGTAAGCAGTCTTCCCCCATGGCTTCTGTTTCAGTTCCTGCCCTGACTGGATGGACTGTGACCTGAAGATTAAGATGACAAACCCTTTTTCCTCCAACATGTGTTCAGTTACAATGTTTTATCACAACAATAGACATACTAATTAAGACACTCCTCCACAGACATATTCATAGGCCAGTGTGATCTAGTGATCTAGGCAATTTCTCAGTTGAGCTTTCTCCTCAGATGACTTTAGGCTATACCATGTTGACAATTAAAGATGACTAGGAAAAGCAATCACAACCAAAGAGTTGAACAATGGCTTGTCTGCTACGGCAAGGCTGGTTGTTGTGGGTCTTTCAGGATTATCTATCATGGCAAGGGATGTTCTTAGGAGAGTCTGCACACACTCCTGTTCCACTATTCACATGTGAAACCTCATCAAATGAAAAGCAATGTAGCTGCAACAGTGGAGGGGCACAGGGCGTGTGGCTACAGGGGTGCAGTGGACAGTGGAGGGGCACAGGGCGTGTGGCTACAGGGGTGCAGTGGACAGTGGAGGGGCACAGGGCGTGTGGCTACAGGGGTGCAGTGGACAGTGGAGGGGCACAGGGCGTGTGGTTACAGGGGTGCAGTGGACAGTGGAGGGGCACAGGGCGTGTGGCTACAGGGGTGCAGTGGACAGTGGAGACGCACAGGGCGTGTGGCTACAGGGGTGCAGTGGACAGTGGAGGAGCACAGGGCATGTGGCTACAGGGGTGCAGTGGACAGTGGAGGGGCACAGGGCGTGTGGCTACAGGGGTGCAGTGGACAGTGGAGGGGCACAGGGCGTGTGGCTACAGGGGTGCAGTGGACAGTGGAGGGGCACAGGGCATGTGGCTACAGGGGTGCAGTGGACAGTGGAGGGGCACAGGGCATGTGGCTACAGGGGTGCAGTGGACAGTGGAGGGGCACAGGGCGTATGGCTACAGGGGTGCAGTGGACAGTGGAGGGGCACAGGGCGTGTGGTTACAGGGGTGCAGTGGACAGTGGAGAGGCACAGGGCATGTGGCTACAGGGGTGCAGTGGACAGTGGAGGGGCACAGGGCATGTTATTACAGGGGTGCAGTGGACAGTGAAGGGGCACAGGGCATGTGGCTACAGGGGTGCAGTGGACAGTGGAGATGCACAGGGCATGTGGATACAGGGGTGCAGTGGACAGTAGAGAAGCATAGGATGTGTGGCTACAGAGGTGCAGTGGACAGTGGAGATGCACAGGGCATGTGGATACAGGGGTGCAGTGGACAGTGGAGATGCACAGGGCATGTGGATACAGGGGTGCAGTGGACAGTAGAGAGGCATAGGATGTGTGGCTACAGAGGTGCAGTGGACAGTGGGGACATACAGGGCATGTGGATACAGGGGTGCAGTGGACAGTAGAGAGGCATAGGATGTGTGGCTACAGAGGTGCAGTGGACAGTGGGGACATACAGGGCATGTGGATACAGGGGTGCAGTGGACAGTAGAGAGGCATAGGATGTGTGGCTACAGGGGTGCAGTGGACAGTGGAGATGCACAGGGCATGTGGATACAGGGGTGCAGTGGACAGTAGAGAAGCATAGGATGTGTGGATACAGAGGTGCAGTGGACAGTGGAGAGGCACAGGGTGTGTGGCTACAGGGGTGCAGTGGACAGTGGAGAGGCACAGGACGTGTGGATACAGGGGTGCAGTGGACAGTGGAGAGGCACAGGGCGTGTGGATACAGGGGTGGAGTGGGTGCTCTTGTCCTTCAAGGCCCAGGCAGAGACGCTTTTTTTTTTCTTGAAAACATAATGAAACAAAAGCTTTATCCAGATATAATTTACATACAGCTTACGTATTTAAAGTGTGCAACTCAAGGGTTTTTGGTGTATTCAGAAAGTCATTTAGAGCACGCTCATCATTCTCAGAAGAGCCTTCAGCTACCACTGAAAACCACTCCAAAACTGAGACAGCTACTAACTTGCTTCTGTCTCTACAGAGGGGCTTTCTTTGGACAGTTCAATTCAACGGATTCATATAAAACATAACCTGTCATCATTTCTTTTACTGAGAGATTAGTTTTCTAGATTCAGCCGCTTTGTAACAAGCTTGAGTTTTGGATTTCTTTTTGGTTGCTGAATAATACTACCTGTAATTTCATTTATACATTTACCAGTGGATGGAATATTTAGGTTACTTTCACTTTTCATCTCCTAGTGTAATACTGCTATGGAGAAGCATAGTATTTCCATGTAGAAGCTTCTGTGTGGACTATATTTACATTTCTCTTGGATACTCACATAAATATATTAGGAATAGAATTGCTGGATTGCACAGTAACTCGAATCACGGTAAAGAACTGTCAAATGGTTTCCAAGGTGGCTCCACCACTTTATGAAGCATATTCTCAACAGCACTGTATGAGGTTTCTTCTAATTCCACATTCTCACTAACTCTGGTTATTATCTAGTGTGTGTGTGTGTGTGTGTGTGTGTGTGTGTGTGTGTGTTTATACTGAAGAACTGATCATATATTAACCGTAAAATTAATGGGTTCATCGCAACAGTTTCACGCTTTGATCATATTTACCTCCACATTACCTCCTCCCCTTCCCTTGGCTCCCCTTATCTTCTCAAATGACTCTCCTACTTTTATGCCTTTTTTATTCTGGCTTCCCTAATGGGGATGAACTGATTCATTCTACACTGTGTCTCACTGTGGTTTGAAATAAGGCTTTAGTCTTTACATTCACATCATTGATTCATTTTAAGTTACTGTTTACACATGGTGGAAGGCAGGACCCAACTTTGTTCTTTTTCATGTAGACATGTAAGTTTTTTTTTTCAGCACTACATGTTTATAAGACTTTATTTTTGGGCTCTTAAATCTGTTCTACTGATCTGAATATTTTTCTTTCTGCTTGTAACACACTATTGTGATTACTGTAGCTTCATCATAAGTTTTGAAATTGAAAATTCTTATCAGTCTTCTTTTTCAAGTTTTTCCCCCTTCAATTCAGAGTCCTTTCAGTTTCCATCTGAATTTAGTTTAAATGTAAGATTATGCATACACATGCAACTTCTTTAAAATATAATAAAGTATTTCAGGATGTTTAATCACACTGTGAACCCCAAGATTGTATACTGAAAAAAACCTGTTTCTAGTTGTGGTGTGGCTCAGCCCTGGCACACACCTTTAACCCAAGAACTTTCTGTTTATTTTAAAGAGATGATTATAGTATTGCTCAGCCCTAGCACACACTTTTAACCCAAGAACTTTCTGTTTATTGTAAACAGATGGCTGTGGTGTGGCTCAGCCTTAGCGTACAAGTTTATCTAAGAGCCTTCTGTAAACAGGGTTAAATAAAGTTAACTCTAGGTCAAGAAGCAGAGCAAGTAACCGGTTGACAGGAAGTGAACATGGGAAAAAAAAAAAAAAAAGAATGAGAGGAAGTCCGGAGGATGTACAGAAAGACACACAGGAAGTAGAAAGGAGGCACATTCAGTTTGAAGGTTATTTAAGACAGTATGGAGAAGGAGAAAAAGCTTTTTTTCTTTTGTGAGTTCTGTGCTTCTCCGAGATAGCAGGCTTTCACATCAGCATCTGCCTTCTGAGTCTTTACTGGTAAAATAGAACTTTGTGAATTTTGATTAAAAACAACAAGAAAGTAGATTAAATTATTACAATTAACATTTAAATCAGCATTAACACAATAATTAAATGTCTGACTGACATTTAATTTTGGAAAACGAATACACTTTTATGAAAGTGCACATGGGTTTCCCTTCATAACTGAATTAAGCCAGGATATAAGCTAAACATTAATTTATAATGGCAAAAAGACTTCCATGGACTGAGTCTAGCATTAAAAGTAAAAACTGTGGCCGTGGCATGCGGGTTTAGTTTCAATTGGAGAGGTTTATAGGCAGAAGCATAGCCAGAGCCCAGGAGTTGGAGACCGCCTTCCTACTACTAATTTACGTGTATACACGGGTGCATGTGGGACCCTTCAACCCCAAAGTCCCACTCTCCCTGAAGTCCCTTCACAGGCAGTGGGCGGCGTGAGCCCGCCGTCCTCAGCTTACTTACGAAGGAGTCACTTGCTATGAGCACTACATTGGGTGCCTGGGCCACCTGCAGTCTCTGCTCCTGTGTTCCGGGGGCCGGTACCGCGAGCGCCGACGCTGCGACCACAAGCACCAAGAGCAGCACCATTGCGGGCATGGGCGTTCAGAGGCAGCCGCTGCGCCCCTGATGAGCAGATGTGGAACCCAGCGCTAGAACTAGAAGTTTGTGTTCCAAGTACTGAAGTAATGAAGAGTGGTACCGAGAAACTACAACTCCCATCAGGCTCAGACAGGGCGCATGCGCAAGCGCAAGGAGGCTCTTAGCTCATGTACAGACCATTTTAATCAAAATTCGAGGCAATGATAGCTCAGTCAGTTCCCCTCACGCAAGCGATGCCTGGGGAATACGCATGCGCTTCCAGGTTTGTACTTTGTGGCAGTCTCATAAGCCCAGGTGGGTTCTGATTGCTTTCGGTTTTGGTAGAAGTTGAAATCTAAAGGCAGTTGAAATAGTATTTATGGGGCGAAAGGGTTGGGCATGGGGGTGATGCTGGGGGTTGTTTTCCTTTTGCTTGGCACGGTGTGGGTGAATGTTCGCTGACAGAGTGAACTTGGCGGTGATGAGGTGGCAGCGCTTCTGTCACTTAAGTGGATGGGGCTGTGCCCCTTTGGGGCCTAAATCGTGTCCCCTCAGGTGTGGTCTGGATAGTGGTTGGGATCTCTGCGGTCCTCCGGAACCCTAGTCATGCAGCCTCATCGTATTGCCTCTTTTTGCCGGGGCAGTAAGGATTGCGTTTGTATGGGGTGAAGAGCGGTGCCTTTTCAGTTTCAGGTTCCAGATATGGAAAAGCTTGGCAGTTCTTTGCCTTTAGCGTCGCAAAGCGAGGGGGTGGGGGAGGGGGACGAGGAACAGGTTCTGAAAAGAAATGTGGGCTTTGTGAAATGTGCGGTTTATTGACACTGGCTGGGAGTAATATTGTTGGGTGTAGAATAATAAGGTTTTCTTTTCTTTCTTTTTTGATTGCTAGATTCCTTTGGAGAATTCTGGAAGAAGTACGTTTCTGTTTCAAAAATCAAAGTCTTCACTGTTAATTTCAGGTATATATAATTGCACATTAAACCCACTGTTTTGATTTTCTGTCAGGAAAAGGAGTTGTGCTCATATCTCACAGTACATAGTACATAGTAATTGTATTAAAGAAACTATTTCACATATCTAATACATAGTAGTACGTGCTTGGTGTTCTGCTACGCTTTACTCTGTAACATGTTTTTATGTGGAATGTACTCTGTAGTCTTCACTTGGACCACTTTGCAGATGGCAAAACAGATTTGACTTTTCCAGGGCTTTTGCAAGGAAGCTCTTTGAAGAGGGAGTTAGTTAGTCTGTGACCTGGCTCATTATACTTTGTTTCTAGTTGCAAGTTGTTACGACAGTTCCATCTCTATTAGTAAAGCTGAATTGTTAATCCAGCATCACCCTACAGATCTGTGTGGATATGTAAAAACATATTCTGTGTCCCTGAGGAGTTTACACACATACGTACAGCAAGGAAGCTTATCAAGTGGATTGCCTCCTGAACAGGACACACTTCCCCAAATTGTGTTGGATTGGAATGTAGGACATACCTTACTGAACAATTTCAACTGGCATTTAGTTTTGTAAAAATTATATTTGGCCGTCTTTTTTTTTTTTTTTTTTTTTTTTTTTTTTTTTTGGCATAGAAATGGTTCTTTGCAGATAAATCATTCTTGAAGGGTTTGTTTCTGCAGGCCCTTGTATGACCACAGGAGCACATCCTTTCTTCTTTCTGCCTGTGCTGAGACAGCGAGAGCAGCTTCTGCAGAGGGTTGGTGCAACATAGGTATGTGAGGGACCCAGAGACGCAGTGTCGCTAGAATCTAAGAGGCGTCTAGTCCTTGGCATCAGCGGGGCCTATAATGCTCCTTCCTGATGGATGGTCCAGCCTGTGCCTCTTCATCTTCCCTGATGGGAAACCTTCCTTTGATCAGCTCGCTCTACGTTTGTGTAGGTTTAAGTATGAAGAATTCTGATTTTGAGCTGAAGTCAACCTTCTACTTTTAACCACTCACTTAGTCGTTACTCTTTCCTTTTACATGGATAGAATCCTGTCTTCCCACTCTCATCAGGAGTCTTTTCAGGCTCCTCCCCCCTCTCTCTCGTTCTCTCTCTTGGTTTTTCTAGACAAGGTTTCTCTGTATAGCCTTGGCTGTCCTGGACTCACAGAGATCCGCCTGCATGCTGGGATTACAGGTGTGCGGCACCACGCCTGGTTCACCTAGTTACCTTTATTTTTCTTTTTTATATATTTTATTAATTTATTCATATTACATCTTGATTGTTATCCCATCCCTTATATCCTCCCATCCCTCCCTCCTTCTTGCTTTCCCCCTCCCCTTATGAGCCTTATAAGCTTTTTTTATTTTTTGAGCCTTAAGGAGCTTCTCTCCAGGATAGAATGTTTCCCCCTCCCCTATGACTGTGACTGAGGGGGACCCTCTCCCCCTGTATGTGCTCATAGGGTATCAAGTCTCTTCTCGGTAGCCTGCTATCCTTCCCCTAGTTGTCTTTTTACTTCAGGTTTCTTCATTGTTTTAATGACTGCCCTCTAAGCAAAGAATGTTTTTGTTAATCACCAAATTCCTCTGTGAGCAAAGAAACTTTTATGTGTGCATAGGCTTATGGAATTAGGTAGCATTCAGGATATGTGTGCATGTGTTTATGGAGTTATATAGCATTCAGGATATGTGTGCGTGTGTTTATGGAGTTAGGTAGCCTCCAGGATAGGGGCTGTGGTTTAGTTTGCAAGGGCTGATATTACAAAATACCACAACAGAAATTTATTTTCTCATAATTCTGTAGTTTTTGAGATCCAAAATCAAAGAATTTTCACATTTGGTTTCTTCTGAGGCCATTGTTATTATCTTGTAGATGGTTACCTTCTCAGTGTGTCTCCATCTGCCTTCTGGTGCCCACATTTCCTCTTTTAAGGGTGACAGATTGGATTAGGACATTCCTACATAACGTCCTTTAGCCTTCATTACCTTTGTACTTTGCAAATGTTGTGTTCTGAAGTGCTGGGGCTGGTACATCCAAGTACACCCTTGGATGTATGAATTAATAGGTGTTATATGTCTCTTTCTGTGGAAAGATGGGCAAACATCTATTCACTTCAGATAGGACACTAGTGATAGATTAAAATAACTTTACCGCTGGGTGGTGGTGACACACGCCTTTAATCCCAGCACTTGGGAGGCAGACGCAGGCAGATCACTGTGAGTTCAAGACCAGCCTGGTCTACAAAGCGAGTCCTGGACAGTCAAGACTACATAGAGAAACCCTGTCTCGAAAAACCAAAACCAAAACCAAACCAAACCAAACCAAACCAAACCAAACCAAAAAAACCAAACCAAACCAAACCAAAAACCCCGACAAAACTCTCCCATAGATCAGCTTGTTGAACTAATCATCTTATTGTGCTTTTTTCAGAGCATGAGTGTGGGCCTACTTAGAGGAATAGATGACTCAAAGGCAGCTGCATCACTGAAAAACCCATTGCTACATGGGTAATGGGTAATGATTCATGAAGGCTGTGTTCTTGAAGCTCCCTGTATAAACTGGTAATAGCTTAGCCCCTTGGAGAGCATCCTACACCAAATAACTGCACACTTACTGTTATTGCTTATTTTACCTTGGTGTAGGAGCCTTGTTAATCATGTAAGTTTCAGATGCTTTCTGAGATTTGTGAGTTGTTGATTTCTTGAGCCTTATAAGCTTTGTTTATTTTTTGAGCCTTAAGGAGCTTCTCTCCAGGATAGAATGTTTTAATTTGGAAGACATTACTGTATAACACAGGGGGATACAATTATCCCCAAAAGAGGCTTAGAACTGTCTGCCTGGCTAGAAAGGTCTTCAGTTGAGTAGTCTGGGTCTAACTTATGGTCTTCTGCAGTTTTTTTTTTTTTTTTTTTTTTTTTTGAGACAGGGTTTCTCTGTGTAGCCTTGGCTGTTCTGGACTCACTTTGTAGACCAGGCTGGCCTGGAACTCACAGCGATCTGCCTGCCTCTGTCTCCCAAGTGCTGGGATTAAAAGCGTGCGCCACCTTCTCTGCAGGTCTCTTAATGTCCAAAGTAACAACAGAATTTCCCCAAAACTTCCAGTCAGCTTTGGGAAGCACATAGATACACATACTCGTGCAAATCTAACACGACTAGAAAAGTATGCTAGTGCTCACATTTAAAAGTATGGGTAGTAGTTGATTGAAAAAAAACCCACAAAAACTTAAAAGCAGTAATATTCAGGAATATTCCAAGTTGTGTTCTGGGGCGTGCTCGTGTTGGAGACACGTGTTCTACGACTAGAGAAGTTCAGGGTTACTGCATTCAGCTGTGTTGGGGTATTTGAATTTTCCCAGAGGTCTTAAGATGCCAGGATACATTGTGACTGAAGACTGAGCTCTGTGTGGTAGACACAAATTTCCTGCACTATGGAGTGATGCCTTTAAGCATGTTCCGTGGAATATGGTTTTGGAGATGCTGGTAGAGGTCATAAATGTTACAGGATTGGACTGGTGTGAATTAGCTATGGCGCAGGTTGTGTGCTTGACATTTCAACTTGGTCTTGAATTAGGAGTAACGTGAGAACAGTCAGAAGTAGGAGGGGGTAGGCTGAGTGGTTGGGAGAAGCAGCGAAATGCAGAACACAGGAGCACTCCCCAAAAGGGTGATGGGAGTGAGCAGGACACATCCTTTTGGAGATCTAGCCTTTGGCAGCTACATCATCAGTCATGTGCTTTCTGTGTGTTACTCAACTAGATTGTGCCGTACTTAGGTTTACTATTGCTATGAGGAAACACAATGACCAAAGCAACTTGGCAAGGCAAGGGTTTCTTTGGCTTATGCTTCCACATCACAGTTCATCATCAAAGGAAGTCAGGACAGGAACTCAATCAGGGCTGATGTAGAGGCCATGGAGGGGTGCTGTTTACTGGCTTGCTCTTCATGCCTTGCTCAGCCTGTTTTCTTCTAAAACCCAGGACCACCAGCCTAGGTGTGGTCTCACCCACGGTGGACCGAGCCCTCCCTCATCAATCACTAAATAAGAAAATGTACCACAGGCTTACCTGCAACCCTATTTTATGGAGCTTCTTGAGGTTCCTTCTTCTCAGATGACTTTAGCTTGTGTCAAGTTGACATAAAACTAGCCAAGACAGATTGATTATATAAGGAGCCCCAAACAATATGAGCCATGTTTTTGGGAAAGAGCACACATTTCCATAGAACAATTAAAGATTCTGTTATGTTCTTGTTGAGTAGCGCAGGCTTTATTATTAGTATGAGCGCAATAGCTGATCTGAAGAGGATAGGCTCATGTTTGATGACAGTTGTTGGTAATTAAACAGGTAAGAAGATTACCTCCTCAGAGAGCCAGCGGTGAGGTTGCAGATGGGTTGAGTTTTTTTTTTTTAATTAAAAACAATTTGTATATGTGTACTGTTTTACATCATGTTCCCCATTTCTCCCTGTGCCTTTGATGTCTTCCTGTAAGCAGCTTCTCTCAAATATATAATTTCTTTTAAAAAATTATTATGCTATACACACAAATGCACACTCACACATGTAGAAATAATATATAACTACAACCTGCAGAGTCAGTTTATTGTTGCTCATATATGTATGTGTTTAAGGCTGAGCACTTGGTATTAGGTAACTGAGTAGTGCTCTCATCCTTCCGAGTAGTCATCAGGAGGCGGAGCTTTTTGAGATTTCTACCACCTGTATTGGCATGTCCGCTGGTGTCATTACTCAGGTCTTGTTTTAGGTAACTTGTTTTAATTGAAAATCCCTGATCATTCAGGAGTCAGATGCTATGGAGAAAAACCTGCTAGCTCAGAGAGGCAGAGAAAGCACCCAGCTGATCTTCCTACTCAGCCCCCGTCCTGATGGAAAAGCCCCAAAAGGCTCACTAGCTCAGCTGGCAGGAGGAAAAGGCCAAAAACCCCAAGGCTAGCTCAAAGCCCAAAAAGCCAAAGGCCAAGGAGCTGAGAATCTCTCAGAGCACGGTAAAATCCCAAGCCCAAAGAACTGCCAAAGACCAAAGACTAAAGACTCCTTCTGTTTCTACAGCCCAGTCTTATGGAGGCATTTTCTCAAGTGGTGTTTCCTCTTCTCAGATGACTCTAACCTGTGTCAAGTTGACCTAAAATTAGCACAGCCCTGTGCTTGAGTCTCTGCAGGCAGGAAAACGCATGGAGCTCTCAGTCTTTTGGGATAATCACATTTGTATGTTTTGATAGTAAAATCTTTTTTTATGAGTATTTTTAGTATTCCCAAATTACAAATGAAGAAATAGTCATTCAGGGAGATCAAGTCCATTACATAGGATCATATAATAAATTGTATTAGCTGCATTTACTTTGAAAAGGAAACTTCTTATCACTGTCGTGAATGCGTGTGCAGTATATTGATGGAAGATAGAATTATATAAGAACTAGTTACTGTTGAGTACTCATCCTTAAATGGGCATGTATATCACCCCTTCAGAGCTCTAGAAACATTGTGGAGGTGAAGGTGGCAAGAGTGTTAGAACCTGAGGACAGGAGGGATGCTGGGAAATGCTGTTTTCTGGATATGCCACCACCATTATGCTCATGAAATCACAGAAACGATGGTTACCTGCGTAGCTAGGCCCAGCATCATTCTATCATGGATAAGGGTCTACTCTTTTTTAAAAAATATATTTTATTAATTTATTCATATTACATCTCAATTGTTATCCCATCCCTTGTATCCTCCCATTCCTCCCTCCCTCCCATTTTCCCCTTACTCCCCTCTCTTATGACTGTGACTGAGGGGGACTTCCTCCCCATGTATATGCTCATAGGGTATTAAGTCTCTTCTTGGTAGCCTGCTGTCCTTCCGCTGGGTGCCACCAGACCTCCCCATCCAGGGGATGTGGTCAAATATGGGGCACCAGAGTTCTTGTGAAAGTCAGACCCCACTCTCCCTCAACTGTGAAGAATGTCCTGTCTATTGGCTAGATCTGGGTAGGGGTTCGAAGTTTACTACATGTATTGCCCTTGGCTGGTGCCATAGTTTGAGCAGGACCCCTGGGCCCAGATCCACCCGTCATAATGTTCTTCTTGTAGGTTTCTCTTGAGGAGCCATTGTCATTAATCGTAACTAGGAGAAGAATCATTTTCTTCAGTGGCGTAACCACTGTTACGTTGCTCATTATCCAGTAAATAACTCCCACTCATGTTCATGGGAGTGACCCTAATTAACTAATTAAACTCAGTGACTCTCTATGGGGAAAAAAAAGAAAAAGGAAAAAAAAATCAGAGTGAATTTTGGTGTGGGATGAGGACAGGATTTCCAGTAGTTTTTGAAATGGCCCTAATTGTCACTTCTGCCATTTTCTGCTGTGTACATGTGGGAAGCAGTGGTCTCAGCATTGGCAGTTCTAAAATCAAAATAGTCATTTTGAAAGTTCTGAAAGTTTTTGAAGATACTCTGTATCAGGTATCCAGGCAAGGCTTAATTCTTTGTGTAGGATTAAGCATTCATTTCAGTATTATGCTGATTCTGACTTTAAAAAACGTGGCAGGTTTGCTTGTTTTATATTGCTATCTCATGCTTGTTTGTACTTAATTTAGGTGAGAAATGGGCAAGGAACAACTTGGCACTCAGCTCAGAAAGAAGACGCACGCATGGTAACAGGCAGGAGGTGAGTGCCACTAACTCACAAGGGTCTTTTTACTTAATCGTCCTTTCTAGGTCCTTCTATAAAGGACTAGTGATAGATTTGTTTTTATATCCCAAAAAGATCTTTAGACTTTTGCTATTTGATTATTGTTAGTTTTTCCCAGTTTATAACTAACTTTCTTTGCCATGCTCATTTCTGATTTTTACTGTTATTATTTTTATTTTCTGGAGTTTTTGGATGCGCATCCTGAATATTCTCTGATGTTCTTGGCTCTTCAGCTGCAGAGGTCATATCAAGTCATCTTCCAAAGTTGATAACTTCAAGGGTTAGTATTACTTTTTGTTGTGACCTACTTTCTGACTCTTTGAAAATAATAGTTATTGTTGCTTTTCAAGCTTAATTTGAATAAAAATCTTTCAAGTTGGTAGTAGGAAATTTTTCATTGCATAAAAGTATACAAAAATATGTGCCTGTTCTCTTGATAACCAGTTTTTGTATTAAGTATGTTTAGCATAGTATGCTAAATTTTAACTTGGGAGGAAGGAAAAATGATGAGAGGAGAGGCATTAGGAAAACTAGTAGTAGAGTTGTGCAGTAGTATTGCAGCCTTTCGAAGGAGTTATGGTCTTGCAAATGCTTAGAATTGAGGGAAATACTCAAAATAGAGGAGCATAAGGGGTGCATGGAATAATGTCGGGTAAGGAATTTTTCATGAAAGAAAAAGTTTTTAGCTACTTAGTTGATGGTCAGTTTTCCAATGTTTATTTAAAAAGTGGTTAATGGTCTCTTCCTTTCCTGTTTAAAAAAAAAGTTCCTTTCAGGGACAAATTTGTGTTTGAAACCTAGGTGCATACACACATGTGCACTCAAATGTATGTGTGTTAGAAGTACATACACACATGTGCACCCATGTACATGTGTTAGACGTGCATACATATATGTGCACATACTATGGCTAAGTGAAGACAGAATAGGAAGAGAACAGATGACTACATTGAGGTGTAAAGAATTACATGTGGAAACACATAGATACAGGAGGTGCTGAACACAGCTCCTGTTGTCAGGAGAGAGTGCGTTTGTTTCTAGTGGCTTTAAGAGTAACCCACGCTGGTCCAGTGCTTTTTTCCCTTTGTCTACCTGACTCTCCAGGCTGCTAATGTCAGGCAGCTCTACTTTACTTCCCCCAGTGTGCTTCTGACGTTTGGTGTATGTCCTCTGGTGTGTTCAGTGTCGTTTTCTCATTCTGTGTCTCTCGCTTCCCTCTTTGCTCTCCTCCCCCTTCTCTCCTTTCTCCTCATAGATGCCTCTGAGTGGAGTGATTTCCTTTCTTCTCTCCGTTGTTGTACACCGTTCCCCCACTAGTCACTGTTACCTTACACAGCACCCCTCCCTAAATTACCGCCTTGCATTGCCGTTAGTTTAGCATTTGTTTCTCCCTTGCTCATGCTCTCATCTAAGGTCTTCTTGCCTTATTTGTGTTCAACTATCTCTGTTATCCTCGAGATCTCGTCTCCTTAGTCCACAGGTTGTCGTGCCGAGGGAGCCTGGCTTGAGGAAGTTACTGTGACTCAGCGCTGAGCTCTGATAAGTGCTGCCGCCCAGACGGGGCCGGGGCCGGGGCCGGGCCGACTAAGCGCAGTTCCCCTCTGGTTCACCTCTGAAGCCCTCTCAGGACACTCTCAGGTAAGGTGTCAGTCAGGATGATAAATGTGCTGTGCCCTTTCAAATGAAGAAATTATTGCTACAAAATGCTGAATTATATTTGGGAAATCTGAATATATCACAGATAAATTGATTTTATAGTGTCTTAATTTTTATATTATTCTGAATACTAGCTTTCTTTAAGTTAAAACTTTAAACCCCTTCCCAGATCTAGCCAATGGTCAGAATATTCTCCACAGTTGAGTGGAGAGTGTGATATGACTTTCTCACGTACTATGGTGCCTCACATTTGACCATGTCCCCTGGAGGGGGAGACCTGGTGGCACTCAGAGGAAGGACAGCAGGTAGCCAAGAAGAGACTTGATACCCTATGAGAATATATAGGGGGAGGTAATCCCCCTCAGGAACAGTCATAGGGGAGGGGAATAATGGGAAAATGGGGGGGGGGAGGAATGAGAGGATACAAGGGATGGAATAAACATTGAGATGTAACAAGAATAAATTAATAAAAACAAACAAACAAACAAACAAACAAACAAAAAACAACTTTATCTTCAAGTCTCTAACTTCCATAGATTTCTTTTGTTTCATACTTGTGTGATTCACTTTGGCTAGAATGTCCTGGTCTTCTTGTTAGTGTGCTGTGTGAGTGTACCATGTTAGTGCACTACATTAGTGTAGCATGTTAGTGCACTGTGATAATGTAGTGTGTTACTCTATTACATTAGTACAATACAGTGTGTGTAATACAGTGTGTGTAATACAGTGTGTTAATGTATCACATTGCTTTTTTATTAGTTTAATGTGTTAGTGTACTGCTTCAGTGTGTTTCTTAGTGTATTAAATTAGTATACTGTGGTGTTTGTGCATACTGTTAGTGTATTGCGTGAGTGTATTGTGTTTGTGTAAAGTGTTAGTGTACTGTGTTTTTGTCTGGTGTTAGTTCACTGTGTTAGTGTATTGTGTTAATGTATTGTATATACAGTGTTTGTGCTGTGTTAGCATAGCATGTCGATGGATTCCGTTCAGGTACTACATTTGTCTAATATGCTAGTGTGCTTACTGTGGGAGAATGTTTACTGTGCTCTGTAACTGTATTTGAATACTATGGTAGTGTGCTGTGGTGGTGGCTCAGTTTGTTACTCTGAGTACCTGATGTCTGTAACTGCTTAGAATCTATGTGACTTTCCTTTATCTTTATGATGAGATTAGAAATAGGCTGAGTCAGCAGTTAAGAATTGTATTGTAGCATTTGTCTGTAATCCCAGGACTTGGGGAGGCAGAGGCAGATAGATGTCTGTGAATTCCAGGCCAGCCTTGTCTACGCAGCAAGTGTAGCACAGCCAAGGCCACACAGAGAAAACCTGTCTCAAAAAACAAAAAGCAAGCAAACAAACAAACGAACGAACAAAATTGTATTGTGATTGCATTTGGTTTGGGTAAGTTGGTAACTTGTAAAATATTAATATTGGCTACATTATTTAAAATTAATGTATTTTAATATTAAATGAAGTACTTTGCTTATAAAGTAAAATATCTTTTAAAATTTTTAGGTAAAATTTAAATTAGTATGAAAAGTTTTAGGTTTCATGTAGGAAGGTTGGTTGGCCTTGAACTTGCTATTTAGCAGAGGATGGCCTTGAACTCCTGCTTAACTTGTATCCAACTCCCTAGTGGTAGGATTACAGGAATAATGCTGTTACACCTGGACATGTGTAGTGTCTCTTCAAGGCTGAAATTAGTGTACAGTTCTTGCATAGTCACCACTCCTCTACTCATGTGTTAACATTTATATTTATTTTTCATTAGAGAAAGTAACATTACACTAATCCTCAGTATGGAGAGTATTCGCATCCTCACTGAATCTTACAGAATCTAGTACTAAAATCACTTCCTTAGCCTTAAGCATATTCTCCCCTCTTAGGTAGGAAAGCTGTTTGTGTTTTGCTCTGTTTTGAGCTTATTCTCTTTGTAGCTGGTCTTCGCTGCTTTGTGGGTTCTTCTTTTTCCCACCCTTTACCCCTGGGTTTCAGACCCTGTTACTAGATAGGAGAGAAAGAAGGATAGAGGGGGAGAGAGATTCCTGAATCTAATTTCTTTCTTTTTATTTCTTCTTTGACTACTAATAAACCACAACCCCCCCCCCCCCCCCCGAACGACCACCAATCCCCAATCCTGCCAATCAGGGCTCTAGCATTTTATATACCCTCTGAAAAGTTCCCAGAATTCCAAAGCTCACACAACGGCAGAAACTATCTGCAGCTGGCAAAACCAGACCTCTGCCAGAGCACGAGGCAAATCATGCTCAGCTTCCAACACTCCAGACAAAAACCAGACAAAACCCTGTAATGCAGAGCTTAGATTCTGCTGGGGTTAGGGTACCCTGTAACAGACTGAAGGCATAGAACATACGGTTCAGGAGATGTGCTAACTGCTTTGAAGTAAAATAAGGCCAGGGAAGGACATAAGGAAATGTGGGTGGCTTTACGTAGGAGATGGAAGGAGTAAAGTCTTGTGTAGCTTGTCCAGGGAGGGGTCCAGTGAGAGGAGACGTTTGAGTAGAAATCTGAAGAACCGAGGGAATGAACTGTGTTTAGCAGGAGGAAAGCATATTCCAGAGAGAAGGAGGTAGGTGTCTTGTTTTCAGATGGTTAAGCCTATTGGGACCCTTGTCACTAGAGCGATATTATTGTAGACTCACTGTGGTGTCTTGTCTTGGTAGAATGTCTAGCAAAGAAGTAAAGATTGCTCTAAAAAGTGCAAGAGATGCCATCAGAAACAAAGAATACAAAGAAGCGCTGAAACATTGCAAGGTAAAGCATACTGTTCCTTTGGCAATCAGATACGTTACCAATTCATGGGTTATTTTAAGGTGTAAGTCATTGACTGCCTACATTCAGTCAAGTGGTAGAAGGTGGAGAGCAGTTGGACTCCTCTCTATTTGTTAGTGGTTTCTATTGCTGCACTTAATTTTCTGTATTGCTAAATTACAAAGCCATAAGCTGTTCTCAAAGCCATAAGTATCATAAGCACTTTGTACTACAGAATGCCACTGTACTTTAGCATTATTCTTATGTTTGCATTACATTAAAAATGTGAGCCAGGCACAGTGGCGCACACCTATAATCCCAGTACTTGGGAGGCAGAGGCAGAGGCAGGCAGATCTCTGTGAGTTCAAGACCAGCCTGGACTACAAAGTGAGTCTATGACAGCCAATGCTGTTACACAGAAAAATCGTGTCTTGGAAAACCTAAAAACCAAAAAACCCAAAAACCAAAAACAAATTGGAGAGTCCAGCGGCCGAGAGTTATAACAATGAGACCATTACAATAATTGGATTGGGTCGGTGGGTGCCTCAGGTAAACAGATTAGAGATCTGCCCAGAGGCCCCAGAACACACTGGTGCACCAAAAGGGAAGAGATCCAAGTATTTCTTCTTGGATTAGTTTGGCCAGGAGCAAGCCCAGTCTTGAATTCCCTACTTTTCTCCCCATGTCTTCTATCTGTGTGGTGTTTATGTCCCTGGCCTCTGTGTGATGTCTCTGATGCATCTGAGTTTCAGTCTGTCCCTGCCGTGTGCTGTCTTGTGAGTTTGTCCCTCCCAAAGGGCTTCTGGTCACTCTTTCATTGATCAGCATAGAAAGCATCACAGAGGGAAAGAGGAAGAGGGAATACTTTACAGATTTTGTTGTTGTTGTTGTTTTCTTTTCTTTTCTTTTCTTTTTTTTTTTTCTTTTTTTTTTTTTGAGACAGGGTTTCTCTGTGTAGCCTTGACTGTCCTGGACTCACTTTGTAGACCAGGCTGACCTTGAACTCACAGAGACCTGCCTGCCTCTGCCTCCCTGAGAACTGGGATTATAGACAACTGCATCTGGCTTTTACAGACTTCTTTATTAGAGTTTTGCAAGGGACTGAGCTTTACTGCTCTGGAAGCACCCAGGAAAGCGAACAACAATGGAGCCTCAGCAGACTTACTAACTTATATCCATGTTGCTTTCAGCATTTATGGTGGGTATTTGTTTATAAAGACACTTTTGACCTGGTTGCTGTTTCAGCAAATGATTATCATAGCATGCACACGTACACACACCTACACACACACACACACACACACACACACACACACACACACCCTCCTCTCTGGATCAGGGGCGTGAAAGAATGTATACTTTAAGATTAAAGCTGAGTCTTACATGGGGAATCCAAATCAAGTAGGATTGTTTGTTACATTACACTCTTAAAGGCAGGTTAAGCAACCAGGCCGATGACACAGCAGGAACGCCGTCCTAACACTTAAGTGGCCTCAAAGTCTGTTCTTTACTTGGCTGTTAGGTCTACCCAAAGAGCCCGCTGCTCTGAATGTAAGACAGACATTCATATAAGCATAATGATGACTGAGACTAGCAGGCATATGAAGCCACGATGGCGCTAATCTGGTATAGAAGGTGGGCAGACTATTCAAATGGAAGGTGGAGTGTATGTGGAGTGAGATGAGAGGACCTGTTTCCTCTAGCACTGGCCTTATCTAGCTATTAATGCATGTATGATTAAGCTTCTCTATAGGTACTATTATTATTATTGTGTGTGTGTGTGGGTATGTAGGTCTGTATGTATGATGTGTATGTCCATGGTATGGGGCGTACGCATGTGGAGATCAGAGGACAACTTTGGGGAGCCAATTCTCTTTTCCCACCTTTATGTGAGTTTTTAGAGTCTGAACTTGGTCCCTTAAGCTTGGGTGGCCCACTCAACCATTTTGGTAGCCCATGGTCCTGTCACATTACTTAGTATGGGTATCGCTCTGTAGATATTCTGTAAAATTTTGACATAAATTTCACTAAATAGCTTGTAATTTATAATAGCAAAATCCAGCTATAGACTAGTAAGTGGAGAACGAAGCAGTAGCAGATGTCTCTTATTTGTAGTAATCCAGAATTGGTTGAAAGTACTGAAAAACTACCCGAGAGTGTATTTGCTGTGGTTCTTCTGTTCCTTGGAGCTTTACAGCATGGGATAAGCATGACTGTGGGGAAGCTGGATCCAGATTCTGTATATACAATTAAGCACTTTTTTCTCTGCACTCTCTTAGAATTTTCTTTGTTTTCTTTTTTTTGATGTAAATATTTTTTATTTAATATTTTTATTTTTTACATATACATTTATGTTATTATACACATATACAATAAACTACGTATAGCAAGTACATTCTTGGTGTTTGGGCTATTTGTATTTGGCAGCCTTGGAGAAAACATCTTTCCTATCTTGATGAGTCTGAAATTCTGAGTGTAAATCATATCTATCATATTTCATCATTATCAACTTACAACATCTGTCTAGACCTAAAAATATCTTAACCCCTAAACAACTAAGCTTCATTGTAGAACTAAACTATATAGTCTTGAACCCCATCAGAGACTTGAGAAGGAATAAAATTGATTACCTGCCTGAGTATACCTGGAGTGCAGGTTAGTAGCTTAACAAATGCGAAGATGACAGAGACAGTTTGCTATCTGAACAGTCACCCAAAACTCTCTATAACGTTGGAAGGCCCAATATATCTGACAGACATATTTGTGAGGCCGGAACTATTGAGGACTTGCTTGCCCTGTCTTAGCAGAGTTTGGCCATCAACTCTGCCTGCATCCAAGCTTGCCCCTTTTTTAGGCAGAACTCTGCCCAGTGGCTTATTTGCCCAGTGGCTTATTTGCCACATTTGAAGCCATCTCCATAAGGAGGTTCTTTGATGCTCATCATCCTCTTTGAGGTAGGCTGGGTGTTGCCAGGAGTTTATCTGTCTCATTGTCAATGAATCTTTAGAGTAATAAAAACTTTTTAAAATGCCATGTTCTGCATGTCTCTGAGGTGTTTGTGGACCTTACCTAAATATTTTACCTTATCTTTCTATGGAATCATATCTTATCTGCTACACCTAAGATGTCTATTGTTGTGATAAAAATAGACTAGTAATTGATATGACCATGATTTGATCAGCTAACAGTTAACTTGTATATCTTATTTATCTTAAGCAGCCTGAAATCACACTTTCTAAGTATTGCGAGTAAACATTGTATTATAATTGAGTGATATGGGTACAATACTTCATATTAGAGTGGAAATATGTATAATGTGTGTGAAGGATAATCTTAAATATGATTCTATACCGTTATCAATGTTAAGCTTATTTTGCATCAATATACAAGATTATATACCAATGAATTAAAAATAACCTTATTTGTGAGTAACAATTAAGGCTTAAGTTGAGGAGTAGATGCAATATTCTACTTTTTGTTCTATCATCCCTATATATTTCTGTATCCCCCCTTCTTTCTTTTCAACCTCTATCTTCATACCTAGGAAAGAAAGATAAAGGAAAAGAGAGACATCCCTGAGTCCAACCTTGTTTTCTCTCTAAATAAGATGAATAATAACTTGTAGCCAACTGCCACTGAAAATAACCCTATAGAGTCCAACAAAGCAACCAAAAACCTACCTGACTCCCCTTAAAGGAAATGCGGTATCATTCTCTTAAGGTTTCTTCTGGATGATTTTGGACGAATAGTACCTTTGTAGGGGTCCAAATAAAATTGGGGAAATGGTTAAACAAGCTAGGAATAGCATTTGTGGTCCAGTTTCTAAATGTTGAGAAATTCCAGGCTTAATTAGAGTCCTGTGTGGAACAGTCTGAAATGCTGGACGAATTGCGATTGGATGCTTTCTTCGAAGATGTCCTGGGAACTCTCTTGTTCTGATGAGGAACAGCAACTGAAGCACTTGGTGCTGGGAATCAGCAGCGCTGGTGTTTTATAGATGTCAGTTTGGTCTGTAGGTCGCTGTGCAGTCTGGCTGTCCTGCTAGTCAGACGAAGTGTGCGATCAGCGCTGCCATCTTGGATCTCCCTTCTCTCTGTTTTCACCACATTTCTTTTGTAAGTGATTATTTCCTTAAAAACATGTGTCTCAGATGCTGAAACTCTGGTCATTAAACTGTAATTAGTATTGGTAGTTGACAGGCAGCTGTGTCAGTTGATAAGCTGTTATATGCCACCAGTTGTACTTGCTGTTGGTGACATAAGCACACCAAGCCCCTAGTGTTAGAGCTTACTTTGGCAGATAGTTCATTGAGTTTTGTAGGAGGCAGTATTATTGGATAGAATGTAGCTCAGACAGTACATTGGTGACAGATTGCTGGAAGTGTGTGTGTGAATGCATGTAAGCCTAATATTGGGGAGGTTTAACTCATAGAAATGTGATTTTCCCTAGAATATGTAAAACTTTGAGAGACTGGTTTTACTTTAGCTCCCATTTTTTTTTCTTTCCGTAGAACATACTAATCTTGCTTTAAGCTAATTTCTTTAATTTAGCAAGCACTCTTATTTCTGAAAGCATTAGCTCTATATTGCTTTGTTCTAGATGGCAGGTATTGTTTAAACGTTTATTGCCTTTGTTAATATTGAACGTGCTCGGTGTCATTGTGTTAGGATGAATTTGCCTGTGAGTGCCATGAAGAATCCGCCTTTGGTTTAATACGAGAAACTATTATTATGGAAAAGAGAATATTGGGATTGGAGAAGTGATATGGAGGCAGGAACGGGGCCGGGCATCACCATTCCTGCTACCCAGGGTTCTCATGAAGCAGGGAGGCGTTGGATGTAGGTGTCAAGATCCCTTGGGCACTATACGGAAAGACACCTCACTTTCCAAACCCTGTCCAGTCTTTCAGTCACAGTACTTGGCTAGGTACCATTCTAAAGGACACTCTGTTAGTGGCAGACCCAGTGTCCCAATTCATAAGATGATTGTTTTGTTGTTTGTTCAGTAGTTTTCAAAATGTAATGACTTACTCTTAATTTTTTTAATCAGACAGTGTTAAAACAAGAGAAAAATAACTATAATGCCTGGGTTTTTATTGGTGTTGCTGCAGCTGAGCTAGAGCAGCCTGACCAGGCCCAGGGTGCCTATAAGAAAGCTGCTGAACTGGAGCCAGAGCAGCTGCTTGCTTGGCAGGTATGGAGACACTTTTTTCTTATAATGTGGGAAAGCATTTGTTTTCTATTTTTCAAAATGTAGGCTCCAGTGTTAAAATAAGTACTTAAACCTAAAAGTTAGTTTCAGGTGCCAAAGACAGTGTTATCACTCTTTAACTTCCTGCCCTGTGGATTACTTTTAAATATAAAATCTTTAAATGTAAAGACTCCCTATTACTTTCAGCTTACTTGGAGGGAAATTCCACACATGCTTCATCTGTAAACTATGGCGATTTTTAGATGATAGTGCGTTATTTCACACAATAAGTGAATGTGGGGACCTGAGGCATTTTGCTAAGAATAATCACCACTGCTTCCTCTTTTAGGGGCTAGCAAGTTTGTATGAGAAATGTGATCACGTAAATGCTAAAGATGATTTACCCGGTGTTTACCGAAAGCTGTTGGAGCTCTATGAAAGGTAGGGGCATGTGGGGAAGGAAGGCTTAGTGTCTTTACAAGGTTGAATTAGAATAGAGTGGTTAGAAATTATATAGACGTGTGCCAGGGCTCTCTGGAGAAACAAAACTGATAAGATGACTCTACATATATAAAAATGGATTTATTAGAATTTATTAGAGTGGCTTACAGGCTGTGATCCAACTATTCCAACAGTGGGAGGTCCATGCATCCAGTAGTTCAGTCTCAGATGGTCTTTGGTAAACACAGGAATCTCAAACAAGTAGGCTGTACTGCCAGTGACAGAGCGGACTTGCCAGATGAGGACACGCAGACGAAGAGCAGGCTTCCTTCTTTCATGTCCTTTATGCAGGATGCCACCCAAAGATGTGGCCCAGGTTTTAAGGTGGGTCTTCCCACCTCAGATGATTCAGTCAAGAAAAATCCTCCCAGTTGTACCCAGCAGCTTAGGTTTTGGTTAATTCCAGATGTAGTGAAGTGGACAGCCAAGAACAGCCATCAGAGGTAGGAGGACATAGACATGTCCTGAGAATTTAGAAGTAATTTCCTTCCAGAAGTTTGTCCCAAAATTTCTTGTGATGTGATTGAAATAGACTGAAGGACTCTTAAGGTGATTGACTCAGTTTGGAATTTAAAGTTATAGTGAGGATAATGAAGATGGTCCATCCTGCATCTTTACAGAGGTCTTGCTGTGTAACGTAATACTGTAGTAGTAAATATTTGAGGCTTTTCAGTCCGGTGGTTTCTGCTACCAAACTAAAATTTCTTTTTCTCTTTAACCTCAGTGTTGACAAGCAGAAATGGTGTGATGTCTGTAAAAAGCTCGTGGATCTGTACTGCCAGGAAAAGAAATACCTAGAGGTTGGTTAATGACTTCTGAGGTACTTTCCGCAAAAGTGTTACTTAAAAAAAAAAAAAAAAAAGCTTTCATCTAGTTTTAATGAAAGTTAAAAATTAAGGTGTAGAATGATAGCAAAAAAATTGAGAAATAAATTACAGTGTTTTGGAAACTGAATTTACAACTCAAATTTAGGATATCCTAACATCTAAATTTTAAAACTAGTTTAAGGTGACCAAGAACTGTACCCATTTTGAAACCTTCTGAATTGTGGGTTTGGGGATGTTATCTCTCTCTGTGTCTTAGTGATAATTTCAGATAGAAGGGTTCTGGGCATTTGCCTAATTTATTTATTTTTATTTTATTTTATTTTTTTACATTTACTTATTTTTATGTTGGAGTCCATATAGAGTGAGATATTGTACTTTGGCTATTTTTACATATTAGTGGATCAGATAGTTTTGGTCTTTAGGTTTAACACTTGAAGCTTATGGTGACATAACTATTTGACATCTGCTTTTCAATAGGTGGCTCGGACATGGTATAAGTTGATAATGACACGGCAAGAAAATGGAGCAGATAGGCAAGAGCTTCATGAGCTGTGGAGAAAGTTGACACAGTTGCTGGCAGAGAATATGGAAGAGCAGAACAATGAAACCCAGCAGATGGTATCAGCTTACGTCATGAACATTGAGAATGTCATTGAGTTTAGCCAGTGGAAGCATAATGAGTGCCAGGAGAGCGCACTGGGGGGTTGGGGTGGGGGGGAAGAGAGAGAGAGAGAGAGAGAGAGAGAGAGAGAGAGAGAGAGAGAGAGAGAGAGAGAGAGGGAGAGAGGGAGGGAGAGAGAGAGCACGAGCGCTCACACGCGCGCACACACACAAACACACGTGGGCAGGGGCGTGGCGCATGCTTAACTCTGTTTCATGTAGAGTGAAGGGGTAGACTTGGCTCTTAGAGCACCTTAAATTCATCAGAATCCACAATAGATCATTAACCTAGTCGCTGTATAAAGGAAAATACTTAAGAACTGACTCACAGAACTGCTGTATCTTCTAGAAAGTTGTACTTTGTAGGTATTATTACTTATACTGTTAACTAAGGGTACTGAATTACTTAATAGTTAAATTCAAACATTTATATTTAATAGGTTATAGTAGGCAGTGATCTTTTAGTGTATTGCTTTCAAGTAATTGAAATGGATTTTTAAAAATATTGTAAAACAGCTTTAAACCATAGTTGAAAATAATTCTATTGCATATTTTATTAGTAAGTTTAATAGTAACTTATTTTTTTATTATAATAAATAGCTACTTAATGTATACTCATTAAATTGAGTGCAGTTTAAAGTTTTAACAGTTCCAGACAGTACACAATGGAAACTTTTTGTGTATGTTCACTTGTCAATTTGTTCTTTTGTTCAGAAAATATTGCCAAGGATGTATTGTATGCCAGGCAGTTCCCAAAGGGTTGAGGATTAAAAGTGTAGGAATAAGATGTTTCTCGGTTCATCAGTGTGCTAGTTGCATTCTGCCACTGGATGAAATACCTGAGGAAACCAACTTACAGGAGGAGGGGCTTCTGTGGCTATAGCCAGAGGTTTCAGTGTGTCCTGGCAGTGGCTAGGATGGAAAGCAGCAGAGAAAAGGCCAGTGTGCATGTCCCCTTCAGGGGTACCTACCTCCCTTTCACTAGGCCTCACTCCGAAAGCTTCTACCACCTTCCAGAACACTACAGGTTGGTGACCAAACCCTAAACACAGGATCTTTCAAGGATGTTTAGATCTAAATTATGACATACAATAATAATGACTTATCTGTGTACATCAGTTGTGGAAGAAATTTTAGTAGTGACAGAATTGGGTAGCTCGTTACTTTCTTTTAAGCTATAGCTGCATAATATAGCCTTACTATTGTTTTTTAAAATTTTTATTTATTTATTGTATATGAGTGTTTTATCTGCAGAACAGGGCACCAGATCACATTATAGATGGTTGTGCGCCACCATGTGGTTGCTGGGAATTGACCTCAGGACCTCTGGAAGAGCAGGCGGAAGTCTTAACCACTGAGCCATCTCTCCAGCCCTCATTACTATTGTTTTTTAAAATAGTATAGGCTAACAAACTATCGAACATGTACCTTTAGTTAAAAATTTTTTGATTTACTTAGACTTTATGTAAGATAATTCATCAAAAGACAAAAAGTACGGTTTTTTCTTCTTTTTTTGTTTTTGTTTTTTCTAGACAAGGTTTCTCTGTGTATACTTGGCTGTCCTGGAACTCTCTTTGTAGACCAGGCTGGCCTCGAACTCACAGAGTTCCACCTGCCTATGTCTGCTGAGTGCTGGGATTATGCGCCACCACACCCGACAAAGTATAGTATTTTACTATGTGCGCAGGCTTGCTCCAAACTCTTAGATTATGTGTTCGTCTGTAAGCAAGCTTTCTCTGTCTTTATTTTTCTTGCTCTTCTCTACTTTTATCACTCCCCTCACCTTCTCCTTCCCTGTGTCACTCTCCTTCTGTCTTTGTCTTCCTCCTTTTCTTCCTTTTTCATTTCTTCTTTCCTTTTCACCCTCTGTTTCTCCTTTCCTTTGTTCTTTCTGTGCTGGCAGCTGAATCTAGTGCCTTGCACATTCTAGGACCATACCGAACACTGAGCTATTCCCAGTCTACATAACACACGCATGCACACACACTCACACATATGCTCATATACATGCATGAATGAATATACAGAGACACATGGACATAGACATACACATTTATACACATGTGTACACACAGATGCACACAATACACACAAACTCACATATGCACATACATGCACATACATGCACACAGATACATACACAGGCACACACATATACACACACTCTCATACACATATACACACATACTCACACATGCACACATACATGTATGCACACATGTGCTCACTCACATACACATGCACACACATATACATGCAAACACATATAGACATGTGCACACATACACACTTATACACACATGGTCAAACATGCACACATATACATAAATATGCATGTGTACACACGCACAGAAATATACATCCTCAGGTGCATATACATACACACATAGACAACATACACCTCACACACATGTACACATGCATGCACACACACACACATGTACACATGCTCACAAATATGTGCACAAACACATGCACACACAGAAACTTATATACACATGCACATACAGATGCACACATAAACACACATACACATATATACATGCTCACACAAATGTGCACACACACAAACTTGTATACACATGCACGCACTCACATACAGATGCACACACACACATAAACATACACAGACACACACACATACACACATAAACATACACAAATGTTGTTTCTGTTTTTTTTGTTGTTTTTGACTTTGAGACATGGTCTCATTGTTGCAGCCCAGGCTGGCTTGGAATTCTTGATCCTCTGCCTCAGTCTCCTGCATACTAAGGGTTATGGAAGTGTATCACAATACCTAACAATATTAACAAACACATATTAACCATGTATATTTATGGCATTCAGACATAATACAGTCATTGATCATATTCAACCATCTTTCTGCCCTTTCTCTTTACCCTACCTCCTGTACTTTTCTTAGATTTTAAAAAATATTAAAATAGAATTGCAATATTTCCCTCCTTTTTTTTTTCTTCCAACACCTCCTTGCCAACCTTCCCCCGACCACTCCCCCCCTTCAGTGTTGCTTGCCTGTATGTGATTTCAGGGCCGACCACTTGGGGATACCTCCCTGGGGAAAGCCTACTCCTGTTTTCAGCATTACTTTCTCTCTTGTGGTTGTTTGTCTAGGGGGGCCCATGAGATTTCTGCCTTCCATGTTAGCATGTGTTTGTGTTGTTTTAGCAGCCAGGTTATTGAGGCACCATAGCTGTGCTTCCCTGCAATGTCTATATGACACAGTTTCTTAGCAGATTTCCTCCTGGTCTGGCTTTTACAATCTTTCTGTCCCCTCTCCTGTGATTTTCTCTGAGTCTTAGGTGCAGGATTTGTATTAATAGACGTGTCTATTTAGGTGGGCGCCTCAGGATTAGTTTTTCTCTGCATTTGGACCAGTTGTGGTTTTTCTGTAATGCTCTCTGTTACAAAGGGGTTAGGTGCTACACTTATTTGTGAGCCTTGAGTAGTTGGCTGGGTTTCCAGGACGAGGTGTGATTTCCTTCCTGTTGAGTGGGCTGCAAGTCCAATTAGACAATTGTTGGTTATCACAAGATAGGAGTGCCACCACTACGTTTTTAGGATAGCTTGCCCAACTTCATAGCTGTGGCTCACAGGTGTCAGTAGTTGGTAGGACTCTTGGTTGATGCTCTCCCTTCGGTAGCTGCCAGGGCTGCGAAGTTAGTATTCAGGGAAGATACTCTCAAGTCAGATAGAGTGCTGATCTCCCAGTTCTGTGTCCAAAGTCAGCAGGAGTGACTCACCTTCGACCTCAGGGCAGCAACCAAGGACCATAGCCATAGCCTCTGCTGCCAGCTGAAAGAGAGTTTAGTATAGTTTACTGGCCAGTTGGAGTTAAAATCTATTTTAAAGCTTACATATACATTTTCTTTCCCTCATTAAAATCGTGGCAGCTCAATCTGTAATCCCTATGGCTGGGAGGCTGTGGCAGGAGGCTTTCTACAAATGCAAGGCTGGCTTAGAGCACAGAGTGAGGTCCCTGCCTTACAAAACCGACCTAATCCCAGCACTCGGGAGGCAGAGGCCGGCAGATCTCTGTGAGTTCAAGGCCACCCTGGTGTACAGAGTGAGTCCAGGACAGTGAAGGCTACACAGAGAAACTCTGTCTCGAAAAAACAAAAAACCAAACCAAAACAAAAAGCAAAACTGGCCAAACAGACACACAAACAAGTAAACAAACAAAAGAATCTTGAGGGCTAGACCTAAGTTGAAGGTTTAGTTTTTATAAAAGAGTTTTAGTACACTAATGCTCACCACAGCTTATGTAAGATTGCTACATAATAGCTTTTTGATTTGTTTCAGCTTTTAACTGCGTTTGAGAATGCACTGGACTTAGCAGATAGTATCCCCAGCGAAGATCACCAAGTGCTTTACAGGCATTTCATCCAGTGCTTGTCTAAAGTAAGTGAATTTATGTATTTCCAGTTATGAAAATGGTCGTCATGCTAATGAGAGTCACTTTATTATGCTTTTATTTTTTTCAAGTTTCCCCATGAGACACCCAGGTTGAAGAAGGCCTGTGAAGGAATGATAAATATCTATCCTACCGCACAGTATCCACTAGAAGTGATTTGTTTGTACTTAATTGAGTCAGGTAAATTGTTTTTATATTCTTCCCAGAGGTGTGTGATTATATGAGTGATACTATAATCAACAAAGCAGTGCTTTACTGCTTCCTGTGTTTTTCTAGACATAAAAGAAATGCAGTTACATAGTGTTGCTCTGTCCAGATAGTCTGAGAAGGACTACTTATGGGATGTAAAGGCACATTAGACGCAGCAGGTCTGACATGTAGTCCAGATGGCAGGTGTGGAGTTGCGGCTCCACACGCCCTCTCCCTTTTAGTTGGCTAGTAGAGTAGATTTCTTTGATACAGTAGACTGGATTACGTTTTGCGTGTCTTGAGTGCCATGAAAAGGATTTGTGGGACCATTGAGCTTCACAGTATTGACGTTAATGCCATAGTGACTTTTTTTTAAAAAAAATTCTGCACTATCTTGAACTGTTAGTCCGTAACTGAACTGGAGTGAATTCAAGTTGGAAGGGGTGTCTTCACATGTGTACTGTGTTTCATCTCTTTTTGTACTTTCTTTGGTAGAAGCAAGATGATTGTTAACAGCTGGGTGTTGAGGAGTTGGCTCATCCAGTGGGCCTTGTGTACCTGTGATCTAGGCTGGTATTTGTGCAGGTTGACTGCTGTGGCTCATCCAGTGGGCCTTGTGTACCTGTGATCTAGGCTGGTATTTGTGCAGTGTCGGCCTCTGCCCTTCTCTGTGTGAATGCTAAAAAGAGCGCTTTATGATGCCTGGAATACCTTCCTACACATGCGTTTATTCACCTGAGATAAGTTCACAGAAGTCAGTGATGAAATTGAACTGCAACTAGACCTGCTGGTGACTGGATTATTGCAGAACTTTCTTAGCGCACTGAATCTTTTCCACTTGGTTGCACAATTATTAAATACATGAAATGTTTTGTATGAATAATTCACATTTGTCATAGAAAAATGTGGTTGAGTCCTGGAGATAACCAAGGTAGGTGCGATGGCCACAGCCTACCAGGAACGCTCCTTTGGTTATCTGCTCTTTGTAACCCAACATTCCTTTATCATTCCTTCTTGAAGGTTCCTGCTCCCTATGAAAACAAATGCTCTTCCTTTTAGTCTTGGAATTTCCATTAATTAGTAAGGAGATCTTTTTCTTGTTTTCAAAGAGAATAATGTTAAGTATCATGAAAAAGCACCAAAAGTATCAGAGTGGATTACTTTATGAAGTACAGATTAAACTCAGTTCAAGTGAGGATGGTCTGCAGTAGACCACGTGACACCAAGAGTGAACTTGCAACGATGCCGCTGACAGGAGGGAACACATGCATGGGAAAAATGTGCTGAGCTTCTTAAAGAGAAGGGCAAAATCATTTCCAAAGTTAGTGCTTCCGAAAAGTTAGCCCAATAGAGAAAAGAATGATGGTTTATGTAAAATGTACATTATTTGGAAAGAGCTTTTAAAGTAGTCAAAGGCTACCACTTGTTGGTAAATGGGAAATCTGCAAACTAAAGCTAAACATGTAGCTTAGAAATCATTTGTAGGAAAGGGAGGTGGAGTGGGTCACATCAGAGAAGACTGGGCAGCGAAAGAGGGCTGCCTGGGGAGTGCTGCCTGCCTTGAGAAGAAGAAGAAGAGGGTGGGGACCAAGAAGGAGGCAGGCGAGAGAGCAGGACAGGGATGAAGATTTCAGCAAAGATACCGCTGGACTGTCGTGATAGACTGAGCAACTGATTTTATGACTAGAAAACTAGTATTAAGGCTATCTTTAAGTAAAAGTAATTGAATTGAAATAATGATGGAGAAAGTTGAGGAAGAAGTTAGAAGCTTTTTGTTTGTTTTTGTTTTTTTGAGACAGGGTCGCTCTGTGTAGCCTTGGCTGTCCTGGACTCTCTTTGTAGTCCAGGCTGGCCTCGAACTCACAGAGATCCACCTGCTTCTGCCTCCCGATCCACCTGCCTCTGCCTCCCACTGCACCTGGCTAGTAGTTACAAGTTTAAGAAGTAAAATAATCAAGGAACTTTATTAACTGCATTTGTGGAAAAGCAGAGGAAACGATGTGGGCAGCAAGCTTTCCGATGGGCAGGAAAAGAGTTATGGTGATTTCCTGTCTGGCCCACTTCAGGAGGGTCAACTGAACATGACAATGCTGTGCTAAGCTTTTGGACGATGAGATACGTAAGAGAACTGTCAGCACAAGGAGATACATTTTTTATTTTTCACCTATATAGGAAACCTTACTTTAAAATCATCCAGCTTCTTCAGTGTATGATACAAAGATATGCTACAGCCTTTTGTGGGTGCTGCCATTGAGACCTAGTGACTGGTGATTACTGCTCTCCAATTCTGTTAGCTATTAGTGGTTTGCACCATTTCCTCCTTGGCCTGTTCAATACCAAATGCTTTAGGTGGCTATTTGGACATTTCTTTTGGAAAGATGACTGAATGAGTTCTCAATAAGTGTAAATTTGCCTATAATATGGCTTTTTGGGTAAACTTGGGTCGGGTGTTCGAGAATGCTTACACAACAGCAGGAAGAAATGAAATCAATTCTATCTGCAGTTTTACTCACCAAGTTAGTAGTTGCTCCAATAAGGAGACCGCTCATTCCTCAATCGGCATGAATTATTAGCTTAAGAAAAAATAAGATATTTTCAACATAACATCCATCAAAATGCATATTTATCTAGCATTTCTTGAGGTTTACAATAAAATGGATTTTAGATTTCACCTACACTTTGCTCTAGAGCAAATTGGAGAGAGCAGAAACAAAAATTAAATGTTGTAAAACACTGACTATTAAATAGACAATAAAAACCAGTATCATTCTATGGGAATTTAGCAAAATAGGTAAAAATTAGATTGAAAATGTAGCACATACGTAAGTGATAGAGTCCTTGTCTAGCTTGTAAGAGGCCCTGGCTTATCTTAAGGTGGGGGTGGGAGGGGTGGGGCGATGTGGGGTGATGTGGGGCGATGTGTGTAAGTGGGTGCCTCCGTGATGCATCTGTCCACTGAGTGTGGTGGTGCATGCCTGTACTCTCTCAGCACTTGGGAGGAAGAGGCAGAAGAAGTAGGCTTTCCAGACCAGCCTCAGCTGCATCCTGGGTTTGAGACCAGCCTGGGCTGCTTGAGACTAGTCTCAACAAAACAACAAAAAAGTATCTTTGAGCAGTGAGTGCAGGTGGGTGTTGTGTAGGATTGAAAGGGAGGTCTGCATCCTGCTGAAAAGGAGTGGATGAGTAGATGCTCATGTGTGTGCTAAGGCCCCAAGAGTTCTCGTTCTAATGACTTGTTGTGATAATCTGCAGTGAAGCACTCCAATTGAAAACATTCCCAGGACAATTGTTATTCTGGGGGTGGGGTGGGGCACGAAATGAGCAGTTAATACAGGAAAGGGAAAGTTGCACATGATTTCTCTCTTCATCACGCTAAGCCAGACTATGTATTCTGAAAACCAGGGACTTCTAGAAACCTTGAGGATCCTCCAGAGTGCTTCAGGAGCCATGCTGTTTGCCGCTCTGCAGCAGTTAATCAGTGTCTCCTCTCCACCGGGGTCGAATGTATTCCATCCTTCTGGGTCTTGTTTTGTGTGTTGAGGCTCAGGATTGATTAATGTGACTCACTTTTCCAGCTTCATGTAACTGGTTTGAGTACCTTTCCCAGGAGCCGTCTGTTGAAAGGTATATTTTATATCATGTGCTGAATGACCCTTTTGACTTATTTTGCCTTGCAGCTGAAATATACAGGAGGACAGGGAGGCTCTGGGCTCTTTACATCAAGCAGAAGACAGCATCATTAAGAGTACGGTTGTGTGTTTGGGGCCCAGGGAGACAGCTCAGGGTAGAACGCTTGCCAAGCATGATGGGCAAAGTGCTGTTGTGTTTTATGTCTTAGCAATATTTGAAGATCCAGGTGAAAATAGAGAAATGTGTGCTGATAACCTTTTTTTTCCTCCCTCCAAAGCTAGGCTTATTTAAAAGTGAAAATTTGTAGTGTTCATTGGTTTCTTTGGTATGTCAGAATGATTTTTAAGAACAAAACAAAACCTTTTATTGTGGTATAATTTATTTAGCTGAATTCCACAAGGCTATTTTGTGTCTATCAATTTTATCCTTGGAGTCTTAATACTTACCAAGCTTAGGTTTGGTAAGGCTTACTAAGCTTAGGTTAGGCGTTTTTGAGAAGTAAACATAATATTTCCTCTACTTGTTTTTTGTTTCTCTTATTTTGTGAGATTATAATACACCATTTCTTCCTCCCTGTCCCCCCAGTCCTCCCATAAAGCCCTCCTTGCTCTTGGTCCAATTCAGTCTGTCATGAATTATATTTTCAGAGGCTCATGATACTATTTAATAAATGCTTACTATTTATGCTGTATCTTCTATCAGTCTCTCCTCCCTAGACGTTTTCATTAGTTACAGAGGCAGCAGAGGCACTGTATGTCTGTTAGATTAACAGTATAGCTAGCATGTGGTCTTTGCAAATCTGTGGTTCTACCAGTCTGGACGAGTAGCATCAGCATTACCTGAGAATATGTCAGAAATGCAGCCTCTCAATATTGCGTCAGAATGACTGCACCAGACACTAGAAGTGTGCTCAGCATCCGCTGTTGAACAAATCAAATCCTTCAGTAGTCCTGAGGCCTAGGGGAGATGTGCCACTTACTGTATAGAAATGGAAAGAGCCACAGCTTTGCGAAGGATATTGAAGATATGGAACTAACTGGAATTCCAAACATTCCAACATTTTTGGAATTCATATGTGTAGATACAGTGGTGAGGTGATCTTGACAAGGAAAGCCGTACTTGGAGTCAGTGATTCTATTTATGGTTTGAGGATATATATTTTAGAATAAATGTTAAAACAGTAGTTCTTTTAAAATATTAATTATATTTATTTGTTCCCCATTTCATTGTTTCAAGTTGTGTCTCAGAGATTGGAGAAATGGTTGGAGAAAATTTACTTAAATAAATAAAGATTATTGCAGCATTGGCTAACTAATACATAAGCATAGTTATTTTTTGGAAAAAATAGTTCGTAAGAAATGTGTGCAGTGTATTGCTTAACGTGTAAATCTAAGATAACTGTGAGTAAGTCTGCATTCAGTGTCCTGAATCTAGTACAGCATCTTTTGAAAGTAGGATGCTGGAGAAGTGCACAGGGAGCCAATAGGGTGCTGTTTCTTTCATGTGAATACTAAAGTTGATGTGACTGAATGGTAATACTGCTGAGAATTGAATAGGAACAAAGCACCTGGCGAGCCATGGGCTAGTGACAGCCCGTGGACCAGCAGCAGGAGGGTTCTGTGACAGTCCATGGACCAGCAGCAGGAGGTTTCTGTGACAGCCCGTGGACCAGCAGCAGGAGGTTTCTGTGACAGCCCGTGGACCAGCAGCAGGAGGTTTCTGTGACAGCCCGTGGACCAGCAGCAGGAGGTTTCTGTGAGAGCCCATGGACCAGCAGCAGGAGGTTTCTGTGAGAGCCCATGGACCAGCAGCAGGAGGGTTCTGTGACAGCCCATGGACCAGCAGCAGGAGGTTTCTGTGACAGCCCGTGGACCAGCAGCAGGAGGTTTCTGTGACAGCCCATGGACCAGCAGCAGGAGGTTTCTGTGAGAGCCCATGGACCAGCAGCAGGAGGTTTCTGTGACAGCCCATGGACCAGCAGCAGGAGGTTTCTGTGACAGCCCATGGACCAGCAGCAGGAGGTTTCTGTGACAGCCCATGGACCAGCAGCAGGAGGTTTCTGTGACAGCCCATGGACCAGCAGCAGGAGGTTTCTGTGACAGCCCATGGACCAGCAGCAGGAGGTTTCTCCTTTGAAACCTTTGAGCATGAAATGAGTTTCAGAGTAACTATTTAAAGTGTTTTTACTTCCAGAATGTAAATGTGTTACTGAGGTATTAATATCTTTTTTTATTTACTGTTTTATTTAAGTTTTTAGTTCCTTAAATCAGGACTTGGTAAAATATTATAAAGAAGCTTTTGAAATTAATATTTATAGGATTTGGTAGTTAAAAATTTGGTATACATGTATATATACATATATACATAATGTTTTCTTTTCATTTTAGGAAGTCTGACAGATGAAGGACAGCAGTATTGTTGTAAGCTAGTGGAACTGAATTCAAAAAGTGGTCCAGGCCTCATCGGCTTAGGCATTAAGGCTTTACAAAACAAGAAGTATGAAGATGCTGTTAGTCACCTAACAGAAGGTAATGTAGCATTATTATGGGGTGTGGGGATTCAGTCCATAGGGACTACTGTTTTTGCCTCCTGTAAGGAGCTAAACTAATGGGAAAATGTAGACATGGACTCTGGAGCCTGCCTAGTAGATTTGAATTTCAACTCAAGACCAAGGGAAAGTTCAACTTCATGTGTCCCAGTGATTTTCTTTGTACAATAGAGAAACTTTGAGGAAGCCTTAGTGATCTTAGTGGTTTTTGGATAAACATACTCAAGCTGAGATATGACTGACAGTGAGGAAAGTAGATGCAATGTATGAGGAATGTTTGGGTCAAGGAATGCATTTGAGGAGCCGCAGAGCTAAGGAGAAAACTGTTGCTCAGAGTAGTTCAGTGAGCCTTGACGGTGGAGTGTGGGTATAGGAAGGGATAGGAAGGGATTTTTAGACACTGTTAAAAAGCTTACTGTACACCCAGAGGACAGGAGGAACCGATGAAAGGTCGAAGCATAGAAATCTTAGATTCTGATTTGCCCTTTTAGAATTTCCACGACAGCATGGGGATGGGGAGGTAGAGCAGTATTTGCGATTATCTCATCCTTCTAGGCTTGAAGGAAAGCCCTCTCTGCATTACTGCATGGTGTCGTCTAGCGGAAGCCCAGGTCAAAATGCACAGGCCTAAGGACGCCATCCTTTCCTGCAATCAAGGTATTCTTGACGGACTTTGTGTTTGTATATAAGGGGGACCAATGCTCCTTGCTTTCATCTAACTCAAGAAAGATATTATTTTAGAAATAATGGACTTAAAAATTTTTTTGTGGTTGATTTAAATTGGACGGAGGAAGATAAGTGCATGTTATGTCTGCTAGTATATTTATCTTTAAGGTGGGGGCTTAGGATACTCTGCTTCCCAACAAGGACCTTTCTGGTATGTTTAGGACCTTCATGAATTCTTAATGTCATAGATAGAGATGAGAGATAATTCTTTGTTCTCGACCAGTTAGTTTCCAAACTTCTGTGTTTGACAGTCCATTCTAACTCAGCATCTTTCTCCTTCCCGTGCCCTTAGACAGTCTTTTTAAAAAAAAATGTATTTATTATTATGTATACAGTGTTCTGCCTGCATCTATACCTGCAGGCCAAAGAGGGCATCAGATCATATTATAGATGGCTGTGAGCCACCATGTAGTTGCTGGGTATTGAACTCAGGACCTCTGGAGGAGCAGTCGGTGTCCTTAACCTCTGAGCCATCTCTCCAGCCCTAGACAGTCTTTTTTAACTCAGCATCTTTCTCTTTCCCGTGCCCTTAGACAGTCTATTTTAACTCATATTCTTTCTCCTTCCCGTGCCCTTAGACAGTCTGCTTTAGTTCAGCATCTTTCTCCTTCCCATGCCCTTAGACAGTCTGTTTTAGTTCAGCATCTTTCTCCTTCCCGTGCCCTTAGACAGTCTGCTTTAACTCAGCATCTTTCTCCTTCCCGTGCCCTTAGACAGTCTGCTTTAACTCAGCATCTTTCTCTTTCCCGTGCCCTTAGACAGTCTGTTTTAACTCAGCATCTTTCTCCTTCCCGTGCCCTTAGACAGTCTGCTTTAACTCAGCATCTTTCTCCTTCCCGTGCCCTTAGACAGTCTGTTTTAACTCAGCATCTTTCTCCTTCCTGTGCCCTTAGACAGTCTGTTTGAACTCAGCATCTTTCTCCTTCCTGTGCCCTTGATGTGCAAAGTGCAGAGGACTAGTAGCCATGTTCTTAAGCATCTCCAATTTTATCACATGCCATGTGAAGATAGAGGTCTCAGACTCACGTGTTCGCTTTTAAATTCAGATCTTTCTAGAAGAAGTTGAGAGTTTATCTATATTTGACTTATTTCTCTCTCTATATATAATCATATGTATAATATATACACATATTAGGATTTTTTCTCCCTGTATGTGCTGTGTATTATGCTATTATTTTTTTTAAAGAAAATTAAAAAATTTTAAGATTGACTTTATGTGTATGGGAATGTCTATATGTATGTCTGTGTATTATGTTCATGCATTGCTTGTGGAGGCCAGAAAAACGGGGCATGGGATCCCTTGGAACTTGAATTGTAGATGGTTATGAGCTGCACTCTGAGTACTGGAAATCAAACCCAGGCCCTTTGGAAGAGCAGCCAGTGTTCTTAATTATAGAGCCATCCCTCTATTCTCATACGACATTCTTTAAAAGTGTTTTCGTTTTAATATTTATTTATTTGTTTGTTTGTTTGTTTATATGTGTACATGTACACGTGCCATGTCATTAGTATAGAAGTCAGAGGACAAATTGCAGCACGTGGTTCTTTCTTATCATGTAGTTTCTAGGCACTGAAGTTCGGTTGGCAAGCCGGGCCAGAGCCATTATCTTCTAAGCTGTCTCACTGGCCCTGTGTCCTTCTTAAAAAGCCAGCCTCCTGAACTGCTGGAGGTAATTCCTGTGCCCTTCATCTTGTCAGCTCTGAAGACTATAGACACTGCCGCTGAGTCAGGCGGCAGCCTGCATCAGAAGAATCTTTGTCTTCGCCTGAAAGCAGAGGCTTTGCTCAAACTCCCAGGTTGTGACTCTTCAGAGGAAGCAGCTCATACTCTTGATCAGGTAGGCAGTCCGAGTCTCCCCTTCCCTCAGCCTCAGCCACCGTCGCCAGCATCTCTCTCTCCCGCCACACGTGTCCCACATAGGTTCTGAGTTACCGATCTATACTCTGATACATCTCCCACACTCTTGAAACCCTTGGCAATTTGTTTGCTTTCGGGTTAAATACTTCAGTGCTTCTCATGAGAAGAATGACTGTTTTATTTTAGCGCCTGTTCTCCCATCTGGTTTCTGTCTTATTACAATAGCGCTACTTGTTTATTAACAATTTAGAACTTTTAACTTTTTCCTTCTGAAAATGTGTTACAGATTATCGATGACTTAATAGCTTCATTTTCAAAAATTTAAAGTTTGCTTCATCCACAGATGTTGATTTTGTTTTTAAAAAAGGAAACTATTTTCTTCTTCTTTTTTTTATTTTTTTCTTTTTTGAGACAGAGTTTCTCTGCTTAGCTTTGGCTGTTCTGGACTCACTTTGTAGACCAGACAGTGATCCGCCTGACTCTGCCTCCCGAGTGCTGGGATTAAAGGTGTGTACCACCATGCCCGGCAGAAACTATTTTCTTAAGGCTTTTGGTTTAATTTGAAATTCTTTAGTGAGAAAACATAACGGGCAGATCATGAGTTTTAGCAACATTGTTCCTTTCAATGCTAGAGTATGTAAAAGGATTTTGCATCCTATGGTATTTCTTTAAAGTGACAGCAGCTGTTGGCCTCCTTCAAAACTCTTATGTAGCGGGATGTGGTGGTTCATGCTTGTAACCCCAGTAAGGCTCAGCAGAGAGAAGGCTGTGAGTTCAAGGCCAGCTTGTGATACTATGAACTCCAGGCCAGCCTGAGATGCGCTGTGAAAGCCTGTCTACAGAAAACCTAGTACTTAATTTTTTATTTGTTTCTTTTCAGTATGTATCTTATGTAGATGCTTTATAGATACCTTTCCAATACCTTTTTTCACAAACACAAAAACCGTAATAAAAAGTTTCTTTAAAAACTGTAAGAGTCCATATCTGAGACAGAAAGTTTGTAAGTTGAACACAAAAAATCATGTTGTGCTAAAAAGCAAAGAAACTATAAAAGAACCACACTAAGCAGACACAGGAGCTGGCTGAAGGGATTGTAGTGACTGCCGAGGGCAACAGTGCATATGCCTGGGAGAAACTCTGTGTTGAAATATGTTTAAGTTTGTATGTCATGACGCTACCACAAAGAAAAAATCAAAAAGACTTTGCGAAAACACGTCACTGGCTGATGCTAGGGAACCAGCTGGAAAGAGTGCAGGCACCATTGTGCCTCTGATGAACTGCACCCCAAGATAGCCAGATGTGGCCGGGCGTGGTGGCACACACCTTTAATCCCAGCATTCGGGAGGCAGAGGCAGGCGGATCTCTGTGAGTTCGAGGCCAGCCTGGTCTAGAAAGTTCCAGGACAGCCAAGGCTACACAGAGAAACCCTGTCTCAAAAAACAAAAAAACAAAAACAAACAAACAAACAAAAGATAGCCAGATGTGATGAGGGAGGAGATGTTTCTCTTGGTTTAAGTATTCCGTGTGAGAGGGAGAAGAGTAGTGATCTTTAATGGATCAATAGATCTAGGTTGAGGACCAGCGGCTTCCACAGATAGAAAGATAGCCTGACACAACCACAGCAAATAAACATAGCATATCACCGCTAGATCATCAAGCCAGGGACCAGGGAGAATGTCAAACAACATGAGACATACTCAGTAGAAATTAACTTTGTAAAACTTGACAAATGGCCTGTGCTTGCACAGTTACGTTGTAAGGGAGAAAGCAGAGAGAAAGAAGTGGGCTCTGTAGATAAAAAGATACTTAATAGAGCTATCATCTAGATGAGACGGTTGTACCTTAGTTGAGTTTTGACTAAATGAGTCATTCAAAGTCCTGATGAGGTAACTAGGAAATCTAATGATATGAAAGCTGTACTGTTGGCTTTGGTAATGTGGTTGCCATTTACAAATAACTTTATCTAAATGTGTATGTCGAAGTATTCATAGCTGAGAAGTTACAATACCTGACATTTGTTTTAAGTTCATCTGAGGGGTATGGTAAAAGGATGTCTATATACACGGAAAAACATAGCTTTTGAGTTTGTGATTTTGTAGCTGGATAACGGTACATGCAAGGTTGTTACACTGGCCTTTTATTTTCTTGTGTATTTGAAGTTTCTCCAATTAAACAATTAGAGAATGAAAATCTCGACAGTAACAGAACGAGGTAGGCTTCTGACCACATCCGGTCAGACCCTTGCTTTTGTGACTGTTCTTTAAGTAGAACGAAGTGGGGGTGCAGCTTTCTGGAGAGACCTGCAGCAGCTGTCAATCACTTTCTAGGTTTCTGATGCAGATAAAACCCCGGGACTGCTGGTTCTTCAAGGCCTGGCCCGTCTGAACATGGGTGCTGTGGACGAGGCTACAAAGGTTAGTGCGTTTCACTCCAATGGAGCAGGAGGTGAAGGCTAAAAGATGGTGTTGGGGGTTTAGTTCCGTGGTGCAGTTTTTGCCTACAAAGTTTAAGGATTTGGGCCCAAGAACCAAAAATAGAATAAAATAAATTACAAAATAAAAAACCGAGCTAAGAAATAAAAGTCAAAAGCCATTTAAAAATATTCTATTGTTTATATGTATGAGTGTTTTTCCTGCATGTCTGTCTGTCTGCCATGTTCATGCCAGAGACCCTCAGAGGTCAGGGAGAGTCATGTGATTCCTGGCACTTTAGTTGCCAATGGTTATCTGCACTATGAGGAAGAGCAGCTATTGCTCTTAAGCTCTGAGCCGTCTTTCCAGCCCCCATTTATTTTTATTATTTTAAAGAGTCACTTTATTTCTTTGAGAGATTTGTTTATTTTTATATATAAGTGCTCTATCTGCATGTACACCTGCATGCTAGAAGAGGTCATCAGACCAAATTATATATGGTTGTGAGCCACCATGTGGTTCCTGGGAATTGAACTCAAGACCTTTGGAAGAGCAAATAGCTCTTTAACCACTGAGCCATCTCTCTAGCTCCCCTTCCCTCACTTTATTTTTTTTTTTTTTTTTTTTTTTTTTTTTTTGGTTTTTCGAGACAGGGTTTCTCTATGTAACCTTGGCCATCCTGGACTCGCTTTGTAGACCAGGCTGGCCTTGAACTCACAGCGATCCACCTACCTCTGCCTCCCAAGTGCTGGGATTAAAGGCGTGCGCCACCACGCCCGGCTCCCTCACTTTATTTTTAATGGCATGTGGAATTGCCAAATGTCTCTTCCACAGATCACGGAAGACCTTGCTGCCTCTTACCCTGACCTAGCGGAAGTTCATGCACTTGAGGGTTGGATTCATTTTACTAAGAAGGACTACCTGCACGCAGAGATGTGGTAAGAATCTATAGGTTGCATGTGAATCATATCTTACTTCTCAAAAACTCAAAATGGGCTTGAAGAAGTCCCAATCTTAGAATTGTGTGACATGTGTGTGCATGCATGCATCTGTGTGTGCGTGCATCTGTGTGTGTGTGCATCTGTATGTACATGTGTGTTTAATTTCACTTGTAGCATAGGAACTGTACGTTTATCTGTAATCTGTTTCTAGTCTCATTAGCTGTCCACAATGCTTAGTTAACCAATGTAATATTTGACATATGCTCTGAGCACATAAGTGTCAAAGGTCACTGCTTCTTAATGCTCTTCTTCAGTAACTTTTTTTTTTTTTTTTTTTTTTTTTTTTTTTGCTTATTATGGTTTAAATCTTGGAGTAGTGCTGTCTTTAGATTTGTTTTTTGTTGTTGTTGTTTTGTGTATTTATCTTCATGGATGTTTTGCCTGTATGTATGTTCACCACGTGTTTGCCTAGTACCTGCAGAGTTCAGAATGTGGTGTCAGGTCCCCTGGAGCTGGAGTTATAGACACTCTTGGGCCTCTGTGTTGGTGCTGAGAATTCAGGTCATCCCCACGATAGCAGGTGCTCTTTACGCTGAGCTGCATCTTCAGCTCCCAGATGTGGGATTCTAGAATCACGGTTTTACACACGCGTACACATGTATGCATTCATGCACTCTTAATAATCCTTTTCACTCCCCTTTGGTGATTTAGTTTTCAGAGAGCACTTGAGAAAGACGCTGAAGTTGCCGAATATCATTACCAGCTTGGGTTGACGTATTGGCTCATGGGTGAAGAAACAAGAAAAGATAAAGGAAAGGCCCTTAGCCACCTTCTGAAGGTAAGCAAGTGCACTTGTTGTCAGAATCAATAGGTGTCAGGTTAGTTGTTTAAAATTACTGCTAACTGAAGTAACTTTTTTGAGTTTCATGTCTCATAGAAGAAGTTTGTGAGTATATTCTGTGGGTTTTACTAGGTAAAAATTTAAATCATGGACGTATAAAAGTGTGTGTCTCAGAACTATATGTGTAGAAGACAAGCCATGCTGACTGTGGAAGCAATGTTGTTTGAGCTGATGGGTACATGAGCCTGGACTTGTAGCTTCCTGTCTCTATAGATAACGTCGGCTGTATCGTGTATATGCATTGAAATGAGCTCTAACTATTCCGTTGTCAATGCTTACCTCCAAGGCTGCGAGGCTGGATGCGTACATGGGTAAAGCTTTCCGCTGTCTAGGTCATTACTACCGAGATGTGGCCGGAGACAGAAGCAGGGCCCGCGGGTGTTACCGGAAGGCTTTTGACTTGGACGACACCGACACTGAGTCTGGAGCTGCCGCCGTTGACCTGAGCGTGGAGCTGGAAGACACGGTCTGTCTCGTGACCACTTCTGTCTCTTAGTCTTTTGCCCCAGCATATACATGGAATGCTTTTATAGTATTTGAAAATTGTTGTACCTTTCATTTTTCTTTGTAGGTAAAATAGAAATATCTTTTTACTTGTATATAGAGTACATTTTCTTTTCATTGGTAGATACTAAATTACTTGTTTCTTCCTGTGTGTATGTACTTTTATATGGCTATGTACATGCATGCATGCCATTCATATGGGCACATGTGTCAGTGTGAATGACCCTGAAGTCATCATTGGGTGCTTTTCACTGGTAGCCTTCCTTTTTTACTTTTCGAGAGAGGGCTGTTCACTGAGCCTGATGCGCACTGCTTTGGCTGGGCTAACTGGCCAATGAATGTCAAGGATCTGTCTATCTCCCTGTCCCCATGCTCCACAGCTGGGGTTACAGAAGCATACCCCGCCCCCAGCTTATGTGATGAGCTCTGGAGATCCCGACTCTGACCTCAGGGCCTTGTGCTGGTATGCCAGGCACTTAACAGCTGACCCAACTTCCTAGTCCTGACTTTTCATTTATAAAATTAGTTTGATGTATTTCATTGTAAATTAAAAGGATTAGAAATGGAAAGTGAAAATATATTTGTGTCCTTTGCATAATTGCTCTGCATTTTTGTATTTGGTGTCCCTGACATTGCTGTTTTCTCATTAGGAAACGGCTTTAGCTATCTTAACAGCAGTAACCCAGAAGGCAAGTGCTGGAGCAGCAAAGTGGGCCTGGCTCAGGCGAGGATTACACTATTTGAAAGCTGGTCAACATTCTCAAGCAGTGGCTGAGTAAGTCATCTTATCATATTTACATTTAAACAGTGTAGTGCTTGCTTAGATTTCCTTGATAACCATATGACCTTTATAAGTAGCCTCTAAGCAAGATGCATTTTGAGAGAAAGATAACAAAATTTACTATGATTCATGAGGTACTTATTGCCTATAAGACATAGACTTTACAGTGGGCTAAGGCATGTGCTGTAGTTGAGGAGTTAGCCAGTTAGGTCTTTGTTGGCATCAAAACGCAATAGGTCCCTTCAAGTGTCATGTCAGCAATAGAGGGCTGAGGTCTTTGCTGTTACACTGACACGTGGTTTAGGTAAGGCAGACCATGGCAGCTTAAAGGGTACTCTGAAGAGGCACATGTGTGATTGATTTTAGTCATTTGGTTTGAGCTGTATTTCAGGGTGAAAAATATAATTGAGTCAAGATAAGTCATTTCTGATGTATGTTAATTTCTAGAATATAAATATTCTGATATATATATTTTATATATATCTTCAAAAATGCAGTTTGATCAGCAGTATAAGCATCCCTCTTAGTCCTGTCTTCCAGGTGTTAGGAGGAGGATTGGCAGGCTGATACACTGAGGCAAACTGAGACGTCCACCTTTCCTGGTGGTATAGAAAACTTCTGCCAGATAATAAAGAAAAAGAAATTATGGTCATTGTATTCCCAAAATAGCATTTATTCTTACTTTTTAAAAAATCACTTCACAAAGTCTTCTTACTATTAAAAATATCCAAATTATTAAAGAAATAGGGAAAACTGCTTTAGGTACCATTTTTGTAAATCAGAGGACTTGTGGATGATTTCATTGAATTGCTTATTTCATATAACCTTTTAGATGTGGATGTAGTTCTCTTACTTTTAAATCTCTCACTATTATAATTTTAAGTTTACAGGCCGCTTTTAAGGGCAGACCCAAAGGACTGCAATTGTTGGGAATCATTAGGAGAGGCATACTTAAGCAGAGGTGGCTACACAACAGCCTTGAAGTCTTTCACAAGAGCCAGTGAACTGAACCCAGACTCCACATACAGTGTGTTTAAAGTGGCAGCAATACAGCAAATCCTAGGCAGGTATGCGGAGGCCATTGCTCAGTATCAGCTGATTATTAAAAAGAAGGAGGATTATGTGCCCGCCTTAAAAGGTAATTTCTTTTCAAAAGTTCCTTTTCTCTTTAGATTTTAATAATACTGAACTACAAAACACCCAAGTAAAATTTCTACCTACTGTATTGAATAACTTGAAAAGAATGTAATCAATAGCAAGTATCTAATATGAATTTATGATACAATGTATTATAGATTTGATTATAAAAAGATCAAATTTTGTTTCCTAACAGTTCATAAATAATATGGAAGAGATTTAACGGTTAGGCAAATAGAACGGCAGCTATTGTATCCCAAATACATCTTCTGAGCAAGATTCTCTGATGCTATGTGTCTATGGGTTCTAGCGCTGTGAAGAGATATTGTGACCATGGCAAATCTTATAAAGGAAAGCATTAAGTTGGAACTGCCTCCTTACCAATTCAGGTTTAGTCCATTGTCACCATGGCAGGAAGCATGACAGCATCCAGGCAGACATGGTGCTGGAGTAGGAGCTGAGAGTTCTACATCTGGATCTGCAGGCAGCAGGAAGAGAGTGTAACATTGAGCCTGGCTTGAGCATCTCAGACCTCAGCACCAGCCCCCAGGGACACCCTTCCTTCAACAGTACCACACCTACTCCAACAAGACCACACCTCCTAATCGTGCCACTCTCATGAGCCTTTGGGGGCTGTTTTCATTAAAACCACCACACTAGGTTTTGGTAATTCTATATTCCTAGAATATCTTAATAATTAAAAAAATATTTTATGTTATAGAATCTAACTAAGATTATGTAAGGATGCAGTCTGCTTTGTTTTATAATTAAGCTGATTTTAGTTCCTCCTTCAGTAACCCTTCATAACACTGTTTTTAGCACTATAAAGAAAACATCACCACCTACAATTTAAGTTTTTGAGAATGTATCTTACTCCTTATAAAACAATCTAGCCTAGTATGTAAGCGCCTCTATTTCAATTCCTAATATTGTAGGTTTCAAGCTTGGAGTCATTTTTCTTTTCTCTCCCTTCCTCTCCAATTTTTCCATTTACAAAACTTTCCTCAAGACGAGAAAGAACTCACTTTCAGGAATATTCCTGACACTTGATGAATTTACTCCTTCATTTAGTTTTTGCTGTGTACTTTGCAACACAGATTTTATTGTAAAAGGTCAAATACTGTTTTCATTAAGTTAAGTACATGTGATAGAGAATAATAGTATCCCTAGATTGGAAGCTGGCATCTGAAGAAAAAAATTAGCCTGATGCCAAAGAACTCTGTACTGATAACTTCCTGTGGCTTTTAGTGCATTTTGATTGCAAGGGAACCTTGACATTTGAGACCTTTTCTAAATGTACCAAGATTATATAGAGAAATAATTTTAGAAAATAACATTGTCCTGTTTTCTGGGAAATGTTCATAACAAAGCAATAGGCTTATCCCAAATTGGCTCTAAGTGTTCATTTTGTGTATTATAATGACCTGCACAATTTTACCTCCCTGCAGGTTTGGGCGAGTGCCACCTGATGATGGCCAAGGCTGCCCTAGTGGATTTTCTGGATGGAAAAGCTGTAGACTATGTGGAAAAAGCACTGCAATACTTTACTTGGTTAGTATCACCTTTGTTTACACTCTTACTTTTTGGTAATATAATAAGGCTGGATTTAGAATATAATTTTACGCCTGTGCTGCTAGATATAGAAGTTAATTTGGAGTGTCAAACCTAAGAATAACAGATGAGCCAATGAATTCTGTGGCATACAAACAATTTTACTGTGAGAAAGATTGGCTTTGTGCCCTTCATAGAGAGGAGGGAGACTGTAGCCACCAGTGGAGCAGCAGCTATGACCAAGTGCCTTAGACCTCTCTCTCCTGACCTTGATGGGTGTGTCTCTGCTGGAAGTGACAAGTGGAGCGTCAGATATGGAGCATGCCTACACTCCTCAGTAGGGCCTGTGTCAGGCTGAGGGTAAGGAAAACACACCTTCAAATTAATCCTGGAGAGAAGCTATAAGAAAAAAGCAGTGCATCTAATAAGAAAAGAAACTGGGAAATAAATCTGGTGTGCTCTAGAAGTGCAGGAGATGGCTCTGCAGGTAAGTGCTCCTGAGTTTCAGCCCCCAGCGTGCACACTGGGTGTGGCTGCACATATGCCTGGAGCTCTGCTGAATCACTGAGTCTTAATGTCTGCCAGGGTGCCAGGTTCAGTGACACATCAGCCAGGTGTCAAAAAATATGACAGAGAATAATAGAGCAGGATGCCTGATGGCCTCTGTAGTCAGATGTGCACATTGCAACACATGCACACACACATGCACACACACACACGTACACACACATGCATGCACGCACACATTAGTATGTGCCTGCACATACACACACACGCACATACACACGCACATACACACACACACACACACACACACACACACACACACCATACCCACAGTAGTAGCAACAAGAAGTCTACAGATTGTTCCAGGCACAGTGGTGCGTTTCTGTAATCTGAGCCTCTTGGTAAGAGAATGGCTCTTCACAGACTAGTTCAATAAGGTCTCAGCAGCAGCCTTACCCCTGAGCTGAACTCCCGGCTCTGATTTTAAAACTTTTCTTTTTTAATTAAAGTTGAAAAGACATGAGTTCTGGCTGTTAGAATTGCTACTGTTGTGAGTTCCTTTTTCTCCTCTCACGTGTCCATCTTAGAAGTCCTACTAAGATAGTTAAAAGAACTTAGGAGTAATGCCCTTCCTCCGGTTCTCATGGTGGGTGGGTTTTCAGTGGGCACTGCAGTGATTAGTGTTTCTCAGGAAGACATCGCGGAATGCATTTTGGCTAGACTCCTGGAGGAGAAAAGGCTGTGAAAACGTTCCATCTGCTTGTCCATCTGCTCGGGACACACAGCAGCTTGTAGTGGCTGCTTGTCGAGCCTTGGCCTGAACTGTGAGGCTCTGAAAGGTGGAAGGAACATGTACTCTGATTTTTCTCATGCTGTAAGGAACTAGTACTTGACATCTCTCCTTATACCTGTGTGTGCTTACTGGGTGTTTTATTCAAGCTGCTCTTACTTGCTTCTGAATGTAGATCTTTATGTTTTCCTATTTACAGTTTTGTTACTTTCCTGTCAGTAACAATTCCTTGTTCCATTAAATATAGTTGGTACAAATCTAGTTGATACATTTTCTTGTCTTTTGAGGGAAGTCCAAAGGCAGAGGCTTTTATAACAAAGTCACTGACTTAATTATCATCTAGCCAAACAAAAAGGCACACACTTAGAATATTTAGTTTAATATTAAAACTAAACTGAAGCAACAGTTACAGAATTGCCCCAAACTAGTCCTCACGTGTTTTCTATTGTTCCTGCCACTTCTAACTATTATGGTGAAGAAGAAGAAGAAGAAGAAGAAGAAGAAGAAGAAGAAGAAGAAGAAAAGAAGAAGAAGAAGAAGAAGAAGAAGAAGAAGAAGAAGAAGAAGAAGAAGAAGAAGAAGAAGAAGAAGAAGAAGAAGAAGAAAACTGCAAAATTTTCTACCACAAAAATCATCAGTTCTTCCTACCTTAATCTTTTCTAGACCTTTTCTCTTCCTAGCCAGGAGGTGACAGGACATGGTTCTGTTATGTGCTCAGTGAATCATGCCCAGAGTCTGACTAGTCACTGCTCTCGGTCAGTACTGCATATAGCTCTTCTGTTGTGAGAACACACAGTCCTGAGGGGCATACAACTTAGCTTTCAATATAGTTGTGAAAACCTCTGTTTCTCTTTCAGGGCCCTGCAGCACCGAGCCGATGTGTCTTGCCTTTGGAAGCTCGCTGGGGATGCCTGCACCTGCCTGCATGCCGTTTCACCATCTAAAGTGCATGTTCGTGTGTTAGGAGTCCTTCTCGGCCAGCAAGAAGAAAGAGAAGTATTAAAGAAAGATGAGCTCCTGCATCTTGGAGGAAGGTGATTTACAGAGATTACCAGTCATTGGCATTAGAGTTTCATTAGAATATTATATTTTAAAATCACCTATACTATTGCTTTTTGTTTTTCTGCAGGTGTTATGGTCGAGCATTAAAGTTGATGCCTACATCCAATACATGGTGTGATCTTGGAATTAATTATTACCGCCAAGCACAACATCTGGCAGAAGCAGAGAGCAGCATGAATGACCTTACAGAGTTACTGCAGAAATCTCTGCACGTATGAGAGCCTTTCTATGAGCTTAAAAAACAAGTGATTAAACTGTATTTTGTTTATGTAAATGCTGATATTCAAGAAATAAAAAAATTAATTTAACTTCCTTTCAGTGTTTGAAGAAGGCAGTGAGATTGGACAGCAATAATCACCTATACTGGAATGCTCTTGGTGTGGTTGCCTGCTACCGTGGTGAGAATTGAGGGACTCTTACTTTAGTTTACAAGATATTTGTTTCCAGGCAACAAAGTTCAGTTACTTTAATTCTGTATGTTTCAGGGATTGGAAATTATGCCCTTGCTCAGCACTGTTTCATCAAGTCAATCCAAGCAGAACAAATTGTAAGTAAGTGTTTTGTGTGTCTACAAAAATCGACCGCAAAGCTCAATGTATTAATTTTCTTTTAAAGTTAATTAATTCATGTAATTTGTATGTGTGTGGATGTGTTGAGTGAGTGCAGGTGTGCATGAACCACAGAGTACCTGTAGATGCCAGAGGGTTACTTTTTGGAGTTGGTTCTCACCTTCTACTGTGCTGAGGCAGGATCTCTCCCACTTTAAAAATATTATATTTAGCCAGGCATGGTGGTGCACGCGTTTAATCCCCGCACTCAGGGAGACAGAGGCAGGCGGATCTCTGTGATTTCCAGGTCAGCCTGGTCTACAAAAGAGTCCAGGCTACACAGAGAAAACCTGTCTCGAAAAAAAATTGAAAAAAAAAAAAAAACCAGCAAAAAAGTTATATTTATTTAGTGTGTGTGTGTGTGTGTGTGTGTGTGTGTGTGTGTGTGCATGTACATGTAGTTGTCTGGACTACTTTGAAAGGTTTACTTTATTCGTTGAAAACTTTATACGTGTACGTAATGTATTTTGACTATATGCCACTCTCTAGGCATTGATGCTCTTCCCCCTTCCTCTGATCCCCTCCATCTTCCCAGCACCCTTCCTACTTTCATGTCCTGATTTTGTTGTTGTTGTTGTTAAGTGCACTATGCAGTTTAATTTGGATTGCTTGCGTGAGCATGGATATGGGTTATTTGCTGGAGTATAGGCAAGTTACAGGGGCTACACCATTGCAGATGTGGGGTTTCAGGAGCTTGTGCATGACCCACGGCAGACTGTGCATGTAACTGGCTGCTGTGAGTTCACGAGTGCCACAGCCAGCAGCGTCAGTTCAGAAGACGGAGCTGTCCTCGCCATCCTCCAGCTCGTGCATTCCTGAGATGTTTGCCGAGCTCTGGAGGGTGTGCTATAGATGTTCTCCAGGGCTCAACACTCAATAGTCACTTTTTAAAAAACACTTGACTAGTTATGAGTCTGTATTAACTGCTGCCCACTGCAAAAAGAAGCTTCTCTGAATGAGGCCTGTTTGTTTTCAAATATTTCTTTTAGAATGCTGCTGCATGGACCAACTTAGGAGTGCTATATCTTGCGACTGAACACATCGAGGTATCATTGTCAGTTTTGATATATTTAAAATGAAAAATATTTCCTACATATGACTTTGTGGAGAATTATTTTATGTATTATATACCTGATATGTCAAGTATGTTAATTGATGGCATTTGTTTTATTATGTTGAGTAATGAATATGTAAGATTTATTTTTCCTTCCATGGAACTTCTCATTTTATAGTCAGTAGAAAACTCGTCCCCGCCCCCCGAGACAGCATCTTTCTGTGTAGTGTGTGCTAGCCTTGAACTCACTGTGTAGTAGCCATCCTCTACTTCAATGTAGTCAGGTGTTTTTATAGATGAAAGCAATTCTTTTATTAATTAATTTGGTAACTCTAAGTATAAGGTAAGTTCTTTGTATACCATGTGTAGGCTGAGTGAATGAAGGTAAGAGAGACAATTAGCAATTTTTAGTATCTTAATTTAACCTGTGTTCATAGGCCATATGTGGAAGTCTTCAAAACCCTAGAGGTAATGCCACATCTCTGCCATTTCTTACTTTAGTTGGTGTGCTAAATCCTGTCTTTTGACAAGAATACAAAACACACAAACAAAAACCTTCCATAATATTATTGAGACTACAGTAATCACTCACTGCAAAAATGTTCAGCTTTGGAAGATTGTAAATTGAAGGAAAAACTTAAATTGGACTTTGAGATATGTGGAATAATGTAGCTCTAGCTTGGGAAAGCGCACACACTTGGTGTGGGCAAGGCCATAAGGTAGAGCCTCAGGACAACTGGGCACAACTGTTGTCCACAAGCTTTTTTCTTCCTGAAAATTAGCCTTTTTGTGTGAGACCACTGTATTGTTACTGCTGTTGTTTTTAAAGCAGGGAGTGGGAAGCATGTGACTTTATGGTCCAAGACAGGTATGTTTAAGAGTCAGTCTTTCTTGACTACCTATTGTAGAATTGTGTTGTTACTTTCTCCAGTAGCAGGTCCATACCTTCAGCTTCATTGGTTGTGAGTTCTTTTTTCCTCAGTAAAGGGGATAGATTCAGCCTTAATCATTTCTTTCACATGTAGTTAGCATGTGGTATGTGATAGTTTGAAAGTTTTGCAGACTAGGTGCTCGACACCTAGAGATAGAGATAGAGATAGACGGAGATGATAGGGAAGGTGATAGAGACAGTAGAGATAGAAATAAAGATATAGACAGACATCATTTTGCGGGGGACCAGAGCTCTTAACCTGTAGGGGAATCTGTCGCACACAACATTATTCTAAGGCTGGGTAGCTAAAACACAGTATTCTAATTGGGCTTAAACAATGAAATTTTATACTTATGTTTACTCATGACAAGTTTGACTTATTTTATGCTTTCTAAGCCATAGAAGTTTATGAAATTGCTTGATGTAAATTTTTTTCTTTTTTTCTTTCTTGCCTAGCAAGCTCATGAAGCTTTCAAAATGGCTCAGTCCCTCGATCCATCTTACTTACTGTGCTGGATTGGACAAGTAAGACACACAGCAGTTACTGCTGAACTCACCGCTATAAAATAACCTCATATCAGTGATGCTGCTGTGGTACTTGAAACCTTACCGTGTGCCTAGGCCTTTGAATGCAGTGTTTTAATCTGTTGTCAATCCTTTGAGGTGTGGCTATTTTATATTCTCTAAAGAGGTAGACATTTAAACTCACACATCCTGAATATTGTGTCAAAGCTGCCAGTGATTAGACTTAAATGAATCTGGTTATGACTTTGCCTGAAAAATAAGCATAGAACTATTATTAAACTTGTATTTGCAAAGATGTTGTGCACTTACAGAGGTCATTTTGGTTATTCTTTTCTAATTTTCTATAAAGTCTTCATATTGGGTTGTGCACTTACGAGTATTTTCTTTTTGACCATGTTTAGATTTTTATACTGACAGATAGAATCAGGTTCATTGTTACTAGTCTGGATCTGTCCCTGACTATATTTGCTTTAGTCATATCACCTGAGAACCAGTATTGGGGCAGCTGGATGCCTTCTCTAGTCAAGCGTAGTAATAAGTTGCTAAGTGTTTTAGCAACAATAGGAGCATTACATGTATCAGAAAACCACTGGTCATTGATTAGTTATGTTTTCCTGTGCATTTATATCTTAGTCTAATTCAAGTTACCTGGTAATGCAGGCAGAGCGAGCACAGCAACTTCTTGTCCTCATTAGGTACAGTGGCTCATAGGAGCAGGACAAAATTTGTGTTGTCCGCTGTGTCAGTTATTGGACAGGGAGCATTTCTGCCTGATGTCAATCTTACGATGAGACTGTTCCAGGGTAGTAAATATTATCATAGTTACCTACATGTAAAATGTTTGCTATTTTGAAAGTATTTTGCTTTTAAAAATCATTATTTCAGGACACCACTCACAGGCTTAGTTAAAATTGGAAGTGGAGCTTAGCTTTGAAGCATGGCTAGTAACTGTCTGGTTCTTCTAGAACCATTTTTATCACCAGGTTTATTCCTTTTAAATTAATTAAAATCTTCTAAATCCTTTTAATAGGCTCTTATTGCAGAGAGAGTTGGAAGTTATGACACCATGGATCTCTTCAGGCACACTACAGAGCTCAGTATGCATGTAAGAATCTGAGTGCTCTTCTTGACAATTCATTAATGTGCAAAATATTATCCTCGTTAAGAAAATGAATAGACTGGGAATAGTGACATTTGAGAGGTGGAGGCAGGAGCATCAATAGTTCAAGGTTATCTTCAGCTACAGAGCAAGTGTGAGGTCAGCCTTAGCTGCATTAATTTTGTCTCAAAAAACCAAAACCAGAAGTAACAAGTAAAAAGAAACAAAATAAATAGTGGCGTAGAGTGGTATAAAATGTTAATGTTGTTTCTACTGTGTCTTACAAGTAGATAAACTGTCTCTACCTAGAACTTCTTGTTTCCTTCTTCCATGTTCAAGCTGACAAAAAAAAAAAAAAAAAAAAAATGACAATGAGATTAAAATTATTTATTTGTTTACTTTTATGTGCATGAGTGTTTTCCCTGATGTCCATGGAGGCTAGCAGAGGGCCTTGGAGTGGAGTGGAGCTGCCATGTGGGTGCTGAGGAGAGAGGACCACTGAGCCGTCACTCCAGCCCCACACTAAAATATATTACGTGGAATTAAGACACTGAGACCATAAGAAAAAATGAACATGAGGTGTCGACTGGCTTCAGTTGATAGTCTAGACTCTGAACATACATTGAATTAGTTTGTTTTAACCTGTTGTAATGGTCTGAGAAGAGAAAAACAAGCCCATCTGACAAGCCTGTTTTCTACTCTATTGTATTTGATTCTTCTACTCAGGATTAGAGAAGTGATTGTAAATTGATCTTAACAGTTTTTTTTTTTCATGTCATCTTTGTTAAAGGGACTTAAAAAAGACTAAGTTATGATACTGCCTATTATTGTAGTATAGTGTTTTATTTTAGTTTTATCAAAATACTTATTTATACAAGCTCACTTTGTTTTTTGTTTTTTTTTCAAGACTGAAGGAGCAATAGGTTATGCATATTGGGTTTGTACAACATTACAAGACAAAAGCAACAGAGAAACGGAGCTGTACCAGTACAACATCCTCCAGATGAATGCAGTCTCTGCAGCACAGGGCGTTCTGTGTAAATATGTGGGTAAGACACCTATCGCATGCGGCGCAGTGTCAGACTAGGGAAATGTGTCAGTACACTGTAGGTAAGACACCTATCGTATGCGGCGCAGTGTCAGACTAGTGAAATGTGTCAGTACACTGTAGGTAAGACACCTATCATATATGGCGCAGGATCAGACTACTGAAATGTGTCAGTACACTGTAGGTATTTGGTGTAATATTAGACAACTGTAATGATTTAGTTTTTTAGATTTACCCATCCCATATTAAATATTAGTGTTATTTCAGATGTTAATTTGCTTTTTCTTTTTACTTGGAAGGAGTACAATTTTTAAATCAAATTATTACTTAGTGATTCAAGATTTTCTCGTACTAATGGACGTGTGTTGAAGGTTGATGCTTCTGAGCTGCTGCTGCTGCTGCTGCTGCTCTGTATTCTTCCACTTCAGTTTGGGGACCGGACACTTTATTTTCCTTAACTTATATTTCATCACTGGGGAGAGAAGATCACAATTTCCAAGTTGTACAGTAATAGTTAGGAGAGTTAGATACTGTGTGTGAGAGATGCTAACCCCACACCCCATGACTTTAGCCTCTTTCCGTTAACAGCAGATTATCCTGTAAGATACTGAGGAAAATACATCTAGATTTAGGAAACTGGCAGAACCGTGAAGTAGATTAACTTTCCCTGGTAATAATTTCCTGCATTTTGACATAAAATGACCCTGAGCTTTTTATCCCACTTCACTACTTAGTATTATTATGGCGTCCTTGGGCGTACTATATAACTGAATTTCAGGGCGCTTACTTGTGACATCAAAGGGAAAATGCCTGCTACTTAGGATGTCAGTGACATGAGTGGAGCAGCTGGTAGGAGTAGTGACAACAGGAAGCAGCTGTGGAAGAAAGTGAAGTAAAAAGCAGGAGAGAGAAGGCTTCCACCCAAGTGCTGACGAGTCAGTTCGCTTACGCAGTTAGCGCGGCCACTTGTGAAGACGGTATTGACTTTACTGACATCAGCACTTCGGGCGTTGTCGTCTATTGCAGTATGCTGACATGAAAGACACTGACAAGTCCCCAGAGATGAGGCAGTGTCTACGCAGAAATCTTATTCATAAGTTTCCTTACTTTATTAGTAACTTAAAGGATTTACATAAAGAGGTAAATCTCTGAATGAAACACAGATAAGCTAAATGATGAACACAGCGTTTTCTAAGAAATGTGCCTGGTTTTTAAATGGTGGGACCATTTTTATAGACTCATGCAAATGCTGTGTGCTTGGCCAGAAACGCTAACATAGTAGAAATAGGAAAAAGAGAGATGCTGATGAGGGTATTTCTCCCTGCCTGTCCTACTGAGTTCGTCTGACTGGTGTGATCTTGTGCAGTGACCTTAGGGATTTAGAGAATGACTTTGACCATGATTTTCACCTTATAATACTCTGATGTTAGAAACCCACCCATCACATAAGATTCATATTTGCCTTGTACTTTATTAAACAACACAGGAGACATGAAAGCCTGCTCTTTATTACTAGCTTTAAATAAAGTAGGTAAGGCAAACTTTTCTTTGCCCAAAGTTGATATGTAATGTACTTTCAACATTAAAATTGGAAAACACTGTATTGAAAGTGCCCAGATCCATTTTTCTGTTTCCGGTGTAAAGTACTGAATTATGTTTTAGGACATACAATTTGGAATAGAAGCACTAAAAGAAAATTGTTAATAAATTAAATCACAGGAGGTTTAATTGATAGCCAAAAAATGTATGAAATTCTGTAAGAACTAATAAAAAATTGCAAAAACCTGAATTTCTTTATGCCAGATTAATGAGTTACAATTTAAACTTTACTTTAAAGAAAACATGCTTTTGTTTTTTTAACTAAGCATGACGATAAAATATATTAAGATAAAACACAAAGTATCACATTGAGGCTGGACAAAGCAACCCAACGGAAGGAAAAGACTCCTAAGAGGAGGCATGAGACTTAGAGACCCACTCGTTCACACTCTTTGGAATCCCATAATAGTACTAAGCTAATAGCTATACTGTACTGTACTGTACTGTACCACACCACACCACACCACACCACACCACACCACACCACACCACACCACATTACTGCACACGCTCAGAGGGCTTGTGCAGACCCATTTAGACCCAGTGCTTGCTGCTTCAGTCCCTGTGAGTTCATATGAGCCTTGCTCAGTTGGTTCACAGGACCTTGTTCTCCTGGTGTTCTCTGTCCCCTCTTCTGAGGGGTTCCCTGAGCTCTGAAGTGAGAAATTTCATGGAGACACCCCCGTTAGAGTTGTGTGTTCCAGGGACTTAAAGAAAACATGCTTAAAGTATAAAATACGACTAGAAACTACATATAATTCTTCAATATTGTTCAGTGATTTAGAAGAATTATGATCACTGGTTTATTCAAGATAAATTATGCCATTATTAAGAATACCACCAATCTCAATAGGCAATCTTATTTTGAGATACTGAAACTAAAAGAGAATTTAATTGTTATTTTTGTGAGTATAGTCAGCATACAGATATTAAAGATATTTGTGAATTTCCAGAAAGAATTCAGAATTATGCTCCAGCTTTCTCAATGTTGGGTTATTTAAACGAGCATCTACAGTTGAAGAGGGAAGCGGCCGAGGCATATCACAGGTAGGCATGCTTTCTGGACATCAGTCATTGTGTTGCCAGTATTCTTTTAAGTTTAGTCTTGTGACATGAGAAGTAATGATTTTTGGCTCTTACCCTGGCCCTCACTGTATTACCTTGTAGACGGTGAACAGATGCAGTTCCAAATTTTCAGCTGTATTTTGGGTTCCATTGGCTAGGGGGTAAGGGATCAGAGAAAGGCACAAAACAAAAGCTCATAGATTCTATTTTAGAATAATATATCTCTTTTGCTAAGACAAGAAACAAGAACATAAATGTTTGTTGGGTACTGTGTTCCAAGCCGTGTCCTTGGCATGAGAATTAAAGCAGGAGGCCCTGTTCTCATGGACCTCCTCTAAGGGAGGCCCTCAATAAGCTAATATCTGGTTACTAATACTGGCTAAGGAAGAATTAGAGTAGACTCTAGGTCAGAGAATATGGGAAGATGCATTTTAGGTAGAGTAAGAGCAAATACTCCCAAACAGAAGTGGCTTTCCATATTTAACACACAAAGCCCTGGTGTACTAGAGTGAATGACCATCCTGGAGACTGGTAGAAAATGAAAGAACCTAGTTTGTTCTCTGTAAGATAGTGGTATGTGAGCATGAAAAATAACTGTTGATCTCCCGAGCAATGACTAAACAAGGTTAAAAGAGCTGTTGCCTCGCCTTAAGATAGACCACTGCTTCCATCTAATACTCAGAAGATGTCTGACTCGGTGTCATGAAGTGTCCCCAGTACTTAAGCACATCCATTTGTGGATTCCCATGTAGTTCAAAGGAACGATCACTAGATGGTACTGGAGGCCATACAATGGAGTTATTTTTCCAGGTCATGGAGGAAGGTTTATAAACAAAACAAAACAAAAAAGTCCCACAAATTTCTTCTTACAGCATCAGTAAATTTAGAGCAAATAAAATATAGAATATTACAGTTAACACATAAAACTAGACAGCTTAAGGTGTTTGCTACCTTTTTGAGTGTGCTCTTGTTATTGCAGACATGCACACTCTGACGCCACAGTCACATGGATATGTACTGCTTCTTTTTTACTGACCATAGCAACTGTATTATGTGTTATGATATTTGAGGCCTAAAACACAAATAGTGGATAAATTCAACCAGAAGCATAGTTTTAATCTCTGTGGCATTTCTATGGTTCCTGAGAAAATTGTTTTTCATGCAGCATCAAGTAGATTAAAAGCCTTTCTTGCCTCTTTCTCCTGGTAAATCCTTCTTAAAGAGAAAAGAAAGAAACCATTTTTTTTTTTTTTTTAAATAAAAAGCTCAGCTCTTAGAGTATTTCCCTCCTTGCCTATAGAGAACATAATGGGAGGAGAAAATGTTGGCTTTAGCTCTTGGTAAATGTATTCTAAGCCTAGAGGGGACCTTGCATCTTTTCCCTTAGCTCACTGTCTTTTGGTGTTTCTGTTGGACAGCCTGAGAGCACATGACAGCATTCAATTTTCTATCTTCCTGCATAAGTATTTTCAAGAGTGTCTTCTGTATGGTCATTGCCTATGTTTATATTACAAACTTTAGAATATTTATAGCTCACAGGCAATAATAAATGGCTTTAGTTGTGAAAAAAGAACAAGATTATTTTTTACTGACAACCTGATTTAAATATACTTAAGTGCCTCTGTGGTTCCAACTTACTGAAATATGAACAAGCTGCCATAAACCGCAGTAAAGAATTAGTAGAATTGGAAGGAAAGAACATAAATCCATGGGTTTGGCTGAGGAGGACTGAATAATATAAAATGTTGCACATAGAAAATTTAAAACGCCTCATCCTTTCTTTTAAAGGGCAACTGTGCTGTTAGATCCTGCTGAAGACCAGCACACTTACAATGTTACAGTGAGGCACTGGGGCAGACTGTTATGGTAAGGCTGTTTTACCTCCTTAATTCTGTGCATCTATTTCTCAGGGAGAATCGGGTGCTACAGGTGCGAAGACTAGTGTCCAGAGCACCAGGATGCATGATTCTAGACGCCAGAACACAGTAAACCTAGCTGGAGTAGACCAACTTGTGAGGAGTGAAGGTGGAGCCGATGTTTATGCCCTGGATGAGGGACGTCTGTCAGCGAGGCTGTGGTTTTCTCTAGCCTACTTAACTTGTTGTGGAGTTGGATTTATTCTTGCTGGCTATATATTTAAATTGGTCTAGGAGCTCCTTTGATACAGTACTAAGAAATTCTGGGCAGTGGAGCTAAGATCTAAGTCTTCGGATGGAGGTGGACAGACAGACTCGTTGCTTTAGAGGTCGAAGTAAAATTGAGAGTACAGACATACAGGGAGGAGGTCTGTGACTCACGGGCGAGCCCTTAGGTTTACAGTGGCCCTGACCTTGAATGGTCTAGCTTGAAGGCTATTAGCTTGAGCTGGGAGCTTTAGGATCAGCCTCTGACGTCGTCTAAGGCGCTGCACATGGCGCAGAGGAGCCAGTTCCTTCCTATCACCCCTCTAGCTTAACCAAGTCCATCACTGGGGAATTCTACCACCCTGCTTGCCAGTTAATTCTTTTAAACTGTTAACGTTTTAGTAGTAGGTAGAACTCTATTCCTTGCAGGGTTTTGTTGAGTCAGAGGAGACCCAGACTGAGCAACTGTCATGTGTCTTCTTCTTAGGTTTGATATTTCATATAAAGTAAGTAGTTTTGAGGAAAATGTTACCTCCTGTTGAAAATTAGTCATCTATTTTCTTTGAAAAACAATTTATTTTTATTTTATGTGTGTATGTGACTGTATGTATGTATGTATGTATGTATGTATGTATGTATGTGCAGTGTGTGTGTCTGATGCCCACAGATGCTAGAAAGGGTTTTGGAGCCCGTGCAAGCTGAGTTAACAGGCAGTCCTAAGCCAGCCAGTGTGGGCGCTAGGCACTGACGTGGCCCCTCTGTAAGAGCTATATATGCTTTATCCACTGAGTGTCTCTCCAGCCCTTTTTTTTGTTTTTATTATGAAATGTCTTGAACACGAAAGCATATGGCAAGTAATAACCTGCAGTGTGTAAGGTGATGCATTCATATGTAACACATTAGAATTCTGGCTTTTCGAGACAGGGTTTCTCTGTGTAGTCCTAGACTGACTTTGTATACCAGGCTGGCCTCAAACTCAAAGCATTCCACCTGCCTCAGCCTCCCCAAGTGCTGGGATTACAGGCAGGCGCCACTACATCCAGCCACGTTTCCTTTTCAAAGAAAAATTCGTAAAGCTGAAGTTCCTTTGCTCATTTTCCTGTATTTTTTTCGTCTACACATTTCTAAAAACAGTTTTCATTAAAAGGACTATATATATGAACATATTTATAAATAATCCACCTACATCAAAGGATAGCCTTCTTTTAAGATTAGAGTTTAATTTTATATTTTTCATCTCTATAAAACTAATAGTAGAAGCAAAGGTTGCTTGTGTTTTTAAATTCTACTTGTAGCTTTAAAGATTAAAATGCTTTTATAAAAATAAAAGCATTTCTATAACATTTATAAAAGAATTTTAGATTATAGGGATAAGTACCAGAAACAAGAGTCTCAGAAATACAGATTTAGCTAACAGTTGGGGCTGAGGTGATGGCTCAGCCATTCAGAGTCCTTGCTGTTCTCCAGAGGTCCTGGGTTTGGGTCCTAGCACCCACGGGAGGTAGCTAGCAACTGCCTGTAACTCTAGCTTCTGGTGATCTGATGTCCTCCTCACATGTATGTGACATAGACCCACACAGGCAGACACACAAATGCACAAATTAAAGAAATCTTTAGGTGTTGGCCTCTGAGCTTGTGTGGCTTTGTGGAAGACAAGCAGCCTATTACACTTTGTGGAAGACAAGCAGCAATTATACTGTTATTATCCCTAATGCATGTTAATTTTTCTCGCTACGCATTGAAACACAAAACAATAAGATGTTCCATATGGAATTTTATTGTGTCTGTATGCCATCGTAAGAATGGGTATGGATCAATAGCTTTCAAGAAGGCTAGGGTTTTACTGTTCACTAAATATTTATAATTTACTGGAGATTCTAGATTCGTATTCTTAGGATAATATTTAACTAACACAGTAAGCTTAATAAGCTTAAAAATCAGGACTTTTTAAAAATAAAAGCCCACCCGAAATTATTCTTGTAACATAGGGTTTAAGTAAAGTTTGTTAAGAAAAATAAAAAACCAAACCAAAGGGAAACAACAAGAAAAACAACAAGGAGCTTAAGAGAGTAATTTGAGATTAGCAGAGCAACTCATATTCACATATAATTTAAGAGAGAAAAAATACAAAGTTAAATTATTCTGGTATCCTCTACTTATGGCGTGCTTTCTATTTTAAATCTTTTCAAGAACTTGAACACTACTATATTTTATTTGTTAAATTACCATTAAAAAGGACATGTAAATAAGTCATTAAAAGTAGCTGTGTGAATATGTCTGTATATTTTTGTAAAACCACAAGTAATATTTTTTTATCTTAAAAGTAAGTTTTGCTTACTTCTTAGTTCCACTGGTGACTATGACGAAGCCATCCAGGCCTTTAAGTTAATGCCCCTTGAGGAACTTGAGGACATCATAGGTTTTGCACTGGCATTGTTTATGAAAGGACTATATAAGGAGAGCAACCAAGGTAAGTCATCATAGTGCTTGAAGCTTTTACAGTACTTAATTAATTCATTAAAATTAAAACTTTAGTGCATATCTGTCAGTTCACAGTTGTGTGCCTGATGTCCTTTGAGGCCAGAAAAGGGTGTTGAATGTTCTAGGAGTTATAGATGGCTGTGCACTACTATGTGGGTGCTGGGAATCGAACCCTCATTCTCTGTAAGATCAGCCAATGTTCTTAACTGCTAAGCCGTTTCTCCAGCCCTGGGGTTACAGTGTCTACTACATTCTGACTAGGAGTCGGGAGCCATAATAGGCCTTGCTTATGTGTTATCTCATCAGTATGCTATGATGAGGAATAATCCTTATAAACAATTTGAGCTGATATCTGTTGTACATTTGAGGAGACTAAGTCACAGCCTTTATGGTGGATATGTAGCTTAGCCTGTGAAAACAGATAGTTAGATTCTATACTGCTTAAATGAAGTTTTTTGATAAGTGAAAGCTTCACCCTTTGTTAGTAATATATTTTTATCTCTCCAAATATTTTAACTGAGGACATTCTGATACATGTGAGCTCCAGCACTAGGTGTACAATGCACTTAATACTATGTGCTTGGCGCAGGTCTCCTTTTCTACCTAAGGTGACTCAGATCTCACAGTATATTCTGCAGGCAGAGGGTGGGACTGTCACCTAACAAATGCAGAGTACCCTTAGAGTCACCGTGGAATAACTAAACCATGGTAGGCTTTATTCTGTGTGCTTGAAAACAAGAGAACAAGGAAGATTGAATTTTAGTCAGATCTTTGTTGAAAAATGTGAGTAGGAAGGAGAAAATGTCATATTTTGTTCATCAGAATTGCTTGTACATTTTGTTTGCTTTCTTCTGGATAATAGCCTACGAGAGAGCCTTGACTGTTGTTAAATCAGAGCAAGACAAAGCTCATATCTTGACAGCTCTGGCAATAACTGAATACAAACAAGGAAAACTGGATGCAGCCAAGTCATTGCTTTTCAAATGGTATGTATAGCTGACAACACTTGTAGATCAGATCTTAAAACATTTGTGATATTTGAACAATGTAAAATAAGGTTCTAAATGTTTTAGGAACTTTTAAGTAAATGGAAGGAATTGGCCCTACCTTGTTCTAAGTTGGCAGTCACGGGTAGAGTTGAATATCATGGCTGACATGGCTGAATTCATAGCTTTGTAGCTGTCCAATACTGCGAGTAAGCGATCATGTGGACCATAAACCTTCAATAAAAGGAGCTATAAACTGACTTGGTGTTTGATTGCTGAGATCCTCAGAGAGGCTTTCCCAATCCTCCCTCCTTTCCTCCCTCCCTCCTTCCTTCCTCCTTCAAGTTAAGTTCCTTTAAAGCAAGTCTTTAACAGTACATAGAACTTTACGTACTTCTGGCTTCAGAACAAGGTAAGATGAGAGCCCGAGACAACAGTTATTGTACGATACTTGTTGAGGTCTTGAAGCTTGTTGTGGTTTAGAAAGTTGGCTGTAATTCCTCCAGGAGCACTAAACAGTTAATGCAGCCGATTGGACAGTGCTTACCAATGAGGCTTATTGGCATTTGGAGCGGTGCCGATCCTCACAGGACCGAGGGCCCCTCCCCACTGCAGGACGATTATAGTCCCACCACTACACATTAGAAGCACTCCTCAGTTACTGTGGCAAGGAAAACATGTGGCCTCCATAACTACCCCGCAACCCCAAGGGAGGACCTTCTGCTACACTGGAGATCTCTTCCCTGACCTGCACTGTCCTTGATGTGCCATGATGAGAAGAGGCCCTTGGGTCCTGCAGATACAAAAATGGAGAGGCTTCTGACCCTTTAAGCAGTACAGGAAATGATAAGACCTGGAAATGGCTTCCAGTTATAGCCCTGCCTGACTTTCTGGGAAGGCCTGAGAACCGGTTCTCCAGTGCCAGTCCTCCTGGGCCCTGGGTCTCCTTTCTTCTTAGACGATAAGCGTACAAGGTCAAGTTCATGCTGAGGAGACCTGGGGACTTCCTCAGTCTCTCAGCTGTAGCTCCTCTGGTAGGGAGAGCCTCCCACTACTAGCCACCCACCTGGTGGCTCTGGTGTTTGTGGTCCCTGCCACTACTGTGGGACTGCAGTGCTCTCCCGCAGCATGGGTCATCCCCCCCAGCCCCCACCCCACCCCCACCCCACCGGGAAGCAGCCGCCTCTCCCTTAGTTCATTCTGGGAGACAAAGGAAAGTGCTGGTGCCTCTAAGCTGCCATCTTCTGACCTTCCTTTAATAAAATAAGACTTTATTAAAACTAAACATTTTACTAAAATTATTCTCATTATTTACCTAAGACTGAGACTCAAAGAGGCCAATTTATATTTGTTTCTAAAACTTAGACATAATGACTTAAAATGAGATTTGTCAATTTATGCTATCCGACTCTAGTTGGATAATTATTTTTAAATGTTAAAAAAAAGCACAAAATGGCTTATTTTGACAAATCCTTAAGTTAGTAAGTTTTTGTATTAAGTAAAACCTCTTAACAGATATTAGGCCTTTGTACTAATGACTAACATACTACTAAATATTTATTTATAGCTCTATTTTAAAGGAACCAACCACAGAAAGCCTTCAGGCACTGTGCGCTCTTGGCTTGGCGATGCAGGATGCTACCCTGTCCAAAGCGGCACTTAATGAGTTACTAAAGCACAGGAAACAAAGGAATGATTGTCACAGATGCCTTCTCATGTCAGCCACTTCTGCAGTCCAGGGCCGCAGTGTGGCTGTGCAAAGACAGGTGTCGAAGGCTGTCCACAGGTGAGTCCCGATTTGGGGGACTAATGTGTGCGATGTGATTATGTTCAACTTCTGGGCCTTATTATGACTGTAGAATGAAATATGGATCTCTTTTTTGGAAACTAGACTGTATGGTCAATTGATAAAATTTTCCTTTATTCAGGCGATGCTCCGCTTATTTTGATACAAAAGTCTGTAACTCCTGAGTCTGTAATATTGTCAGTTCATTCAATACCTATCTGTGAGTTCGAGGCCAGCCTGGTCTACAGAGTGAGTCCAGGAGAGCGAGGCTACACAGAGAAACCCTGTCTTGAAAATAAAAAAAAGAGCTCATTTAACAGTAGTTACCTTTATTTTCATATGTTGTAGCTTTCATTTTTTTTTCTTTCAACATTTATTCTTATTAATAACCTTTGTTGGTTGGGTACATTAAATTTTTATTACATTTATTTTTGCATGGGTGAGTGAGGTGCACACAAGTAGCACTTGTGTGTAATGGCAGGATGACAATTTATGGGAGTCACTTTTTTCTTAACCCACATGGTTCCCATATGGTTATGTCTTCCCGTAGATAAGTGGTTCTCACCCTATGGATTGTGACCCCTTTGGCAAACCTCTGTCTTCAACAATATTTACCTTATGATTCATAATGGTAGCAAAATCACAGTCATGAAGTAGCAATGGAAGCAACATGAGTCACTGTATTAAAAGGGGTCCTAACATTAGGAAGGCTGCGAATCACAAGCCCAGATCAGGGTTGCGTGCCTTAGCCCATTGAGCCCCCTCTCTCTGGCTAAATTAAAAAAATAATTTTCTTTTAGCATCTCACCCGCCTCCTGTATAATACAGTACATCCTGTGCCTTTAGGTCTCTTTGTTCCTTTGAACATGCACATGCAGCATTTCCTCAACTTTTTGTCTCATAATTTTGTGACCATGACATTTGGGCAGTTAATATGAACTTGCTTGGATGTCTAAAAGATTTTAAACTTAAAATATTTACTGAGCTTTTTGTGGTTGAAGTAACTCCCATCTTTAAGGTGAGCGTTTTTGATGTTCTTTCTAGTAACCCTGCTGACCCCGCTCTTTGGTCTTTGCTATCTCGAGTTGTTGCTCAGTACACTCAACGGAATGCAAAGGTGAGTAATGTTAAAATTCTGCTTGTGTTGAGTTAAATATATATGTGTATGTATGTTTATACAAATATATATATTTACATATATATGCAGAGAGAGAGAGAGACAGACAGACAGAAAGACAGAAAGATAGACAGAAAGAGAATGCCTCATTGTGTAGCTCTGGTTAGCCTGGAATTTTCTATGTAGACCAGGCTGCATCCAGACTTACAGAATTTGCCTGCCTTTGCCTTTTGAGTGTTGGGATTAGAGGCATCACCCACCAAACCCACCTTAAGTATAATTTTTAAATCTAGCATTTTTCTTAGAAAATAATAAGTTCAGTGAAGAGAACGTCATCATTTAATCAGTTCTTATTTGTACAAATGCTAGACTGAGTACCTCTGTGTACTTACAAACCGTTCTGAATATTATAGGCACGGCAAAGCAGGAGGGCCCTTACATTGTGAAAATATACAGATTATCTCAAGACGAATAAGCAACATGCATAACACATGACAAATGAGCATTAGGGATTGTATTTTTTAAATTCTAAAAAATAATTTTATTAAAAAATTATCTAATGATAATACAAATACTGCGAATTTCTAAAAATCTCCATATAAGCATGAAGTTCTTGATGTTTTATAAGGAATTACATACTGTATTTTAGCCATACTTTTCAGGTATCTATATTTTATTAGTTTCTGCCAGTAATATTTCTTTTCTTTTTCACTTACGTGGTTGGCGAACAATAGCAACAGTTAATTTGTTTTAAGTCTTATTTAATAATAATTCTGACATTTAAAGTCTTTGTAGTCTTTTGTCCATTGTTCCTCCTGATCGTCACTCAAAGTGGCTTTATTTATTTGACTGACTTTATCTTTACTTGTAGACATAATTTGAACCTCACAATTTGGCTGACTATATCTCTATTTGTAGATAGAATTTGAACCTCAGGATTAAAATAGCTCCATGTGAAAGAATTTTCACTTGGTTCTGTAAGATGTGTTAGCAGCCGCATTTATAGTTGGGGCCCAGTGTTAACCAAGCTGTTCTGTGCCTGCGTCTCAAGTTATCCTTGAGAGGTTCAGCATATCCTGAGGTGTATCCTCTCCTTGCATGAGTTCTGGGCTTGTCCCTCCGGTGGGATCTACAAATGGCATAAATGATCTCTCAGCTCTAATCTGTCTCCTATCCATGGAGGCCCAACCCCGCTTAGCTTCTGAGATCAGACAAGATTGGTTATGTTCAGGGTGGTGTGGCCGAAAGCTCGGCTCTAATTTGTGTCTCTAGATTCTGCTCTCTTAACCTTCAGTTTGGGCCTGACAAATCCTTAATATCATGCCAGCTATTCTGTACTTTCAGGAATATGTTTTGTTTAAATTTTTATTTAGATAATTTATTCAGATCACATCCCAACTGTAATCCCCTCACTTGTATCTTCCTGATCCCCCTCCCTCTCACCTTTACCCTATCTTCCTCCCCAAGGCCTGTGAGAAGGGGACCTCCTCCCCCTTCATATGATCACAGCCTAGCAGGTCTCACCCAGATGGCCTGCTTCCCCTTTCTGTCAGGCCTTAAAAAAAAAATAGTTCATGCCAGTGCTTTTCAAATGTTAACATGCTGTTTGTTGGCACCACCTAGTGGTGTAGATGCAGGTTAAACTCAGCAGGGCTGAAGCCGCTGTCTCACAGTAGCTGCATTGGCTCAAAGGCTGTCAGCTGTTGGACACAGTGAAGGACTCTGTGCCTGAGCTCTTCTGCTACACTTGGGGATGGAGTTTTATGAACAATAGTGTAAAGTTGCGGTACTCACTGTCTGCTTTCTAGAGAGGGAAACTTGAGGCATTGAGGTTAGGTGGTGATGGATTTTAATGGCACCCTGGAGTCCCCTTACTCTATCTGCTACATTGCCTTTCTCTTAATCCATATTTGTTTTATATTGACGTACATTTATTTTAGCATTCTGTATTTGGAGTACAGTGTTGAAATCATTGCTGATACACATTTGATATAAAATGCAAAGTGTGAAATACATGTGCTGAAAGCTATTGTGTTTGCTGTTGTTACTTTTGAGACAGAATCTCATATGACCTGAGCTGGCCTAGAACTCACTATATAGCCTAAACTGGTCTTGAACCCAGCCTCAGCATTCTGAGTGCTAGGATTATAGGCATTAACCACCATGTCGTACAAAATCATTCTATTTTTTTTTTTTTTTCTACAAAATCATTCTTATCATTCACTTTCTTTTTAGGTAAAATGTTCAATAATTGAAATTTTAATTTTTAGATTTCAAATTGACCTCAAAACTCTGATGCTGCTTTTTTTTTTTTTTTTTTTAAGTATTGACAGTAAGAAGCTTCATGGTACATGGACATTTAGTATGACAGACTATGGAGGTCTTAAGAATCCTGTTATTTTGCTTTGTTTTTAATCATTGAAGGAAGTCAGGACAGGTACTCACACAGGGCAGAGACCTGGAGGCAAGAGCTGAGGCCATGGACGGGTGTTATTTACTGCCTTGCTCCTTGTGGCCTGCACAGCCTGCTTTCTTATACAACCCAAAACCACCAGCTGAAGGATGGGACCACCCACAATGGGCTGTCTGAGCCCTCGCCAATCAATAACTAATTAAGATACTGTTCCACAGGCTTACCCAGAGCCTGATCTTATGACATTTTCTCAACTGAGGGTCCCTCCGCCCAGATTACTTTAGCTTGTGTCAGGTTTGCGTAAAGCTAGCCAGCACATACACTTTTGCAATCATTTGTTTATGTTCATCACCACAAAACCATCTATCTATCTCTATCTATGTCTGTCTATCTTTCTATCTGATTTTTATTATCAGCTCATCTGATTGACAGGTATTTTCCAAGAATAAGCTATGCTAATTTGTCTTTGCTGTCCTTCGCTTTTCCTTCTTCACTCCCCCTTTCTGCTGTTCTTTCTTTCTCCATTTTTATATTGTTAGGCAGTACATACATTTACTTGGTGCCCCTGCAAAATCATTTTACTTTTCAACTTTTAGTGTTTTAAATAGCAAAAGTGAAATGATCAGAGTAGACAGATTCTTAAAGCTATATTGATATGTACAGAGTTTACAACTTGCAAATTTTCTGAAAACAGAACTTCTCAAATGATTTGCAGGAAAGATTTTATTAGTCTTACTGTTTCATGGAAACCTTTATATTTGTCCAAATAATATGTTTTGTTATAGGGCGGTGCTGTAGCTGGCAGTGTGGCTCATATTCTGGATTCCAATCACGGAAAGGTTAGTTTTTGCTCTCATGCAAAGAAAATATTTAACTGGTTAAATAGTATTAATAAGTCAGAATATATCATGGTAAATACAGGCCCTTTAGTTTTGACAAGAGGGAACCGTGGGAAGAGTTGACGAGCACACCTCTCTGTCCTCCTGTGTAGAAGGCGTTACTGTACACTGCAGTGAACCAGCTGGCCGTGGGAAGCAGTGCAGCAGAAAGCAGGAAGAACAGTGCTCTGAAGACCATCCAGAAGGCGGCCCTCCTTTCTCCAGGTGAGTGGGCCACGATCGGGTTCATTAATCTCGGTCTCACCCATTTGCATTTGTGGGTTGAGAGAACAAGGTTTGTGTTTTCAAGATTTAAGAAATTTTAAGAATGTATTTTAAAGTTTTGTATATTACTCGATTATCTGAATTAGACTTTTGATAATTACAATATACCAACTGTTTAAACAGACAGATGAAAATGTTTTCTCAGAGAAACTCTGTTATCTGTTACTGAAAATCCAATTGACATGCTTTCAGGCTATTTTATTTCAATTTTCCATCAGTCTAGCTTAGTGACGTTTATCTATACCCACTAAATTACTTAATATAGCATTTTTGTGTGTGGTTAACATTGGGATATGTTTTGTATAGTGTGTTACTTTTCTTGTTTCTATGACAAATACCTGACAAAAACAAGCCAAGGACGGAGGGTTTACTCTGGGTCACAGTTTGAGAGTCCAGGCAATCAATCCATCAGGATGGAGTAGCAGCAAGGGAGGCAGCTCATCGTGCTGTAGTACAGGAAGTGGCTGCTCAGCTCGCTCTGTCGCTTTCTGCTGGACTGGCGCCCTAACCTGCACAATGGCTCTGTCACAGTCAGGATAGATCCTACACCCAGGGGACTGTTTTCCCAATGGTTCTAAATGCCATTATGTTAACTAGTATGGTAATGCTAGGAATGTAAAGTGTTACCTAGGATTGGAGAGATAACTTGGCGATTAAGAGCACTGGCCGCTCCTCCAGAGGTCCTGAGTTCAATTCCCAGCGACCATATGGTGTCTCACAACCATCTATAATGGAGTCTGATTTTCTCTTCTCATGTGCATGAAAACAGAGCATTCATATGCATAAACAAACAAACAAATCTTTTTAAAAAGTTATTTAAAAAAAGGTGCACCTCAACTAGTTGTTAATTCTAGCAGGCGGTGCCATGTCTTTCCTGTTGACTTTATAGGCTTATTGTTCCCCAGTGTGTTTCCCTTGTTCCTACTGGAAAATGTTAGAGCGCTACAAGGTCATACTATGAAGGAGTGTACAAAGCAAAGTTTAACAGTTTTTCTTAAATATGAACTATAGTATCAAACAGTTGTCCCTCTCAGGGAATACATAATCACAGATGCAGCGTTCACTCAGCATTATGAGATGTCTTCCATGCCTTTCTGTGAGACAATATATTCAATATTGAGCTTTTCCTTTGCGTCTTACTTTTCTTAAGAGCCCAAAACCAAAATGTGCTCACTTGATTATCCTTAAAGTAAGCCTTTGAACCAGGAACAGAGTAATAAAGGTGAGTGTCTGCTTGAAACTTGTCTTCTGTGTCCAGTGAAAGTGAATGAAATTGCACTCTTCCTAATAGCACAGTACGTTAGGAACTGATGAGCCAACCAAGCCAACCAGCCATGGGACAGGAATTTAGCAGTTCTTCTATGAGATGTTCAGAAAATGTACAAATCTTGAAGGTCAAATATACCAGTTTGGTTTTGGGAAACAAGTTAGATTTCCTTCAAGGAAGTGGATTTTTTTTTTTTAACGATATAATTACTTTTTACCGGTAAAGACATAAACTTTTACTTATGACAGATTTGCAGCAGCACATTGGTGTGAACAAGCCTTGTAACTATATTTCTTGTCTAGATGACCCTGCTGTCTGGGCTGCGCTGATGGCAGCCTGCCATGCTGATGATAAACTGGCTTTGCTCAGCAACACTCAGCCAAAGAGAATGGATTTGTACTTGGCATTGTTGTCTGCTGTTTCAGCTTCATGTAAGTTTTATTTTTACGTAGATACATTAAATTTTTTTTAATTGCATACAATATATTTTAATCCTATTCATTTTCTTCCCCCCACGTCCTCCCAGATCTTGACTACTTACCTACCCACCAACTTCATGTTCTTTCATGTTCATGTTCTTTCTCTCTCACAAAACAAACCAAACCAACCAAAAAACAAGAGAACAAAATCCAAAAAGACAAAAGCACCAAGCCGTAGCAACAACAACAACAACAACGAAAAGCAAAAAAAAAAAAACCCATGGAATCTATTTTACCTTGTCAACTACTCCTGAGCATGAGGCCTCCCCAGGACTGTGGTTGACATACCCAGTGTCACTCCCCGGGTGGAAATTGCTCTCCCAGCAGCAATCAGTTGCAAATAGCTTTTTGGTTAGGGGTGGGGCTTTGTGCCTACTTCCCTTATCTGTGCTGTGACTCGTAATTTGTATAGGTCTTGTGCATGCTGTCAAGTCTCTGTGATGTCATATTTGCATCAGACAAGTTGTGTCTAGAAGATCCTTTTCTTTGGTGACATTCTTTTTGTCCCCTTCTGCAGTGATCCCTGAGCCTTGAGGGTAAGAGTTTGATAAGGACATTTCATTAAGAGCTGAGGTCTCTTACTGTTTACACATTGTCCAGTTTGGGGGGGGGGTCTCTGTGTTAAGTGCTATCTACTGCCAGAAGAAGCTTCTCTGATGAGGGTTGAATGATGCACACTGTTATGTGGACATAGTGATAAGTCGTTAGGAGTCAATATGTTGACTTGGGAATTTAGCCCAATAATAGTAGTACATTTTCCCCTAGGACTCATGATATAACTAGTCTGAGGTTTTGACCTTATTGACAGTGTCAGGTATGGGATTCCATTCATGGAGTGGGCCTTAAATCCATTTTTTAAAAAGCGATTAGTGACTCCCATAACGTAAGTGCCACTATTGCATCTGTATATCGTATAGGCAGGTTGCTGTTGTAGGGTTGGTAGCTGGGTGAGACTGATGGTTACTTTCCTCCTCTGGTAGTGTAAATAGTACTTTCCAGCACTATGTATGCCAGCCAGTGGAGATAAGGTTCCTGTTGTATAATAGCTCCATTTCTCCATGTTTGATAACATAGGCAAAGAGTAAAAGAGCCTTGCTGTCATTTTGTAGAGGATAACCAATAGTATTGACACCCTATAATATTTAAGGGATTGGCCTAGGGGACCCTTTTGGTAAACGACTCAATAAAATGTAACCCCTTCCTCATACTGGGAGTTTTGCTTAGTAGCCTCTGATGTCTGGTTGGGGCGTTCTCTTCTCCATTATATGGTAACTCCATTTAAACGTCTTTTACTTTAGGGATCCTCTAGAGCAGTAGGTTTCCATATGGCTTTTCAAAGCCTTCAGGGTTAGTTATTCCTCCCCATATTCCTTCTGCCCTGCCTTCCCATTCTCCATTCTGAAATAGAATAAGGTAAAAAATAGATACCAGTTCATTGATTGATTCAGTGACTTGCTTAAAGCACTGTTTGTACTGCCTATTTGCTAAGCATGGCTTAAATTGCTAACTAAAATAGAATGACCTGGAGAAATAGCTGGAACATTGGATTGTTGCCCTTAACAACCTGCTGGCTGCTAAGTACACGTCTGTAAAATCTTGCTTGCCCACCGACCTTGTGCTTTAGAGGATAAAATGGGAATATAAACTGAATGCAGGATTGAAGCCTTTCAGGAACTGTCCTGGCTTCCCTCACTCTGTTCTACTCCTCTGTTCTACTCTCACTGGTGTGGCAGAGCTTTTTCCAGAAAGTGTCCTGCAACATTCTCATTTCAAGTAACTCATAAAAAGCATTTGTATACATGGTTTAATTCAGATTGTACCAATGATTAAATCAAGAACACATACAACTCTAGTATGTATTTCATTTTCCTAGACAGGATTGAATGACATTGTTGCTATCATTTTTGAGTCAACTGTTACAAGTTAGTAAATCAGTTAAGAATGCAAATCCTGGGAGGCTGGAGAGATGGCTCAGAGGTTAAGGGCACTGACTGCTCCTCCCGAGGTCCTGAGTTCAGTTCCCAGCAACCACATGGTGGCTCACAACCATCTAGAATGTGATCTGATGCTCTCTTCTGGCCTTCAGGTGTACATGTAGACGGAGCACTGTATGTATAATAAATAAATCTTTAAAAAAAAGAATACAAATCTTTCAATATTCTTTATGTAATTCTGAGTTTTGATAAATGACTTTTATAACTTCATCTCTAAAAGATTTTTCATTTTACATTCTTGCAAAATAGGGCCACTGGCAACGTAGTCATTGAATTTTTTGTTTGAGAAAAATGTATTTTTATGAGAAGAGCAATACAATTAATCTGTAGCTGTATTTTTTTTAAAGGATATTTTTCAGTGTACAGAATTTTAATCCTCTCTCCTTTGTTAAAACTTTAAATGTTTAATTCTATTTTCTTCTATAGTTTCTGAAGAGCAGTTGGATGTGGTCTTATCTCTCTTCCCCCCTCCGACTTTTTGGTGGAGTTTTGCTTTATCATTGATTTCCTATGGTTTAAAGATACATAGCTGGACATAGTTTGGAGACTTTGTTTTTGTCAGGTGCTCATCTTTCTCAGTGTTCTCTGAGCTGCTTGACTGGTGGTTGTGTCCAACGTTAATTTGGGGAAACTCTTAGTCATCATGGCTCTAAATATGTTCCCTTCTCTTGCTTCTCCTGAAATTCCCATTAGATTTATTTAGATATTTTGTAGTTGTCCCATAGTTGTTAAAAATTCCATTCTATTACTTACAGTATTTTTTCTTTTTGCTTTACTGTTTGAATGATATCAGTTGAGATACCCGAAGTTCAGAAATTCTGTCAATAAGCCTGTCATGAACACTGTTCTGTTAGTGTTTTGGGTTTCTATGTCTTGTTGCTTCTGGCTTTTTCAGAATTTAATTTGTTCATCTCTTGCAGGTTGTCTGTTTAATTAATAGAAGCTTTACCATATTAATCATAGCTGTTTAATTCTAGTAATTCTAGCATATGTATCATATTCCACCCTCCGTGCAGTGCTGACTCTGGTCCTTATGTTTGCTCTGTCTTACAAAATGTATCTTTTTCACTCGAATCTCTTTCTTCTTTATAGATTTGTCATGGTTAACATAGCTGATGTAAGCCTTTGGTAGTGTGCTGATAAGGTGGGGTATGAGATGCATTTCGAGGTCCTGTGAGTGGGTAGTTTACATCTCAGTGAGCCTGTGACTGGGTATGAGCATCGCTGTCTTCTCAGTCTGTCCTTTGCCCTCACTTGGGCAGGATAGGCTACCTACAGCAGCCTTGAACTGGCTACGCCTGTCTCCTACATAGGAGGCCTTTGGTGGAAGGCTAATTAAGTTCCCCATCTTTTGCCAATAAACTATTAGACTATTAACTGGGGAAGTCTTAAATATTTGTAAACTAAACAGCATACTTCCAAATAACCCAGACCAAATAAGAAGTCCAAAAGAAAATTAAGAAATACTTTTAAGTGAGCTAACGTCTGCACAGTGTGTCAAAACTATAAAATATGACTAAAGCACAGTTTAGAGGAAATTTATAATATTAAATGGTTACACTGGGAAAGGAGAAAGGCTTCTCTCAGCTTAATGATGTCAACTTCTGTCTTAGAAATCTAAAAAAGAAAAATAAGCCCAAAGTAAGTTGAAGAAAGAAATGACAAAGATAAAATAGAAATCTGTTAGATAAAACAGAGAAAAATCAATCAAATAAAAAATGTGTTTATGAGAAAAACAATATAATCAATCAATATGTAGGTGTATGACTCAGGAAAAGAAACTAGGATAACCAGCGCTTGAGTGAAAGCGAGTCAGTACAGCCGTCAACACGTTCCTAGTGCTTTAGCAGCAGCTTCATGCCCTGAAAATTGACAACTCAGAAAACTATCAAAATTCCATAAGACACAAAGTTTGCTTATGCAGAAATAAATTCAATAGCTACATGTTTACTAAGGATACCCAGACTGAGACCTCACGAACAAAACTCTTAAGACCAGATGACATCACTGATGAATTCTGCCAAATATTTAAAGAAGAAATAACACCAGTTCTATAAAAATTTTGTTCAAAAATCAAAGAGATGAAGTGCTTTTGAGTATCTTCTATGTAGCCGACTTTGTCTCAGTAGAAAACCAAAGACATTCCAATAACAGAAAAGGGTTGAGCGGTGTCAACTCTAGCATGCATGAGGACAACAGCCCAAGAAAGAGCACATCAGAGTCCGGTGCAGTTATTCCAGGAATTTGAAAATGCCTGCAGTTAAAGATGCCATTCACATGAAATGAGTCTGCATTTCCCAGGAAGAGCGGATTAGGGCTTTGGGTGAGCTGTAGAGAGAAGTGGGTGAGCTGCATAGGGGCAGGAGGGAGACAGCTTTGCTAATGGTGGGCGTGTGTTTTTCTCCGCTGTGGTGTCTCCACCAGTAGGAAAGTTGGAATGCTTCAGAGTAGACACAACTAATTTTACTCAGTTACAGTGTAGAAATTGTTCATTGTTTTTCATTGTTTTATTCAGGATATATATTTAGACTATCAATCAGAAGTATTTATGGTAAGTCATGGTGTTCTGGTGGCCAGGTACTAGCTGTGGGGTGTTTTCCTGTGGTAAAAGTCCGGAGATGTGAGTCTGACGTCAGCCTGAGCTGTATAGAGCCTGACCCAAAGAAAAAGTGCGTAAAGTGTAGCTGTGATTTGTTAGCCAATAGTCCTCCCCTTGAGCGCACATTATATATAGCAGAAGATAGTAACATTGATCTCTTTTTTGTTTGTTTGTTTTTGTTGTTTTACAGTTAAGGACAAAGAAATTTTACAAAGTTACAACCAGTCACTTGAAAAGTGGTCTTTCTCACAAGCCGTCACTGGTCTAGTTGACACAGGAAGAGTCTCTGAAGCGGAATCTCTGTGCACAAAGGTACTGTTGTAGAAGAACACGGTGGGGTTTGCACAGTTTTGCCTAACTAAAAGTGGGGAGCGTATGACCTGATGAGTGTACGCCGGTGATGGCGAGAACAAGTGGGACCCAGTGGTGACTCACAGCAAGTCGTCCTTCTGTGTAGCATTGTTGTTCACGGCTTTACAACAATCTGTGATGTTCATGCTTATGATTGTCAACCTCTTTACAAGTGAGAAATTCGTATTTGGAGAAGGTTAAGTGTTTGCCCAGAAGCTTGCAGCAGCTACAAGTGGGTTGCTAATACTGTGCTACTGCTATTCACCCCATCGTTTATTTTGTCAAAAGCAATATTGCTATTTGTTTCTCTGTTTGTTTGTGTGCATACCTGTGTATGAGCAGGTCATAGGGGTGATGGAATTATAGGCAGTTATGAGCTACATTATATGGGTGCTGGGAATTGAACTCTAGTTCTCTGTAAGGTCAATGCTTTCTTAATCACTGAGCCGTCTTCCCAGCCCGCCTCCTGGACTCTCAGTAGACCTTTCATTTTGTTTAGGGTGCCATTCCTTTGGCTTCTGGTTGCTCCCCTTACAATACTGTGTTCCAAGTTCACTTTTCCAAGTTCTGAAGCAACAGAGTGACTGGAGATTGCTGACTGGTACCTGGAGCCACCTGTTGGTCACTATAGGCTACCATTGCGGGCTCTCTGCTTGCAGCTTCTGTGGGAAGATTCTTAGTATCTTTCCTGCCACATAGTAGGGACTCAGTAAATATTTATTCAATCGGTAAATCAACTTCATAGACCCACTAAAAAGGAGAGGGTTTTAAACATGGCTTTTTCTCGAGAGGCTTTGGTTTCATAAATACCAGAGAGAGTGTGTTGTTCACTTAGAAATGGTCTTTAGGAGAGAAACAAATTTTACAGAGAGATAAATATGGTCTTTTATGATCCCATTTGTCCTTAAGTTCTTTGAAAAACAGAATAAAGATGTTTTTCTTTCATGTAAAGAATTCTATCTGCTCTAAGTCCAGGACCCTGTATTAATTATATTGTGGATGTTGACTAAAAATTAGCAGTTGTAATTTCTTCTTTACTAGAATGAGGAATGCTTTATGAGCCTTTCCAGGTCATTTTATTGTTTCAGTCTCTCTTAGAAGAAAGCCTTCAAATACACTTTAGATATATGTTAGACTATGATCTAATGAGAAAAAATAGCTATGTATTCTCTGAAGAGAGACGCAATAAGAAGCATTTTGACTACAGAAGAGTTGGAAGTTTGAGATGAAATTCTAAATATTCTGATTTGATTTTAATATATGTATTGAGTTATGGTGCTATGCTCCATAAATAAATACAAATGTTATCTTTTTTTTCTTTTTTTTTTTTTCTTTTCTTTCCTTTTTGTTTTGTTTGTTTGTGTATTTGAGCCAGGGTTTCTGTGTGTAGGCCTGGCTGTCCCTGGAACTCACTCTCACAAACGTTATTTTAATCACAGAGTTCTACTGAAATAGTGATAGCCTTTACTTTTTATACTTCTTAGGTCAGTTTTATATTCAGGACCTTAGTATTTTAGTATAACAGCTGAGAGTAAACCAACTCAACAGGGCACATTAGGTCTAAACTAAGTGACTCAAATACTAACAAACCTGTTACTTATAGGAAAGATCCCAGTCTAGTGGTTCCAGTCCGTGTAGCCTTTTGATTATTTAACCTGTGTACCTGTTTTTTCTATAGCCAAAAAAAAAAAAGAAATTTAAATTAAGGGGGAAATCTTTTAGCATGGAACACATTTTAACTGTCCTCTACTTATTCAGCGTAGAGACTGTTTGATATGTTTCTATTTGGGTTTAATTTTTAGAATTTGAAGAGTAACCCTGACCAGCCACCTGTTGTCTTACTATTGAGACAAGTTCAGTGTAAATCACTCCTGGAGTCTCAAAAGCCCCTCCCAGATGCTGTACTGGAGGAACTGCAAAAGACAGTCATGTCCAATTCAACCTCTGTTCCGGCATGGCAGGTAAGTTCTCTACTTTCTTTTTTTTTCTTTTAAATGTATATGGGCTTCATTTACCTATAGTAAACTATATATAGTAAGAGCAGTTATGACACAATTGGGAAAGCCATATGTAAAAGTTATATTCAAAATGTTTACCTCATTTGTATTTGGCAACCTTGAAGAAAATACTATCTGTCCTATCTAGGTGAGTCTAAAGTTTTGTACCTAAGTCATTCTCTATCCTACCTTGTATTTATAAACTTAAAAAAGCATCTTTCTAGACCTTAAAACATTTTTTACACAAAGCTGTGAAGCTATAACTATCTAGTCTTCAACCCCAGCCGAGACTTGGGAAGGAATAAAATTATCAATTAAGTAGGGAGTGTGGGCAAACAGCTTCCAAAATTAAGAGCTTATAGAGGCAGTTTACTTTCTTATATGAGTCCTAAATTAAAATGTGCTGTGATGCTAGTTGAGGAATATATCCCACCTCTATTTAACTCTTGCTTTTAGATCAATCATATATTTGTCTGATTCTATTTTTTTTTTTTTTTTTTTTTTCGAGACAGGGTTTCTCTGTGTAGCCTTGGCCATCCTGGACTCACTTTGTAGACCAGGCTGGCCTTGAACTCACAGCGATCTGCCTGCCTCTGCCTCCCAAGTTTTGGGATTAAAGGCGTGCGCCAGCACACCCAGCTCTGTTTCTAAATGTGAAGAGTATTGGGGAAGTTTAACATTAATTTAGGGTTTGTTTCTATAATGCTTTAAGTCCTTTGTTGAAAGAATATTAATGTTTAATATTTAATTGTTATTTTAGTGAAATCAGTGGGTACTCCTTAACCAGCTTTATACCCAAATAACCACAGAGAGACCAGTATCTAATTAATTAGCCTGTAGCACAATGCTGTGCAGTAATTACTCCATCCTAAACCTCCATGCTAGGATAGCTTCCTCCCATTCTGATTTCCCACTTTATACTTGTTTTTCAATCTCTTAGGCCTGGTTCATTTCTCCTGATGTTTCCCAGTCTTCTTGTGGCTCTGTCCTGTCCTTCCTCCTCTTTCTCCTCCCCTCACTGGATCAGGATGTCCCACCCTATTCTCTGTTATTGCTCAGCATTAGCTAGTTGGCTTTATTGGCAAGACAAAGAACAAATGGTGACATGCTTAACTTAGAATAAACATCACAGTGCAGTGTCCTAGTTGATCCAGAGAGTGGGGTAGAGAAATCAGCATTTGAATGACCGAGGGAAAACTGTGCACAGCCCACAAGAGCATTAGGCCAACAGTCCCTTCTTTAGCTTTGCTTGTAAATTTCCTCAATTGAAAACAATGGCAGAAGCTCCTCTTTTACTTGAAGTTGACGTAAAAGAAATAGAGAACTGTTACAGATGTTTAAAAGAAGGGTACTGTCTTAATTTCTTTCCTTGCTTCTATGACAAAATACTGATAAAAGCAAATGAAGGGAGGAGGAGGGGTTATTTTGGCTCATAGTTCCAGCGTGGTTTGAATGAAAACGTCTTTCATAGGCTCAGGCATTTGAACACTTGGTCCCATGTTGATGGCACTATTAGGAGATGCTTTAGAAAATGTGGCCTTGCTGGAAGAAGCATGTGTCAGGGGTTGGGCTTTGACAGTTCGCCTCAGTCACTTCTTGTTTGCTTTCTCTGCTTCCTGATGTGATCTCTCAGTTTCCTGTTCCTGTCGCCATGCCTGTCCCTGCTGATATCATACCTCCCATGGAGGTGTCGTGTCCCTCCAGAACTGCACACCAAAATAAACTAGTCCTCAAGTCACTTTTGGTTACGGTGTTTTGTCACAGCAACCTCAATTGTCCAGTGTCTCTCACTCAATCCAGAGCTCACCATTTTGGCTACTCTGACACAGCAGCTTGCTCCGTTTGTAGCTTCCACTTGTTGGACGCTGGCTCTTACACGGCTCTCAGGATCTGAACTCTAGTATTTTACTTGCATCACAAGTGCCTTACAGGCTTTCTAATGTTCATTCTACTGTAGCATTTCTGTTGCCATTTGTTTCAAAATTCTCTTTATTTGAGATTCCTTTGTCTTGTTTTTTATATGAAGCATCTTGGGAAACTTCTAATATGAAAGTATTCTAAGACATTTTTCTGTTAATGATTTCAAGCGTAATTCCATTTAATTAGGATGTTATTTTATGATTTCAGACTGGTGGTCTCTGTGATAGTTTTTTCAAACAGGAGCTCAGTAGTAGCCTAGGGTGTCCTGGAGATTGTGCTCCGCCTGTTTCAGCCGTCAGAGTCCTGGGACGGTAGCGCGATACAACATGTCTGACTCAGTATTTGCCCTATAGCCCAGCATAGAGTTACATTTGGTGAATCTTGCATGTACAGTTGTAAAACATGTGTTCTGCAGTTGTGGATAGCCTTTTACGTAGGTCATGTAAACCAAGCCTTTCCATTGTATCTTTTTTCTTCTTGCTGAACTTTTACTTTATTTTTATCTGTTTCTTAATATGAATGCTGAAATAGGCATGTTAAAATCATCTGCCACTATGAACATGTCTACTATTGCTTTCTGTCACCCTTTTCTCGCGAATTCCATGTTGCTGTATGTAGAAATGCTTATGTGGAAGGAGTGCTTTTACAGTACCAACTTCATCTCTCCCTGTTTCTCTCGTAAAGCTCCATTGCTGCATAGCACTACAGCTGTATAAACTTTCTTTTGATTTACATAGCTAATCAGTATTTACATAATTTATCAGTTTTTGCATTGTAATTTGATATTCTTGGTTTGCCATCTTTGGAGACATTTAAACTTCAGCTTGGTAGGGCTAAGGAAGTGTTGCTTATAAGCAGATAAGCAGAGTAAGCAATGTAACCGCGCTCGTTCTTTTGGGGGACATGGACACAGCCATAGTTGAATTAAAAGTTAAATTCATTAGAGCTTATTAGATTTCTTGAGAGTGGGGGATCAAACTCCATCCTAAACTCAAATGCTTTGCATCTGTCTGTCTTTCTGTTCCTTAGTGGCTGGCACAGGTGTATCAGTCCCAAGGAATGATGGGTGCTGCAGAGATGTGTTACAGAAAGAGCCTGCAAGTGGCATCCCAACAGGGCAGCTGGAGTGGGAAGCTCTCGAGTCTGTTGAAGCTAGCGCTGCTGGCGTTGGAAGTGTGCATGGTAAGCATGGTATAACTGTGATCGTGAAAACTTGATTCCTTCACAAACCCTTTTCCTTTTTAATTATGGAAGCTTTCACATGGTGAAATTCTGTGATGTTTTCCCTATTTTTCATTGTCTTTTGCTGTGATCTCTTGTGGACTTTGTACTTTGAGCTCTGGAGATACACAGAACAATAGGAACCCACAGACTACAGCAACATTTTATAGTTGTTTAGGGACAATTATATAATAAAAATTATAGCAAGTGTATTCTTGATAACTTAAGAATTCAATGGCATTCAACTTAAGAATGTCACTTATGACCTGTGACCTTCCCAGCTCCTCAGTCTGTTCAGTCTTTTTTTCCTGATTTTCTCCTGACATCTATTTTGCCTTCTTGTGGCTTTGTTATGCATGTTAAATAAAGTAACATTTACAAATACTTCTTGCAAATGTCATAAATGTTTGTAAACATAAAGCATTAACCAATTTAGTTTGTCGTTATAAGATTTGACACCAGTAATTACTATGTGAAATAAAATTGATGCCATATATAAACATAAAACATTGACAGAGGAATGTGGATAGTTTTAAGTTAGACTGTATGCGTGATAGTATGTGAACAGATATTAAACCAATAAGTTAATAAAGGTATTAGACATTGGATGCCTCAGTGAAATATCAGATCAGGAAAGATGTTTTTGAAACAAAAGATTACTGGCCTATAAGGAAAGTATAAATGCACCAGAAAAGCAGAATTGAAAAGTAAAACATTTCTGGGCTGGAAGTATTGCTTCCCCTCTTTTGCTGTAGGGCAAGTCAAAAGACACATGAAAATAACGAGCTGCTCAGAGGTCGGCATGTTTCTTCTTGAGCTGTGGGCACATGTTTTAAAGTATTTGAACAGATAACTGACATGTGTCAGAGGCTGTGGTTCTCAGTCTGAGGTTTTAATATGGGGAGGAAACTGCTGATGTTCTTGGAAATGACTTCTTATTTCTTGGAGAACATCGCCAACAGTGGTTGAATTTAAGGTGGGTAGAAATACCTGCTTATAAACAGAGTAACAGTAAATGTTTATCTAACATTTTGTTTGACTCTGTCCTGGACTAGTGATGGATGGTGTAAGTCTGTTGGTTGTGGACATCAGCAGTCATAGGTGCCATTTCTGCTGTGTGCTGATGAAGGTGGACAACCAGTGTGATACTGTGCTGCTGAGCTGTAGTGTTTGGGAGGTTATACTGTTAAATGCATTTTTGACTTTATGATATTATCAACTTACAATGGGCTTGTTAGGATATAACTCCATCATAAAGGAGAAACATCTATAGGGTTGTGTTAATGGACATATGCCCCTTGCAACCACACAGGGTTCCACACTTTATTTAATGCTCTGTACTTGTCATCTTCAAACTGTTAATAATTTCTGAACACTTTTATTTTTGTACTGAGACCTGTGGGTTGTGTGGCTAGAGCTGCAAATGGGCACCTGCTGTTGAAGTTGAAAGTCTCTAAGAAAGCTAGCATGAAGAAAACAGCTTTAAAATCTTTCAGGCCTGCCCAGGGGTCCCGCTCAAACTCAGGCACCAGCCAAGGACAATACAGGAGGTAAACTTCAAACCCCTTCCCAGATCTAGCCAATGGTCAGAATATTCTCCACAGTTGAGTGGAGAGTGTGATATGACTTTCTCACGTACTATGGTGCCTCACATTTGACCATGTCCCCTGGAGGGGGAGACCTGGTGGCACTCAGAGGAAGGACAGCAGGTAGCCAAGAAGAGATTTGATACCCTATGAGAATATATAGGGGGAGGTAATCCCCCTCAGGAACAGTCATAGGGGAGGGGAATAATGGGAAAATGGGGGGGGGGGGAGGAATGGGAGGATACAAGGGATGGGATAAACATTGAGATGTAACAAGAATAAATTAATTAAAAAAAAATAAATAAAATCTTTCAGGCCTGAAAACATTCCTTTCACTTCTTACCATAGTACTTGCCAAATATAATCTTGCACAAATTAACTAAGGGCCTTGAAATACAGTTAGTATGAGAGACAGTCAAGCAACAACGTGCTGTCATGGCTTTGCTGAACCCCAGCCTTACCGTGAAGATGAGAGGGTTGGTGAGAGACTGTGGCTAATATTCTTCCATAGTAATTGACCTTTTGACAGACTGAACATAGTGAATGAATGTGTACAAGATGATATGGGTTGTGAGTCCTACTATATTTATAGAAACAGAAAAAAGTCTATAATAAAGTTTATTATTATTATTACTACTACTACTACTACTATAGGTTTTAAATAATTTTTTTATACAATATAATCTGAGTATAATTCTCCTCCCTCAACTCCTCCTAGATCTTTACCACCTCATCATCCTCCCAGTTTCATTACTTTCTCTCTTTACAATATAAACATGCAAATAAAACAAAACAGAATTAAAAGGAAGAAGAAACACACAAACACACAGGGATAAGACCCATAAAACCACAAAATTGGAAACCATAATATACAGGTAAAATACCAGTAAGAAGAAAGATGTCCAAACAGAGCAATATGAGGCAAAAAGTCTACAGAAACACCATTGAGTTCATGTTGTATTGGCCATCTACTCAGGCCTGTCCTAAAGTACGGTAAATTGGAGCTAGCTTGTGGGTTAGGAATGTCCCCTTTCCCTCCTCAGTGCTGGGACACAATTTAGTTTGATCCTGTGCAGGTCCTGTGTCACAATCTCATGACCTCATTTGTATATGGAAAACATTGTTTCCTTAGAGTCACCCATCCTGCCTGGCTCTTGGAATCTTTTTGCGTCTTCCTCCGCTTAGTTTCCTGAACCCTGACGGGAGGAGGTTGATGAAGACATCCTATTCAGAACTCAGTGTTCCAGAATCTCTCACTCTCTGCACATTGTCCGGGTTTTGGATCTCTACATTAGTTCTCATCAGCTACAAGAGGAAGCTTCTCTGATAATGGCCAAGACACTGATCTATGGGTATATAAGAATAACGTCACTAGGAGTTATTTTATTGTTTTTTTGTTTTGTTTTTTGTTTTTTGAGACAGGGTCTCTCTGTGTAGCCTTGGCTGTCCTGGACTCACTTTGTAGACCAGGCTGGCCTCGAACTCACAGGGATCCACCTGCCTCTGCCTCCCAAGTGCTGGGATTAAAGGCGTGCACCACCACTGCCCGGCACTAGGAGTTATTTTATTGCTGTGTTGCTTTAGCAAAACAGTAGTATTTGGCTTCCCCCTAGGCCCATGGACTATCTAATCTTGAGTCTTGACCACTTAAACAGTGTTCCATCTCATAGAGTGTACCTTAAGTCCAATCAGATAGTGGTTGGTTTCTCCCACATTTGTGCCACTATTGCATCAACAAATAATTCAGGTAGGTCCCCACTGTAGATCTCAGGATTTGTATCTGGATTGTCATTGACTTCTTTCCTTTGTTAGTGCAGAGTGCCTTCCAGTCCCATGCACACTAGTCAGTAGGGGTAAAGGCTCTAGTTAGGCACCAGCTCAACTTTTCTGTATCCAATGAGATAGATATGTAAATGTTGTCTTTACCAATACAGCCTTACCATTAACTTGTGGAGAGTGACCAAGAGTTTGTCAGTAGCCTGAGATGTTTGAGGGCTTCCAGAGGGCCGTTTTGGCCAACAACTCAACTAGATGTAACCCATTCCTAGCACTGGCGGTTTCCCTTGGTGGCCAAAGATGTCTAGTTGAGGCATTGTCTCACCTGCTCATACATGTATATTTTTAGGATGCTTTTACAGTAGTGACTTTCTATATGACCCCAGCATTGATCCTTAGTGCTAACTGTTCCTTTTTTTTTTTTTTTTTTTTTGCTACCCCCTCTCCTATCCCCTTCCCCACTTAATCCTCCTGTTCCGTTCTCCCCCTTGTTTCTCCCCACTTATCTATTCTATTTCCCCTTCTTTGGTAGATCTTCCCTTCTTCCATATGATTTATATACAGAAATAGAGAAAAAAGTCTATAGTATTATTATTATTACTATTATTCATTTCTGTTTGTTTTTGTGTTTGAAACAGGGTCTCACTATGTAGCCCTGGCTGATCTAGAACTTGCTATGTTAACCAGGCCAGCTTTGAATTCAGAGATCCGTCAGCCTATGCCCCTCAAGTGCTGGAATTAAAGTCGTGAACCACTACTCTCAGCTCAATAAGAAATTTTAAAGAGATGGGGAGATAAAACGAAAAGCATGTTTTGATTATGTTGTCCACTATGCACGAAAGGAAGATTTGATTTCTTAGAATTTAGAGAGTATATATTTTAAAGTTCTAGTGAGAGTTTTGTGTGTGTGTGTGTGCGTGTGCGCGCTCACCTTTGTGCACTCATATGTGAAGGTTAGAAGAAGTTGGTGTTGATTTTTTTTCCTCGGTTTCTATCCACCGTACCTATAGAGTTAATTAAAACTAGAAGTCTCCAATGTTAGCTACTCAGCTTGCCTTCCCCGTCTCCTGTCTCTGCCTTCCTAGCACTGAGATTACAGGTGGGCCACCATGCTCTGTCTCACCTGTAGCCCCCAACATTTACATAGGTGCTGGAGGTTTGGGCCCAGGCTCTCACACTTACGCAACAACACTTTTGTCTACAGAGACATCTCCCTAGCTAGTGTTACTAGTTTGTAAAAAGACACAAGGGATTGTTTTATAGACGCATCAGTTGGCTCTGGGCACCACAGTCTTTTGTTCTCTGCATTTAGGTCTGTTACTGTTTTCTATAATGGTATCCACTTGTTCTAAAGAGAAGTTTCTTTGATGGGGGTAAGAACTAGCCTTATCTGTGGGTATAAGGGAAAATACTTAGAGTTTAGAGATTGTGCTGATTTGATAAAGTGGCTGGTCCCTCACTAGTCTCAAGTAGTTGGCTAGGTTTCCAGTACAGACATGGTTTGCCTCCTGAGGAGCAATTAGAGAGCTATTGGGTTCTGCCAAGGTATGTGTGCCACGGTTGCACCGTAAGGGTTATTTTGGCATACTGGTACTTGTGATTCATATGTATATATGAGCAACAATTTTAAAAAAGATCCTTTGAAATTGAGAGCATGGCGGTATTTATGGGTGGGAAGGAGGAAAGGGAAATAGGAAGAACAATATATATATATATGTATAATCTTTATTCGTTTAGATGTACAGAAGCTTCCTCTGCTCGCACATGTACAAAAGATGCATTAAGCATTGATTTTTTTCCTTGATTAAGCAGATTAGTTTTGCTTATACTATATTTAGAGGTTATTGCCCTAATATTTTTCTTACAATTAAGTGGAATGTATTTAATCTTATTATATGTATTTTTTATGATATGCCTATATTAAAATGTAAAATAAACTATATATTGACTTTTAAAATGCATATTCTGGATACTTATAATTAAGAAATCTTGGAGCTGGGCGTGGTGGTGCATGCCTGTAATCCCAGCACTCAGAGGCGGGTGGATCTCTGTGAGTTCAAAGCTAGCCTGGTCTACAAAATGAATCCAGGACAACCAAGCCTACACAGAGAAACCCTGCATTGAAAAAACAAAAACAAAAACAAAAAAAGAAAAGAAATCTTGGTACAATTTGAGGGTTTTGTTGTTGCTGCTGTTTTTGAATATTTATTAAATTCTATAAGACTTTTCCATAACCTGGCTAATTCCCAAATAATTGAGACAGAGACCTATATATTTATTTAAACAGCTTTAGCATAATAACTGGGCAGGTATGATGTAAACTAAGTTTTTAAACTAGTCTGGCTACCTCCCAGCTACATTCCCCAAGTTGCATCCTGTCTGGGCTAGATCTGCTCCCTCAGTCCATGTCCTCTGTCTCCATCTTTTTCTCCTTCCTTTCTTCTGCTTCCTGCTACTGGCTTGGTGGTCCTTCCCTCAGATCCCAAGCCCTGGAATGGAAGTTCCACCTGTCTCTATTCTGCCCAGTAATTGGTTGTCAGCATCTTTATTAAGCAATCAGAGATAATTGGGGAGCAAAGTTTATACAACATTGTCCAACGTACATAAGAATGTACTTGTCTGGACTGTAACCAGATGGTGGGGGCCATAATTTAGCATTTGAATGCATAGCACTAGACCAACCGCCAACATTTTTTTTTTTTTTTACCTTTTTGCTACTTTTATTTCTTTTAGTTATAATATGATCATACCATTCCTCCCTTCCCTTCTTTTTAATCATCCATTGTGTGCCCCACCTCCCACCCCTGTAGTGCGGATTCTTCCAAAGCACAATTCCTGCATGTAAGGATCAAGGATTATTTGGGGGAATGCGAAACAGAAAGATTCTAAAAGCCAGAGGAACAGGGATTGTGCTGTAAGATTATTTGTTGTGTGGAAGAATATCACAAACCCTATGCTGGCCTTAGACCACTGGGTTGTTGAGGGTCCCTTTGAGCTTTTAGGCTCCCTGCATCTACCTGCTGGGATTGCAGGCATGTGCCACCTTGTCTAAGCAGTGCTGGGCACGGATCCCAGGGCTTCATGCCCGCCTGTCAAGCACACTACATCCAAAACTCCAGGTATAGTTTTAGTAACTTTTTCTTCTTAGTTTTGTTGCCACCTGTTTTCAGTTACTGTTTTGTAGGAAGTACTTGTTATTTTTGAGTCAATACTTTTTATAAAAACTTGTTTGTAACTGAAGATGCATGCACATTTCTCCCATGCAATGCCAATGCTTTGTTTTTAGTATTAATGACTTTGGCTTGATTCTCCCCTCATCTGCTTTGTATGTTCTATATTGTAATTTTATTAAATTTCAGGTTTCCTTCTCAGATGGTTTTTGAAAAGCAGCGCTGTACATGTACCATTGCCTTAGTCAGTGTTCTGCTGCTGTGAAGAGATGCCATGACCACAGCAACTCCTATAAAGAAAGCATTTAACTGGGGCTGGCTTACAGTTTCAGACGTTTAGTATATTATCATGGCAGGAAGCATGGTGGTATGCAGGCAGACATGGTGCTGGAGGGGTAGCCAAGAGCTCTACATCTGGATCTGCCAGCAACAGTAAAACTGAGAGATGGACTGGCTTGGGCAGTTGAAACCTTAAAGCGCACCAGAAGTGACACACTTCCTCCAACAAGGCCACACATCCTGGTAGTGTCACTGCCTGGTGGCCAAGCATTCAAACCTATAAGCCTATGGGGTTGCATTCTTATTCAAACCACCATAACCATTATTAAAAATTCAGACATGTTAAATTTGGTAGACTAGAGAAATGATTGCTAGTTAATAGGATTATCATCTATAATATGTATTTTTCTTTTAACAAATATTTTCATGTTATAAACTGATGCTTTCTTTTGAGATCTTCCCTTATCTCAATGTACCTTGTTTTATTGATCCATATGGGCAAGGAACCAATCCTAGATAATTTTTTAGTAATTAAAATTGTGCTTCTTGTAGTATTTGTATGATGAATTCATAGCGAGAGCTGGGCTACGAAAATGAACATGTCAAAACTTGGAGTTAATTTTTTTGAGTTAATATTTATTTTGCACATTTTAGGCTAATGTTTCAAGTGATCACTGGCCATCCTTGGTTCAAGAGGCTACAAGTGAGGCCTTGAAAGTTTGCTTTTGTCCTCTGGCTGTCTTCTTGCAAGCTTTGTTGCAGTTCAACCGTAAGATGGGAGCAAGGTATAAGAAATCTGTGTTTATTTTTTCCTTGGAAATCATACTTCATTGTAAAGTCTCCTAAGAAATGATCAAAGGAGGATTTATAATGTGATAAACTAGTGTAACAAGCTTTGGGATGTTCTTATATTGCTACTTTAGGGAAATCTCATTCTGCATTGCAGTGGGGAAGAAAACATTTCATATTTATTTAACAAAAAATGGTACATAGATATAAATGTGACAAGTTTAGCATGAAAGCCTTTCATGTGAAGATGCCTTGGGGTTTTTTATCTCTTTCTTTTTTAGGATGAGCCATCAGTATAATGTGCATTCTAGAATTATATTCTGGATTATAGATGAGGTTATATTAACAGCAGTTTTGCTAATTTAACAAACTGGAAAAATTAACAAATGTTGAAAAATAAACCTATTTGTAAATATATACTTTCATGTCTAGAAAAGTCAAAGACTGTTTAGATTAAAAGAAAGTTTTTGGTAATATAATTAGAGGTTGGGGATGGGAGTCACAAATGTGAAGAGCATTACTTAAATGTCATTTGTATAGGTGAGTACTTAAAAATTCTAAAAATAACATCTGGTTCTAATATGTCCATCATAAATAAAACAATGATTTAGGAATAAGCATCCCTGACACAGAATATAGAATAGGTTTATAGAAATAGAGCTCACTATATAAATATGCCCCCCTCAAAAATAAGACTAAAGGATGAATTAAGATCCTGCAGCTCTACAGAAATTCTGTTTATAACATTCACCTGGTGAGGGCCCCTGTCTGTACGTGCATGCATGCATGCGTGCGTGCATGCTGTTTCACTGAGAAATGTTCTGTCGGTAAACTTCCCGGTCAGTCCTTCCTGCTGATGCACCTTGGGAGCACACTGGCTCTTATGTGACCCTGCTAGGCTTCTTACCATTGTTGTTATTTCCTAAAGTCATCCGCTAAATATGCAGTCCAGGAAGAAGCTGTGATTGTGGTGTAACACTGTGCATGGACTTCTTCAAGACAAATTCCTTAGTTCCTGCCCAAACCCACTGCTGTTTATGTGATCTCTACTTAGCCCTTCTAAAATTAGTTGTTTTATTTATTTATTTATTTATTTATTTATTTTATTAAGGAGTTTGGAGGGTTGTAAATGCTTGTAAGTTAGGAGAGAAAAAAAATGAGAGCATAACTGTAAATCATTTTGTAATTATATGAGTTGAGTTCATATATTATTGTATATATTCTTGAAGACACTAAGTGCTTGATTTTATCCATGTGGCTTCCTGTACACATAATAACATTTCTTTTTCCATTTACATATCTGTATTATTGGTAGGTAGGTGGTTGGTTGGTTAGGTTACTTGTTTAAAAAACTTTTTTTTTCTCCCAGTGGACTTTCTAGGTTTTTGAGCTAGGTCTTATTGTGTAGCCCAGGCGACCTTGGATCTTGTGAGCCTTCTGCCTTCACCTTCTTAGACCTGAGCTTACAGGCATGCACCACCATGCCTGGCTGATCTTTTTCTGCATACTTTTCAGTCAGAAAAACAGGTTGAACACACAGAAATGCTCATACAATTTGGAACTTTCTCCTCATTGTATTTGAATGAGCTTTAAGTTTGCCTATCTGCAGTAGGAATAACTACAGCAGTAAGGATGTGAACATTAAGTATGATTAAGTGTCATAGTGCTTTGTGCATAATAAACATTTAATAAATAATAGCTGTTACTTTTCTTGTCAGAGTAAGAACGAGAAAGGTAATGCATGTATGAAACCAGTACATAAAGTCTGCCATAGTAACTTAAGTGCTTAGAAGTAATTTTACTTGGTTTTTCTCTAGAGAGACACGGCGACTTTTGGAAAGAGTGGTATACCAGCCTGGATACCCCAGCTCCATTGTATCCGCTGCACGTTGGTACCTCTTAAGACACCTCTATGCGAAAGATGACCCTGAGCTCATTGATGTAAGCTGTTAACGACATTTAAAATATTAGTTATCTTTTCGTACCTACCCTATTATTATTGAAGATTTAAAAGATGAATATCACATTCTTTGGCCACAATACTACAATTAATGTTGCATCTGTTGGAAGTAGAGAAATAGTTACATGGTTTGAAGGCTGAACATGTAGTTAGTATTTTACATTTGTTATAAAATTCTCTTAGTATTATATTGAAAGCTAAGATTCTTTGGCATGAAAAACTAAGATATTAAGCCATGCTTAAAAATAGTTGTAGATTCAACAGGAAGCCATACTAAGTTTTTTTTTTTTTTTTTTTTTTTTTTTTTTTTTTTGAGAAAAACCATTTCTTTGAGAAAAAGTCCAAACCAATGAGGGTAAAGGGCACATGTTAAAAACTCTTCTGTCATTGCCAGTTGTGAGCTGTATTCTAAAGAACTGCATACACGGGAGGGGCAAGCAAGATGGTATCAGGAGGTTTCTCTTCCTGTGAAAGCCGGAACTAGACCCCTGCAGCCCATCAAGGAAGGAAAAGAGTGATGACCAAGAGTTTCTTGTGGCATATTCTCATGTCTCCACATTCACCCTGCCCCACTCATAGAATAGTAAATAGGGTTTATTTCCATCAATGAACTTTAGAAGTGTTTTGATTCATGACTTTCTTTGTTCTGTTACTGTAAGAATATTGTAAAATTATTAGCAGTATGAGAGCATGGAATTTAAAGTAACCTAAATCTATGTTCCTGAGCACAGTCACAAATATTTGGTTCCATAAAAAACTTTCTCTTAGCCATTTAAAGAAAATAAATAATGGCATGTTTAGATATTTTTATTTTCTGTGCTAAAATATGGCTGATTAAAAGTTATCCTCACAGCCGGGCTTGGTGGCACACACCTTTAATCCCAGCACTTGGAAGGCAGAGGCAGATGGATCACTGTGAGTTCAAGGCCAGCCTGGTCTAAAAAGTGAGTCCAAGACAGCTAGGGCTACACAGAGAAACCCTGTCTCAAAAAACAAACAAAGAAACAAACAACAACAACAACAAAATTCTCACATACATGTCAATTTATCAATGTAGTTTTACGAGCTTTCTTTTTTATTTGTTTTATTTAACTTTTTCTTGATTCTTTGTGAGTTTCACATCATGGACCCTAATCCCATTCATCTTGCTGTCTCTTTGTAGCAGCCCTCCAACCTCTTCCTGCAAAGAAAACAAAAACAAATCTCAGTGTTGAAGCTGTAGTGTGCCACAGTGTGTCCCACAGTATTCCCTTTTGTCCACACTTCTTTGCTTGGAAGTGTTCATTGTAATGAGTCGTTGGTCTGGTTCAAGGCCTCTGGCTTCTGCTACGCTATCAATACTAGATCCTACCTGGGACTCCTCTCAGACATCCTGTTTTTGCCCTGTGTCCTGGAGATCCTGCAGCTTTGGAACTGTGGGACTGGCCTCTTCACGTGCTCCTGCAGTTCATAGATGGGATAGATATTGGGATGGGCCAACTCAAAGCTCTGGGTCTGGGCCTTGGTGGTAGCTGGGTGGGTAGCTGTGCCCACATCAACAGGGCGAGCTCTCCTTCACTCCTCTACTAGCTCATCCAATCCTGCAGCCCACAAGGGGACAGAGCCAGCTCTCCCACTCTGATGTCCTCAGAGCTGACTCCCCTGTGCCCACACCAGCAGGCCAGCTATATTGTGCTACCCAGGCAAGATGCAGGGCCTATTACAAGCTTTTGTAAGTGAAAGAGAAGGGAAAAATGTTAAGGAGCTTATTTGAAAGGTAGTTTTTGTTTTTTGTTTTTGTTTTCCTTGTGGACCATAAAGAGAATGACAAATACAAAAGTCGTTTATCAGATATGTAGAGATTTATAATTGGGAGGTGCTAATTCAAAATCCTTATCTAGCAAAATTCATGAACAGTTTATTGCATATCTGAAGATATCATGAGAAGGGTCCCAACTGCTCTTTGTTGCAGGCAATCTCCTTTAAGGGTGTTTTGACAGTGAGCGGCCTTGGGAAACAGATAGGTTCTCCCTCTAGAATAAGCTCCTCTCACCATGCATCTCACTGTGTAGTAGGAAACTGCCTGCTATACAGTACTGTGCTGGTTTGCAAGAGCAAAGTCCCACACTTTTTGCAGTATTTGACAACAGAAAAGCAGCAACCAACTGAATGATCAGGTAGAATTGACCCTTCTAGCTTGTGGAATTGGTGAAAATTATGAAAAGCTTGTCAAAACCCAAAACCTAGAGTGTAGATCATATGCCATGGCTTTAAACAGCGCTCCATTGGGACACCCCTGCAAAAAGCAGACATATGGATGCAGGGTCAGGGTTTACAAGTGACAAGAGTGCAAGCAAAGCCCTTAATTTTATGCACAACTGATAATTATAGCAGGCAAGGTATCGACATTCTTATTAATGCACAGTGTTTATATGCTAACTTTAGTTGAGTAATTTGTTACAGGAAAGTAAACAGCTACATCACTGTAGTTGGTTTTACCCTCTGAAAGTTGCTCCCCAAACTTCTGTATGTGGTTTCACACAGGTGTTGGTAAAGAACGCTGAAACTCACGGTGATAAAAGAACACTGGAGCTGAATCAGAAACTGTCGACACAGTAATCGTGGATTGTGAGACTTACAGTAAGGAATCGAAGAAAACACTTGTGAATGAAGCAGTGAATCAGGACTTTTCACCAAAACAACATATTTTAAGACTGTATCTTAAGACTATATCAGCTGGGCGTGGTGGTGCACGCATTTAATCCCAGCACTTGGGAGGCAGGGGTGGGTGGATCTCTGTGAGTTACAGGCCAGCCATTAATACACAGTGAAGTCCCATCTTTAAAAAACAATAAATAAATGAAAACAAATAACTGTAAAGCTATAGTTTTAATCATCCATTGCTTCCCCCACTTCTTTTAATCTAGAGAAGTTGAAGTTCTTAAGTCAGGCGTGTAACTTTCCAGAAGCCATTGACCTGCCTTTAACCTAAAAGACACTCTGACTTGGTCCATAAGGAAAGTTAAACCCTCGGTTCCTTTAGTTGTCTAACAGCTACTTACAAACTGTTATTGTTTGTTTGCTTCCGAGACAGGGTTTCGCTCTGTGGCCTTGGTTGCCCTGGAGCCCAGAGATCCACCTGCCTCTGACTCCCCAGTGTTGGGATTAAAGGTGTGTGCCACCACTGCCCACACAAACGTTATATTTTTACATTATCATGGTATAATAGTGTATAATAGCATATAAAGCCTTTGTAGCCATTTTAAAAATTCTATGAAAAAGTAAATTTTTAATTTTTTTAATCCCAGAGTTTTTCAGACCAAGTCTTGGTGAAATCACGTGCTCTTATAGTCTTCCTGCTAGTTTCAGCTCAGAGAAGAACCGTAATATGAATACTTGTAAGATTTTGACTGCTAATGGATATAATGCTCAGCTATAGAGTTGCATTTAAAAACACACGTTAATGGAAACTCTGGGGGAAATGATGCAGATAATATTCACTTATTCATACAGTTTTTCTGTTCATGATGAAAAGATATGAAATATCTAAAATAAAACAAAAAATCAGTGTCTTAATGTTTCGTGTTATCAATAAGAGACATAATATTTTGAGTTTCAGGATTTAAAACCTAAAAGTAGAGTTACCTATTTTTTTTCCCCAAAGAGTCATTTATATATTTAAATAGCCTATGCCACGTACTTTAGATTGTGGCTTTAAGTGTTCCAGTGGGCATCATGGTGATGCACACCTTTAATACCAGCACGTGTGGGCAGAGGCAGGCAGATCTCTGAATTTGATGTTAGCCTACTCTACATAGATATTTCCAGGCCAGCCAGAGTTACACAGTGAAATCTTGTCTCAACAGTGTTTTTCAGTCATAAACATTTATTGTATGTGGTTTTTCTCAGCAGCAAGCTCATTGTATTTTGTGAAGTCAAATGAATTGGTAATAATACCCTTTAGTTGTTTGTCAGAGGTCATTGTCTTACACAGAACTGTAGCTGGTGTTTTCCAGTCCTGGTGATAGAAATCTTTCAGTGGGAGCGTTGAGCATCCTGATGGAGACTGAGGAGGTCCAACACTTCACAGACCTAACAATGCTCTCTTCTGCTTATTTTTCCTCATTGTATAGCCTGACCCAGCTAGAGATGCGCTGAGAAGGTGGCCGTGTAGCTCAGTGCCCACGTCCTTCTGTTTTTCCCCCTGACTGGGCTACTGCCATCTGCCTGCATTAGACACAGCGCCTGCCATTCACCCACCTGCTTTTTAGGGGTGCCATGTGCTTCGCAGTTATTTCCTCCTGCATTTAGATGATGTGACCCATCTTGGGTTTAGAAAGTACAGTCACTTAAGATTTGTGTACTGAAGCTCACTCATGGTATGTTTAGCCAATGGCTTTTTTTTTTTTTTTTTTTTTTTTTGTTGCCAGTTCTGCCTTCCAGGGACCTGAGTTTTCAGGAAATTGAAATAGTAAAAATGTATTTAATACCAATTCAGTTCATTCTTTTTTCTATTTAGAATGTGCATGTGCAGGTTATTTTGTACCAAACATGGGAATCATCTTTTTTTACCTTCTTCAATATTGGTGTTAATCAACATTCTTAAAACAAAGGCACTTTGAAACAAATGAACATTTTAAAACTGGAAAAATGAGTTAAATTAAAGCCAATTTGTCCAAGGACTGATTGATATTTAGTATTTCATTGTTATTGCTACATTTGATTTTAGAATTACAATGTGTTTTTTAAACCCACCATTTAGCTACCACTTACTAATTATATACTTAGAGTATTGCTTGGCTCCTAATGGTAACCTCCTGTAGAAAACACATTTTAGCTTCTAAGTAAATTGTGGACCACTGTCTCTTTGATTGGAATCACTTGTCATGTTTTTGTTTGTTTTGTTTTGTAGGGGTTTTTTGTTTTTTTGTTTTGCAGTGCCTCTTCTATTTCTCCTCAGGGGAGGAAAAAAGTGATGTTACAGTCTTTTTGCACATTACCAAATGAGCAATTGAAATGTTTCTTTTGTTTGGGATTTGGCACAAAGTATGACTGGATAGGAAAAATACAGAAATTGAAAGGACTTATATGTTGCCATCCATAAGACAGCTTGGTGTCTACTATCATGAAACTGTAGGAAAATAAAAATGAGGCAGGTTTTGGAATAAGAGTCAATGTGCATTAAATTTTTTTCACATTAAAAAGTGTGGAAATTGTGACTTCTTTAAGTTCACTCTTGCTTTTTTCCAGGTCTTCCTTTCTCCCACCTGAGTTGCTAATGAAAGAACTCAGGTTCCTCCCTGACACTTCCTCTAAGAGGTAACATCAGGTTTCACAAATAGACCCTTATTTTATAGGAGAGGCTGTTCTGTTTTGTTTATATACTTAAAATATCTATTTGCATATCATAAAGACTTTTATATGGAAGAAATGTCAGACCATTCCATCATTTGCCATAGATGACTTATTTTTAGTTTAGAAAAGAGTCATAAAAGACCACTCATGGTGTTGAGCTGTCACGTGCTGTAGATATTTGGTGTGGTAATTTTTTTACTTTCTTTTGCTGAATACACACACACACACACACACACACACAATTGGTTCTTTGTGAATTTCATATCATAGACCTAAATCTCACTCATCTCTCCCTCTCCTCACACCTGCTCTCCACAGTTGCAACCTCCCTCCCAACAGAGAAAAAAGTTTCCTTTTGGAAGCTGTAGTGGGTCACAGTGCATCCCACAGCATACCATTTTGTCTGCACGTTGCTTGCAAAATGTTCATTGTAGTGACTTGTTGGTCTGGTATGAGGCCGCTGGCTTCTGCTGCTCTGTCGATACTGCAGCCTCACTGCGACTCAGAGTTGTTGTCCTGCATCATGGAGATTCCGTAGTTTTGGATGTGTAGGACTGGCCCCTTTGTGCATTCCAGCAGTTCATGGGTGGGGTAGATGTTGGGGTGTACCAAGTCAAAGCCCTGGATTTGGGCTTGAGAGATATCTGAGCTGGTTAGTCCACTGACTCTCCCATGCCCTTGCGTAGGCTCACCCACAACACCCCTCAGCCAGTCCCAGCTCTACCGTGCTGTTCAGGCAAGGTACAGGCCCAGTCCCTGGAGTGCTACAGCAGGTGAGGGACAGGGCCAGCTTTCCCACTCTGATGATCTCAGGACCAGCTTTCCTCCAGTCTCTAGTTCTGTCTCTCTTTATTATGCCCACATGTTTTTGTTTTTCTTTCTCTTCCATTTCTCCACCACTTACTTGATCCTTTTAGCAGCATCCAGGGTCTCTGAGTGTCTGGGCTTGTCGCAGGGTGGTCTCAGGAGTGTTGTGCCCTGCTCATGCATTTTGGCTCCTGGCTGGGGTCATCTTGGGCATGTTCTGGTCCCTCGGCCACTCTGTGCCTGGCTGGTGGTCATCCTAGGCTAGTTCCTTGTCCATGCTTTATGGTGTCAGACTGGTGGTCACCTCAGGCTGGCTTGTCGCCTGGCCTGCCCAAGGGGCCCCATTCATGGATCGTTTGTTTCTGTCTGTCTCCAGCTCACTTTGTTCCTCTAAATCTCCAGCTTGCTCCCTGTTCTGGGAGCCCATCCAGGCCTGTGGGGCACGAGACTAGTGGTTGTCGCAGGCTAGCTCTCTGTCTGGGGCCTCTGGTGCCACCCTGGTGGTGATCTCAGGCTAGCTCCCTGGCAGTAGACTGCTGGTTATCTCAAGCTCTTTTTTTTTTTTTTTTTTTTCAGAGAATCTTAGGCTACTAATCATTCACAGACCATAGACATAGCCTCTCTCCTCTCTGCCACCTACTGGCGCACATGTGACACAGCAGCCACACCTGTAATGCTTCTAGGGGTAGGGATTAGAGTTTTTAGTAGCAGGATTTTTTTTTTATCCAAATACTCTATCCAACTATTTATATTTTTATAAATGCCATTTTTACTTTAAAATATTTTGAAATAGAAAAATTTCCTCAAGAAATAGGCATTGTTGCTATTCATAACAGCAAGGAAACGGAATCAGCCTAGATGTCCATGTGCAGGTAAAAGGATAGGACTGTGTGGTCCATATACGCATTGTCATTTTATTTGGCTGTCAAGAGAAATGAAATTTTCAGGAAAATGAAGGAGTCAGGAAATTATTATATTAAATGAACTAACTCAGACTCAGAAAGACAAAGTGTGTTCTGTCTCATATATGGATACTAATTTTAAGTTGTGTACATATATTGGCACAAGTGTGGGTGTTGGTCATAAAGGTGGAAAAGAGAACACAATGCAAAGAAGTTTTAAGAAAGCAGGGAGAAGCTAATAGAGTGCATGTGACATGAAACTGGTAAGGATGCTACCAGTGATGGATGGGTGCGGGGCCTGGGGAAGAGGAGGGAGGAGAGGGTCAGCCAAACAAAGCATATGTGAAAGTGCCATAAAGAAGCAGATGGCTGCTAGGTGAGTCATTTTCTGCAGAAGTGTGGCCAGTGGTAGGTTGTCCATGTTCCAGTGGAAGGTGCTGCACCATGTGCAAATGATCAGCACCAATTAGACTTGGTGAGGAAGGAGAGAGAGAGAGAGAGAGAGAGAGAGAGAGAGAGAGAGAGAGAGAGAGAGAGAGAGAGAGAGAGTCCTGAGTTTGGCAAGGGGATGTACTGAGGAATTTGGAGAGGACAGTGGTGAGTGATTATGATTAAAATACCTGATGCTCGTGGATGAAATTCTCAAAGAAATAGAATGCTCTTTTTAAATGTCATAACGAAGCGCATTCCTTTGTATGCTACTTAGGAAACAAGCAAGGGGCAGAGTTGCTTACTGGTTGGGAACATTTGATGCTCTTTCAGAGGGACCCAAGTTGAGTTCTCAGCACTGATGTTGGGCAGCTTACAGCTACCTGTACATCCAGCTCCAGAGGATCCAAAACCCTCTTCTGGGCTCCACAGGCGCCCACACAGGATTGAGGCCCTGAGAATTTCCCTGCTCTGTGTCTGTCAGTGTCATCATTGTTTAAGGCAGCTGTGTTGAATGGTCAGCCCTGAGATTATAAGGCAACACTATATGAACTGAGCCAGTTGTAATTATTTATTTAGGAATATACACACTCACACCTGTAATAACAGAAGAGATTGAGTTTGAGAGGAGCAAGAAGATGCATTGGAGGAGTTGGAGGGAGAAATGGGAAGGGGGGAATGATGTAATTATTGTTTCAAAATAAAACTATAAAATAAAATGAATTTTTATAAGACCTCGCCAATTAGTAGTTCTGTCTAATTCTCTTTTAAAATGCATTAAATTATACTCACATAATGTAAGATGCATGTTTCAGGCTGGTGAGATGGGTTAACAAGGAAAGGGACCTGGCAACCTGAGTTCCATTTGTGAAACCCATGTTGGATTCTCCTCTGACCTTCACAGGTGCATGTGCACGCACGCACACACACACACACACACACACACACACACACACACACACACACACACACTGTTAATATAAAGGCATTTGATTGGAGTTACCGTACATATGGAATAATGCTACTCCCAGAAGCCATAGGTTGCCAAATAAATAAATCAGCTGCCAGGCATGAAAATCCTCCTTTTAGTTGTTGGCCACAGGGCCCTGGGTACCCTAAACAATACAGACTATTCCTATCGCTCTTGGTGGCTCAGCAGAACTAGATGGTGAGATGTTATCGCTGAAGGCACCACACACTTGATCAGAGGACTTGGAGAATTCACAGTGGTACTGAACAGGAGGTTTCCTGGCTATTTTTCATAGTACTTGAAGGTGCTAGGCAGGCTGCTGAGGAAAAAATGCCATCAGCTGTCTTACCCACCTGTGATACCTGTGACATACAATAATGACAGTTATGGCCGGACATGGTCATAGGTGCAATACTACCACAGTATTTGTGGGGATAAGTGACCACATTCTGATTGGATTTAGGAACCACTCCACAGGAGGTGCCATAAATCTGGCCAAGAGCCATCACATGCATTGAAACTAAACAGATGAACCTACTACTAGTATTTTGTTAAGTGTCAGACTGCCCTCTAGATCCTCATTTCTATACCTATGGATTAGTGCAGATCTCAGACCTCACCAGAGACATTTCAGTGGACAAGGTTAGTGCGGAAACTCGAAACAGGTCAAAATACAGAGAACAAGTGTCTGGCGTGCTCAGCCACAAATGCGACACATCACATTCCTTCATCAAAGGTCAGGGCTTGTATTGGAAGAGAGCTGAAAGATAGTGAGAGCTAGAGGTTCGCGAAGGCCTGAGCACACCAGCATCTTCTGGATATGACAAGGACAGTGCATTCACAAACTTACAGCAGCTTTGGTTTCCTGCATGAGATCTAGCCAGTCAGCTAGAGCCTCCACCCCTAGCTGAGCTGCAATTGACAGTTGATGGTGGAAGGGCTTCAGCAGGCCCAAGCATGGTACTCATGGCACATACAGGTTTTGCCTTTTATCCTCCTCTCCTTGATAAAAACTGTTAGATTACATTGTGTGTGTGTGTGTGTGTGTGTGTGTGTGTGTGTGTGTGTGTGTGTGTGTGTGTTTTGAGACAGGATTTCTCTATGTATCCCTGGCTGTCTTGAACTTGATTAGTAGACCAGGCTGGCCTCAAACTCACAGCGATCCGCCTGCCTCTACCTCCTGAGTGCTGGGATTAAAGGTGTGCGCCACCACGCCTGGCCTAGATTACATTTCTTAAGCTAGCTACCAATGTCTATTCCTTTATTGATCTACTTCCTTCACCTGAGATGGACCACTAAAGTCTAGCTATCAAAGTACTAGAGTCCCAACAATCAAATGCCCCTTTGGGCTCACCCAATTAACATGCCCAATCAAAATTAAACACATCCTAAGACATCCTTTGCCCTTTATAAACTGCCATTTACCTATGGGCCACATCTGTGCCCTCTCTATCCTAAGGAGTTCTTTTTCCATCCAAGGCAAATATTCCTTCCGCATCTCCCTTGTTCCTTTTTCCTTCTCCCTAGTTCTCTATCTCTTGTCTTTGCCACTTATTTCCTGCCCTTTTTCCCTCTAGGGTAAATAAATCTTTGGGCTGTGAACTTGGTCCCGGTGGTCCTTTTCGTGGTTTCTGGGGAGAGAGAGTGTGAGAGTTTATCTGGGAGAAATAAGAGGAAATAGTGGAGGTGGTTGTGTGCATTTAAGAAATTCTTATTTTTTCCTTTTGTTACATTTTTACATATACATTTATATTATTACACATAAATAAAATAAACTGCATACAGCAAGAAGAACCATGAAACAATCAGGAATATATAAATGTTACATTCATAGTAATTTGGCTATTTGTATTTGGCAAACTTGAAGAAAGTATCTTTCCTATCTTGGTGAGTCTAAATTTTGAATGAAAATCAATATCTATCATATCTCATCTTTATCAACTTAAAACACCTCTCTAGACCTAAAAACATCTTAACTCCTAAACAACTAAGCTTAATTTTAAGACTAAACTATCTGGCCTTCAACCCCGTCAGAGACTTGAGAAGGAATATAATTTAATTATCTGAGTGAATTGGAAGTGCAGTTTAGCAGCTTCCAAAATGAAACAATGACAAGACAGTTTGCTGCCTGAACAGTCACCCAAGACTCTCTATAATGTTGGAGCATCATCTTCAGCCTTCTCACCCAATATATTTGACAGACATATTTGTGAGGCAGGAACTATTGAGGACTTGCTTACCGTGTCTTGGCAGAGTTTGGCCATTGACTCTGCCTACATCCAAGCTTGCCCATTTTGGGGCAGAAGTCTATCCATGGCAGAAATGAGAACATTTTGCTCAGTGGCTGGTTTGCCACATTTGAAGCCATCTCCATAAGAAGGTTCCTTGATGTTCATCATCAACTTTGAGGTAGGCTGGGTGTTGCCAGCAATTAACCTGTCTTGTCAAAGAATCTTTAAAACAATAAAAACATATTCTGTAGGTCTCTGATGTTTTGAAGACCACATTTTATTTTACCTTATCTATCTATAGAATCCTATCTGTTATATTTAGGATATATATTCTTGTGATAAAAATAAACTAGCAATTGACATGACCATGAGTTGATCAACTAACAGCTTGTAATATTTAATTATCCTAAATAGCCTGCAATGCCACTTTCAAGATACTGGAAGTAAACTTTGTATTATAATTTAGTTGTATGGGTACAATAACTCATATTAGAGTGGAAATATATATTAAATGTGTGAAGAATAATCTTAAATTTGAATACCAAGCTATCAAAATTAAACTTATTTTGCATCAATATACAAAATTCTATACCAATGAATTAAAAAATAGCCTTATTTGTGAGTAACAAGGCCTTAAGTTGAGTAGATTCAATAATCTACTTTTTGTTCTATCATCCCTATATATTTCTATATCCCCCCTTCTTTCTTTTCAACCCCTATCTCCATACCTAGGAAAGAAAGATAAAGGAAAAGAGAGACATCCCTGAGTCCAACCTCATTTTTTTCTCTGTATAAGACCAATAATAACTTATAACTAACTCCCAATGAAAATAAGTATTTGTAGCCCAACAGAGCAAACCAAAACTTGCCCAACCCCCTTTAAGAGAAATGGGGCATCATTCTCTTAAGGTGTCTTCAGGCTGATTTGGAGCAAATAATACCTTTGTAGGGGCCCAAATAAAATTTGGGAAGATGGTTAAACAAGCCAGGAAAAGCATTTGTGGTCCAGTTTCTAAATGTCGAGAAATTCCCGGCTTAGTAGGAGTCCTGTGTGGGACAGTCTGGAATGCTGGACCAACCAGCACCAGAAGCTTTCTTCTAAGCTGTCCTGTTCTGATGAGTAACAGCAGTGAAATGCCTCGAGCTGGGACATGAAGGGTGCAGGATGTCAGCACCCAGCATACTGAAAGCAATGAATCCTGTCGCATCTGATCCACCATCAATGTCCAGTACTTTTGTTCTGAAAACATACAATTTCTCACAAGCATTACACAGTCCTAAAATTAAAAACATAGGAGGTGTGCAAGATGCACAGAACAATTAAGGCTGGTTCTCTGTTTTTTGTATGAGCAGAATTAAGACATCTGCAAATCTTCATGCCATATGAAGAATGGCGTCTAATAAGTCACAGAGGTTCTCTGGCCAACAAGAAGTATTGTCTATGCATAGACATTCATGTCTCAGAGCTATTCCCATGTAGTGGGATTAGCAGTGTAAGTTACCTGCTTGTTCTGCTGTTTGAATTCTTTACATCCCAACCCCACCATCCTTCCCTCATACCCTATCCCTCCCTCCCTTAGTCCTTAGAAAGGGGATCCCTCCTTCCCTAACCTCTAACCTCAGCCTATCAAGTGTCATCTGTACTACCCATGTCCTCTTCCTCTGTGGCCTGGTAAAGCCATCTTGCCAGGGGGGAAGTGATCAATATTGGGAGGCTTGAGTCCATGTCAGAAGTAGCCCCTACTCCCCATGTCGTGGGACCCTCAAGGAGGCTGTGCGGCCTATCTGTTACATCTGACAGAGCATCTAGGTCACATACATTGACCTTGGTGGCACATCAGTTTCTATATTATAATATGGTTATCCTGTTTTAAGTGGTTAATATCCACTTATGAGTGAGTATATACCATGCATGTCTTTCTGAGTCTGGGTTACCTCACTCAGGATGATTGTCTCTAGTTCCATCCATTTGCCTGCCAATTTCAAGGTTCAAGGTTGTTTTTGATAGCTGAGTAGTATTCCATTGTGTAAATGAACTATAGTTTGTTTATCCATTCTTCAGTTGAGGCACCTCTAGGTTGTTTCCAGATTCTGGCTATTATGAAAAAGGCTGTTATGAATATAGTTGAGCAAATGTCCTTGTTGTGTGGTGGAGCATTTTTAGGGTATACGCTCAGCAGTGGTATGGCTGGGCCTTAAGGCGAATTTATTCCCAATTTCCAGAGATAGCACCAGATAAATTTCCAAAGTTGTTGTACAATTTTGTACTCCTACCAGCAATGGATGAGGGTTCTCCTTTCTCCACATCATCACCAGCATGTGCTTGTCACTTTGAATTTCTGATCTTAGCCATTCAGATAGGTGCAACATGGAATCTCAGAGTCATTTTGATTTACATTTCTCCGATGACTATGGATGTTGAGCATTTCTTTAAGTGTTTCTCAGGCATTCATTATTCCCCTATTGAATATTTGCTGTTTAGCTCTGCACACCATTTTTTAATTGGGATATTTGCTTTGGTAGTGTTTAATTTCTTGAGTTCTTTATATAGTTTGGATATTAGCCCTTTGTTGGATATAGGGTTGGTGGAAATCTTCTCCCAGTGTATAGGCTGTCATTTTGTTCTGTTGACAGTGTCCTTTGCCTTACAGAAACTTTGCAGTTTCATGAGGTCCCATTTGTTAATTGTTGATCTTAGAGCCTGAGCAGTTGGTGTTCTGTTCAGGAAGTTTTCTCCTGTGCCAATGAGTTCAAGGCTGTTCCCCATTTTTTTCTTCTAATAGATTTAGGGTGTCCAGTTTTAAGTAGAGGTCTTTAATCCACTTGGGCTTTCATTTTGTGCTAAAGTGGTAAATAAGGATCTATACATTTTTCTACATGTAGACATCCAGTTAGACCAGCACCATTTGTTGAACATGCTACCTTTTTTCCATTGTATGGATTTGGCTTCTTTGTCAAAAATCAAATGCCAATAGGTGTATGGGCTTATTTCTGGGTCTTCTATTTGATTCCACTTTCCAATCAGCCTATTTCTCTGCCAGTACCAAGCTGTTTTTATTAGCATTGCTCTATAGTACAGCTTGAGATATGGGATGGAGATTCCTCCAGAAGATCTTTCATTGTACAGGATTGTTTTAGGCATTCTAGTTTCTTCCATATGAAGTTGAGAATTGATCTTTCAAGGTCTGTAAAGAATTGTCTTGGAATTTTGATGGGAATGGCCTTTGGTAAGATGGCCATTTTCATTATGTTGATTTTCCTGATCCATGAACATGGGAGATCTTTCCATCTCTTGATATATTTTTCAATTTCTTTCTTTAGAGACTTGAAGTTTTTTCATGTAAGTCTTTCACTTGCCTGGATAGAGTTACACCAAGATACTTTATATTATTTGTGGGTATTATGAAGAGTGAAGTTGCCCTAATTTCTTTTTCAGTCTGTCATTTGTATGCAGCAGGGCTGCTGATTTTTTTGAGTTAATTTTGTATCCAGCCACTTTCCTGAAGTGTTTATCAGCTGCAAGAGTTCTTTGGTAGAATTTTTAAGGTCACTTTTATATACTACCATGTCATCTGCAAATAGTGATAGTTTGACTTCTTTCTTTGCTATTTGGATCCCCTTTAGTTGTCTTATTGCTGTTGCTAGAACTTCAAGTACTATAATGAAGAGATATGAAGAGAGTGGACAGTCTTGTCTTGTCCCTGATTTTAGTGGAATTGATCTAAGTTTCTCTCCATTTAGTTTGGTGTTGTCTATAGGCTTGCTGTATGTCTATTGCCTTTATAATGTTGAGGTATGTACCTTGTATCCCTGACCTTTCCAAGACTTCAAACAATGCTCTTGATGCTTTTATGAACTTTCCTCTTAGCACTGCTTTTCATTGTGTCCTACAAGTTTGGGTATGTTGTGCCTTTAGATTCACTGAATTCTAGGAAGTTTTTTGTTTCTTTTTTTATTTCGTTCCTTACCCAGATATCATTGAGTAGGGAACTGTTCAGTTTCCATGAGTTTGTAGGCTTTCTGTTTGGTTGTTGTTGTTGTTATTGACATTCAGCTTTAATCCATGGCAAGGGATAATTTCAGTCTTTTTGTATCTGTTGAGGTTTGCTTTGTGACCAGTATATGGTCAATTTTTGAGAAGGTTTTGTGTGAGGTGCTGAGGAGGTGAATTCTTTTGTGTTTGGGTGAAAATTTCTGTATATATCAATTTGATTCATGACATCTATTAGTTTTGTTGTTTCTCTCTCTCTCTCTTTTTTTTTTTTTTGTTTTTTGAGACAGGGTTTCTCTGTGTAGCCTTGGCCATCCTGGACTCACTTTGTAGACCAGGCTGGCCTCGAACTCACAGCGATCCGCCTGCCTCTGCCTCCCGAGTGCTAGTTTCCGCCACGATGATCTATCTGTTGGTGAAAGTGGGGTGTTAGAGTCTCCCACTACTAAAGAGTGGGATTTGATGTGTGATTTGAGCTTTAGTATTATTTCTTTTATGAATGTGAGTGCTCCTGTATTTGGGGCATAGATGTTCAGAATTGAGATGCCATCTTGGAGTATTTTTCCTTTGATGTGTATGAAGTGTTCTTCCCCATCTCTTTTGTTTAGTTTTGGTTGAAAGTCTATTTTATTAGGTACTAGAATGGCTACTCCAGCTTGTTTATTGGGTCTGTTTACTTAGAATACCTTTTTCCAGCCCTTTAGTCTAAGGTTATGTCTATCTTTATTGCTTGTATGCAGCAGATTGATGGGCCCTATTTTTGCATTCATTCTGTTAGCCTGTGTCTCTTCATTGGGGAGTTGAGGCCATTGATGTTGAGAGATATTAATGACCTGTGGTTATTGGTTCCAATTATTTTGATGTTGGTAGTGGGGAAGAGAGAGAGAGAGAGAGAGAGAGAGAGAGAGAGAGAGAGAGAGAGAGAGAGAGAGAGAACACACTAGCTTTTCTTCGTTTTTGTGGATGTGGGGTTATTTATTTCCTTTGCTTTACTGTGTAAAGTTACCTTGCTTAGGTTGGAGTTTTCCTTCTATTATCTTCTGTAATGCTGGGTTTGTAGTTAGGTACTATTTATGTCATGGAATATCTTATTTTCTCCATCTATGGTGATTGAAAGTTTTGCTGGGTATAGTAGTCTGGGTTGACATCTATGGCCTCTTAGTGTCTGCATGACATCCGCCCAGACCCTTCTGGCTTTCATAGTCTCTATTGGGAAGTCAGGTGTAATTATGATAGATTTTTCTTTATATTTGGCTTGGCTTTTTTCTCTTGTAGCTTTCAATATTCTTTCTTTGTTCTGTATGTTTAGTGTTTTGATTATAATGTGGCGGGAGGATTTTCTTTTCTGGTCCAATTTTTTGGAGTCCTGTAGGCTTCTTGTATATTTATGGGCATTTCTTTCTTTAGGTTAGGAAAGTTTTCTTTCATGATTTTGTTGAAAATATTTTCTGGGCCTTGCAGCTGGGAGTCTTCTTTTTCTTCTATTCCTGTGATTCTTAGGTTTGGTCTTTTCATAGTGTCCCAGATTTCTAGGACATTCTGTGTCAGGAGCTTTTTGGATTTAGCATTTTCTCTGACTGCTGTATCCATTTCTTCAGTCATATCTTCTATCCCTGATATTCTTTGTTCTACCTCTTGAATTCTGTTGAGCATGTTTGTGTCTGTAGATCCTGTTCTCTTCTCTAGGGTTTCCATTTCTAGAATCATCTCAGACTATGTTTTATTCATAAATTCTATCTCCATTTTTAGGTCTTTGAAATCTTTTATTCATGTCTTTCTCCTGTTTTATTGTTTCTTTAAGTGATTTGTTCAATTCTTCATCTCTTTCTTTGTGTATTCCTGTTCTAGTTTGAGGGATTTATTTTCCTCCTTTAAGGCCTCTATCATTTTCATAACCTTAGATTTGGAATCCTTCTCTTGTATGCTGGCTGTGATAGTATCTCCAGGGCTTCTTGTGGTGGTGGTACTGCTGGTTTCTGGTAGTATCAAATGGTCCCGGGACTGACATCTACCCGTTGTGATGTCTCTGGTGTGAGTGTGCGTCCAGTGCCTGCTTGGACCTTGGAACTTTCTTTGGATTTGCTGGGTGACCTGAGGTCAGATCCACTAGCGTTCCTGACTGTGGTGTCTTCTCAGTGCTAGAATCCACAGACGCTGGTGTTTTTTTCAGTGTCTGGCTAGCTCTGTGCCCCAGGGAATTCAAGAGCTGCCTGTCAGCCAGGCCTGTGGTGCTGTCGCGGGCACATGCTCACCACTTAGAAATCCAGGAGCTTTCTGTGGCTTTTCTGAGTAACCTGAGGTCAGATCCATTTGTGATCGTGACTGTGGTGTCTGCTTGATGCTAGACGCTGGTGTTTTTGCAGTGCCTGCTAGCTCTGTGCCCCAGGGACTGCCTGCTAGCCAGGCATGTGGCAGTTGCGAGGGCACCAAAATTCTTTTTATTTTTTAAAAGCTTGTTTTAGTGGTTGACTAGATTTGTGACTATATGTCTTCTCTCTTTGCCTTTGGATTGTCTATAAATTAAAATTTCAGGATCTTAGCTAGATTTCTAATGGTGACATTCTATTCCTCTAAAGAGGTCACTGAAGTTTTCCAAGCCAACATGAATGAAACAAAGTACTAGTATTAAACTGTTGCTGCAGGCTGTGTACCTATAAGCCTTAGGATAGAAGTCCTTTTCGGTAAGGGTCATATGGCAAAAAGAGGTAAGGGATACTCTTGGATCTAAGACTGGCAAGGAAAGCTGTCCTCACTCAGGGACTGGATGCTTCACAGAGGCCACTATCCGTGACTGGTTTAGTGTAATTGTGTGCTTCTGCAATATGCCAAACGAGTTTTCCTTTTCATAAGACCGTACACATTAAAAAAGAACATTCACACTGTTTAGAAAATCTTAAATGACTTGAGACTCCTCCCTTTCATCACACAAAATATGGTCATTGTTTAATCTATATATAGAAAAAATGCTGCATAATATATTAGTAGGCCACTGTATCTGTTTTGGAAAACTTCAGCAGTTCCAAAGCTAATTTAAAAGACCTAATTGATCTGCACTATGTAATGTTTTTTAGAAATAAGAGTAGAGATCGTTTTTGTAAACATAGAACTCAGAAGTTTGGAAATTAGAAAGAAGCTGGGTAGCGTGGGGTAAAAGAAACAGTCCTTGCCTTACAGCCCTGAGCAGCATGCTTTTCTGAGTATGGGCATTTCTGTAAATGCTAATTTCTCTTGTTTGTGACACAAATTTGTCTGGGCATAAGAGAGGAGCCAGATGGAGCAGATGGTTTTTCATGGAGAAAGGAGGAGAGGAAGTTACAGAGGGGAAAAAACAAAACAAAAAGAAAAAAAAAAAAAAAAAAAAAAAAAAAAACACAGGCTGAGAGAGAAATTTTGCAGTGAAAAACCACCGAACTGGGCTAATTCTTGGGTAGGAATAAAGAAAGGCTCCAAACTGCCAGGCTAACTCTCAGAAGCACAGAATAGCAAGTGGTGGAGTGAGCCTGCACTTGGACAGGTAGTGGTACGGGATGCATGTGAGCCAGCTGGGAGTTATTTAGTGAGTAGGGTGCGGGCCAGAGCACCTTAGGAACTAACATTTGAATGGCTTGAGCAGTGTTAGTATGTGGTAATTTTTCAAGTCTGGTATTACCTCAAATCAAGTCTGTTACAGGCTTGTTTCAGTTAACTGGAAATCAGATGCCCCTGCTGGAGGTAGTTGGATGTAGGGGTATCCGGATATGGAAGTAATGGCTTCTCCTGACAAACAGAAACTCTCCTCATAACATTTCTGAGGGATGCTGTTTAAGTATTGTCTATCTGCTAGCAATCCTTTTGTTTGTCTGGTCAGAGTCCAGCCTGAGCTGAGTCCATATGTCATTCAGGACATTGTCAGCAGGGCCACCATTTGGGGGCCCATTTTGGGCCTGACAATAGACAGCTACTGTGAGATGGAGGTAAACACACATCTGAATGGCTTGAGGTTCCTGCAGAACCCCTCGGGACAAGTGCTGTGCATGTGATAGAAAGGCTCTTCTAAAGGAAGCTCTCTAGACTCTGATTCGTAGCAAGAAGTGGTGAATCCTATATAAATATTAAGAAATAGCCTCAATAAGCTCTTGTGCTAGTCAAGTACCTCCTAGGGAAACCAAAATTAAGACACAGTAGCTCGACATTATAATAGCCAATCATTTGTGCCAGCCATGAGTGTTTGTGCTCCTACACTTTTTTTTTTTTGTACTAGCCTCTTCCCACCATGTCTTCAGCACCCAAGAACCCATGGGGCGAAATAGATTGAGTACCTACTGTGTGCTAAACTCATTCTTTCCTTTAAGCTCACATTATTTTGTGCAGTTGATTTTTCTGTTTAAAGGGGAATCAAAAAGGATCAGAGAGGTTCACTTTTAAATTTGTACTTTTAGGCAAACAGAACCTACCTAACTCTTAATGGCTTCTAATTCTCTTCAATGCTATAATTCAAAGAAATGTAGAAGAGGTGTGTGTGTGTGTGTGTGTGTGTGTGTGTGTGTGTAGTATATATGTGTTAGTGTACAGGTGGTTCCACTAGCCTGCGTTTCGGGGCCCTAGCACCTTCTTATATCATCACCTGCCACTACCACCAGATGTGCCATGGGATAAAAATACCCCACCCACCTCCTCAGCTCCCTCAGTCTCCTTCTCTCTCTCTCTCTCTTTGCCTCTTTATCTCTCTGTTCTCTCTCAGTCCCCACATTTTCTGTTTCTGCCCTCGTGGCTTTCTCCCCTGTCTGTCTGTCTGTCTGTCTGTCTGTCTGTCTGTTACATGTCTAATCATCCACCCCCTAACTCCGCTCTTCTTCCCTTCCTCCAAGTAAACTTCCTTATAAGAGATATGTTGTATGACCTAATTATTATTATAACATTGGTGCTCTAAAACTCAGTGGGCCTTCCCGTCGACTTAGCACACCCGGATCCCTTCTACGTCCACCCTCGACAGATTTGGGTGCCTGCCCTTTTCACCAACCTTCATCCAGATGCTGCCCTAGGGTGAGATTCTCTCTTCTACCAGCATGGTCTCCTGTCCCATGTCAAAAATCCTAGTTTAGTGAACCGTTTCTGCTTGGGCAATTTGCCGTTGGTCCCTGACTACCGTCGCACTATGGCCCACTAGGGACAGCCTGTACTGACCCATTCTAGTCCACCTGTGCCCTTGGGATGCCTTATGCCCAGATCTGAGAGTTTCTTCTCTCCCCACACATGGGAATGGTGTCCTCATCAAAGCTGCCCATCGAGATGCATTTTGGAGAACCTTAGACCCCTATAGCTAGCTTCTAAATGTATCAACCCTGGCCTCAATATACTGCCCCAGTGATCAGGGGAGCATGAAAACCTCTCCTTTTCGCTATTCCTTTTTCCTCATTCCAAACTCCGTTTCACTCTGGTCTGGATGCTCTCCTATGCTGTGTGACTTACGTATGCAGTGTGTCAGAGCTGGGTGGGAGTGGACTACAACACACACCTGCGCCCACCAATGGCTGCTCTGAAGGAAGCAGCTTTCTCAAGACCACTTCTGAGGTATGTGTGGACCATTTGTTAATTTGGTGTTAAATTCTGCTTAGTGTCTATGTCCTCCGTGTGACTCTGAGTCTCAGCCTCTCTCTTCACATGGACCTGCATGATGCTCACCTTTTCGCACCTCCTGCAGCTAGACTGCAAGCATGCACTCTACCCCTCCCAGATATCTAAACTCTGCTTTACGCTCCTAAAGCCTCTCATGCCTAGGCTCTACTCCCCAACTCCTATGAATCTCTTATCTCTTGTTTCTTTGCACTCTGCTCTCAAAAGAAAACATATATCTTAAGATTATATTGTGAAGTCTTAGGTAAGGATTTATCATTTGTGTATTGGGTATGGTGTTTTTAAACTAAGTTTAACTCTTATTTAGGACATATATATATATGTATGTGTACATAAAACTCTAATTCAAATCCATGTGTATGTGTGTGCATATAACTTGGATGCAACTTTCATTTATCAGTAGAAACACAAATGTGTTTAAATAGCAGCCATGTTGACCACATGACTTACAACCTGCCATGTGACTCCACCATCTTAAGATGGTATAAAGCACCAACCGTAAAGCTTCTTAGTCATATGAACTGCCTAATTTATTATTTTATCTCCTCTTAGACTAAGAAAGCAATAAATCTATTTTAAATTGGTATGAATATTTATAGAAATTCAAAGTTATACTTTTTACAATATATTGTATATGTGATTCAACCCTGGTTCAACATATTCTTTTCATTTTTCTTTTTCTCTTTTTAAGATTTATTTATTATATATACAACGTCTTGCCTGCCTGTGTGCTTGCACTCTAGAAGAGGGCACCAGATCTCATTACAGATGTTTGTGAGTCACTATGTGGTTGCTGGGAATTGAACTCAGGACCTCCAGATGAGCAGCCAGTGCTCTTAACCTCTGAGCCATCTCTCCAACCCTCAACATATTCTTTATGTGAAACTTCAAGGTTATAATGGTCTATTCAGATAAACAAAAGCTAATTAAAAATGTATGTCTAACTACTTACGCCTTTGCTAGTTCTTTGATACATGAATGGATTCTGTTTCTTTCTCCTGCTGCTGGCTGCCTGTGCTCAGGTTCACTTCCAGGATTTCCTGCCTGTGCTCAGGGTTCGCTTCCAGGATTTCCTGCCTGTGCTCAGGGTTCGCTTCCAGGCTTTCTGGCCAATGGATTTGGTATAATAATTTCAAATGTAATTTTAAGGTTGGTTTATACTGTTCCCCTGTATTGCTGACTCTGGAAATGGGTTACTGTTCACCCTTCTCAGACCCAGGCATGTTTTTAAGGTCCCTGGTCAATGGTTAAAACTCAACTTGGGGTTATTGGTGAAAGGTTTTGCTTAGATAATCTTAAACCATGTGACATAATTCCAAAGATAATTTTAAATTGGGGTATATTAATTTTAGGGACATCAGTTATTTGCTATGTTAGAACTTGGTTATTATGCTCTATCTTCATCCTCAAAAGGTTAAAAATCAATGCCTTAAAAATGTTTAGCCTTGTTTTTGCTAATGTTACTAATCTATAATATAACTTTAGATATTGTTAAGCCATAGACTTTTTGTAAACTAAATCATGCAGGAAACTGTTATGCTCTATAATGGTACATCATAAAAAGGTTAAAAAAAATTCCAGACTCTTTATGGACTCTATTATTTTCAAGGCTCTAAACCTAACAGAGATAGAACCTTAATCCCAGTCCTTAAAGATTATTAAGAAATGCAAGTTAATAGTCAGTCATCTTATCAATGATCAAATTCCTTAAGATGCCCAGAAATATATTTGTAGTCATGCTAAGACCCAATGTAAATAATTACAAAATTAAGCTTTATTTAGCCTCCTGTACACATTTTCAAAGTTAAACAGAAAGTAACTAAGAAACAAAGCAAAGTTTATCTGTTTAGATCTACTTGAGATAGTGGTGGCCCTCCAACACTCATCTGCAAAATATGGCATAATTTTAGATAATATTCTGTTTTATGTTTGCCAGGTATAGTTTAGAGCACATAACTAAAGACAGATATGCTAGCCTTCAGGCCTTTCAGAGACCTGCTGAATATGGCATTTAGTATGTTAAAACTCATTATGAGAGACAGAGACTTCAAATCCTAACAGTAACTCCCCAAGGTCTCCAGGAAGATATGGGCACAATGACAGTTGACTTCAACCCTCCATTGTGGTACTCTCTGCACTGGGCAGACTGCCCCAGTATCTAACCCAGAGCTGGGGCCTGGCCTGAACTGTGGATAGACTGGACATCTGGACAGTCATTGTCTCATGTTGCTGAAGAGGCGGTGAGGTCAGCCTCTCCCATGTTCTTCCTCCACAGAAAAAGCCTCTCATCTCTGTGCCTGATGGCCAGACTGCCTGTGCCTGCTTTGACATGGAGAGCCCAGAAACCTGGAACAAGTGTCTGGGTAGTGGACCAGTCTCTGTCATTTTGATTGATAACATAAATTCATTTGGATTGCATTTTATCCTTGTCATGTCTCTGATCACATTGCCGGCTAAGCTAATAGTAGCTTGAGAGATAGAGAACAGGCAATTAGCTCCTTATCCCAAGGTAATCTATGACTATGTAAGTTCATTAGTCCATTCATTAGGTAGTTAAAACTATTAGGTACTAGATCTCTTAGTTTAAAAAAGCAAACAGGTTTGCCTTGCTCGCAGATCTCATGTTAAAAGATGAACAAGCTTCAGATGCCTTCTCAGTCATCTTCACGCTTAAAAATCAGGTTTAAGCCTCATTCTCCTAGAGATGCTACCACTAGGCCTAGACACAGTCTACCTTGTTGCCAGACTCAAAACACAGATCGCAGATGTAACTTTTTACTATTCCTTTGGCTAAAGGACAGAGATTGCTCTCAGCACCCTGCGTCTCATGACAAGTAATTGAAGAAGAAACGTGTAAAGCCTAAAGCCAAGGCCTAAGGGTGCAGAAGCTTAAGTTGTGAGGACCTAGGAAAGTACTTGAGCATCTAAGAAAGTACTTAATATAAAAAGAACGAAAAGTGCTGGAGATTTCTTACTGTTGCTCTGCCAATGTTGTATTGTGGCTGTTTATAGTTTTGATGTTAATCAGGGGAGCTTTGATTTATTAATCTAAGTCTGGTAAAATCATTCCACTATACAATCCACTATCGTAGTTCCCAGGTCAAGATTTTTACATTTTCTTTGGTTTGTCTTTTAAGTCTAGACTTAAAAGTGTTTCTCATTGTGCTAAATTTATATGTATCCAGTCTTCTGGATAGAGGGGGGAAAACCCTCATTCATGATGTATAGACATACTAAAAATCAAAATTAAGTGAGCCCTTGCCCCTTCTGCTTCCCGGAAGGCTTCTGTCTTCCCTGAGTTCACCTTAAAGAGTGCTCATGCTGTTAAGCCAAAATCATTTCCCAAGCCTCCAATATGCTATGACACAAAGATGTGTGTCTACTGCCTTTTTTTATAATGTGCATTTCACTGCAGATTACAAAGACTGGTGATGCTAACATGCTTAAAACTTATCTTCTTTGTAAACTTATAAAAGGATTCTTGTAAGCAACAGGAAATCTACCTCTCAGGTCGAATGGACTCTAGATAAATATGTTCAATAAAAACTTAAGTTTCCCAGCTATTTCCTGTTTCAGAGGATAGGATTCCTCCCCTTTTCCTAGTTTTGGGTCTCCCCTACCCCCAACTACCAAAATCATGGGTCCAAAACCTTCAAATGTACACTTAAAAAGAAATTTCTCCCTAACCTACCTAACTTTGTCTTCTACCCATATATATGTTCCAGTACCCCGTCAGGTCCAGGTGCTTCCTGCATCCAGGACAGTGCCAAAGCAGCTCCCCACAGGTGCTGCAGCCTAACCTCACAGACTGTGTCAGATGGGTCTGTGCTTTCCTTCCGGGCTGCAGTGGTTCTCACAGATCCTGGACAGCAAGTAGAACAGCCTGCTCTTCCTGGACATGGCTGACATTCTGGCTTTTTGCTGAGCTCAGGGAGGAGCCTCAAGAGGAAAGCAATGCTCTCCAAAGCAACCACTTAGTAAATGGGAATCTGTGTATTGATTGAAAATATAGACTCCGAACTTTATAAAAGATCAAGGCCAGAGTGAGCTAGTTGTTTCGTTTAATCCTTGGTGACTTCATAGCTTTTACTTTTCTCTGAGTTTCTCTGGCTACTTCCTAAAGCCCATTGACTCTCTTTTGAGCATCGATGGTAGGTACCTAAACACTTGACTGGTTTGGGTGGCCTTTGTACTAGAGAGTCAATTAACCCTTCAGAGGAGGTACTTAAAAAAAACTTACAAGTGTGTGTTCCTTTTTTCCATTCCTCTTCTATTCACCCATCTACATTTCTTGAAGATGTTGTGGTATGTCATGAATGTGTGAAAATCTTTTATTTTAAAAAAATCATTTAGTGGACTTTCGAAGAGAGGAAACATCCATGACACATGGGTGGTTGGATTGCAAAAGTCTGGGTTTGTTCAGTACCACGTAGGCATTGCCCACGTGAAGTCTATCCCTGGACACTTGTCTTATGAGCACAATGTATAAGGTTTCTGGAGAAGCATCTGCCAGCTGAATGCTAATGGATTCTGTTTGGCATAATGGCTGTTGGTTTTATTTTTGATGGCTCAAATTAATGGAGGAAATATGATGTATTGCAGATTGGCATCATCATCTTATGGAAATATTCAATGTCCATAATGTCTCCAGATATTATGCTTCCTTCCAAGATAATAGAATAAAGTGCTTTTCAAATTAAGAAATGCTTGCATTGTCAATAGGTCATCAAGAAGAAATCTCTATTTCATACTCCCTCAACCTCTGCCCTTTGCTAGGATTTTACAAGGAGAAGTGTTTTTCTCATGTATATAAAGGAGTATTTTAAGCACAAATAAGTTTAGATAATGAGGAGTCCGAGCTATATGACGAGTGCCATGGACCTTGTCTTTCCTCAGGAAAATCAAATGCTCTGTCTGTTAATAGGAAATGTCAAGTGCAGTCTCCACTAGGTCAGACTCTGATGTGAGGTGATCTGCTTGTGTTTAAAGAAAAATTACAACCTGTTGTTTACATGAAGTTCTCAGGTCAGGTGGGTCCAGTCCTGACTCCAACTAGCAACTTGACCATATGTAAGTTACTTAAGCTCTCTGTGGTGGGATGCAGTTGGTAATTTGAATGGCTTTATACATTCATTTAGACTGCCTTGAGCAGACTTCAGCATCTGGTACAGCCTCAATAAATGCTCCTTCTAATCGTTCAGTAACCTTCGAGGCAGGTATGGAATTATTGTCCCATTTCAAGATGAGGAAGCTGAAATTACAGAACAAATCCCAAACCACACCGATGGTGACTGTGGCACAGATTTAAATTCGGTTTTTGTAGCCCTCAACGCCCCTCAAACTTTCCGACAACTAGCTGCTTCCCCCTAGTTGTTTCTGAGGCTGTTGAAGTGAACCTGGCTCATGTCACAGTGCTAAATATACCAGTCATTTCGGAGTCTCATTCATCACATATGCATGTACCTGCTGCAAATGAAGTAGCTATGTTCTACCAAGGTGTAGGGTTGTGAAACACAGCCCATGCAGTCAGAATGGCATGACTTATAACGAGAAGGCCTACAATAATGTTAAACCTTTCCACAAGCACGTGTGACTCTGATATCCCAGAGACTGGGGGTGGGGGGGAGGGAGGAGGGAAATGCCTTGTGGGATAGGGTCCAAAAGCATTCAAGTCTTCCTTGTAGCAGCTCTGCCAGAAGAACTCATCACCCTCTGTGTGCTTGAAAAGACATAACATTTTATTTATGGAATAGCAGAGGAATCAAGAAAGCACTTAGGCCATTATCCTGTACTTGCAAATTTACACAGGAGGGCTGGGTCTTCTCGGGTAGAATTCTGATGAAGCACTGACAAAGCCCAAGCCCTTCACGTGAGGACACTGCCTCTCACCTCCTATGACATCGCTGTTTATCTTCCTACCTGGGCATGCCTGTTCCTCCAGCACTTGGTTGTTGACTTCCTTCCCCTCACAGACTTGGTACTCACTCTCAGGCAAACCTTCCCCATGCATAACTCCAAGAAGCTTTCCTTTGCTGGGGACTTCCAAAGCTAAATTCTCAGTCTGGGTTTTTATCCAGGCCCCAGTTTTTCACATTAACCACTGGCCATGTCGTCTTGACTGTCCCCAGGTAAACCTGAGTGTGCAGTGTGTGCTCTGCTGCATAATCTCTTGTCTTTTCAGCCCACCTGTCTGTTCTGCACACTCCAGGCAAAATAATCTCAAGTGCAAATCTGGACATGTTACGCTCTTATTTACACTTGGGGCCTATTGTGGGTCCTAGAGGTAAAGCCCAGTTTCTCAACATGAATTACAAGGCGCTTTGTAGTAGAGCCCCTGATGTGCTCAGTGTTCTCCATCTCTCTCTTTCTGTACCCACTTCCTTCATGTTTCTCCCCTCCCCATTTCCCATGCCACAATTTAGCCTCTGACTATATTGAACTGTTCGCAGGTCATGGTTTCATTCTATTGTCCTCCAGACCTGTGCTTACTCCACTTCACTTGCCTTAGCTCCCAGCACCCACTTGCCCATGTATTTGCAAATGTAATTATTGGCCTTTCCATAGACTATAACTTCCTTAAGACCAAGATGCTAGCCTCCTATCAAATACATGGTTAGTACATGGGCTGCCATCCACATCTGCAGGAGAGTCATCTGTGTGCTCAACCATAAGGAAAAGTATGTGTATGAACTTGTATTGAACATGTACTTCTTTTTGTTATCATTCCTAAAACATTTAGCATAACTATGTAGCACTGGCAGTATAAGGAATTATTGAGGTTTTAAAGAACATGCATGGCTAGCAGTGTGGCTAAATTGTAGAGCATATGTATAGCATGCTTGACACGCTGGGGTCACTCCAACACTGAAACAAGTAAAACAAAAAAGATCTGCATAGGTCTTCAGCATATGCTACATGGTTTTACATGAGTTCAATATGTATGGATCATCGGTTTGTCCATTGTTGCTGAAGAACAGCCATAGTGTTCTCCTCTCTCTCTCTCTCTCTCTCTCTCTCTCTCTCTCTCTCTCTCTCTCTCTCTCTCTCTCTCTCTCATGTGTATGTATGTATGTATGTATGTATGTATGTATGTATGTATGTATGTATGTATTAAGGTGTGTGTGTGTGTGTGTGTGTGTGTGTGTGTGTGTGTGTGTGTGCCTGTGTACACATTCAAGACTAGGAGAGGGCATCAAGTATCCTATCACTTTTTGTTCCTTTGCTTGAGGCAGGGTCTTTCACTGAGCTGGGGTTGTACTGGTATCAGCCCACTGCAGTGATGTTCCTGTCTCGGCCCCTGCAGGTGCAGGTGTGGACATGCCAGCTTTTAATCTCAGCCCAGGTCTTCATATTTAGCAGCAAATGTTCTCATCCACTGAGCCATCTCTGCGTCTTCAACCTGCTTATACTGTCCATTAATTCTGTTGTTTTGCTCTGTGGAAACCTTTTCATTGGGTGAAGTTGCACTTTGCCCACCCTGTGCTTCTATCTTATATCCAAAAAGTCATTGCTGCAACTTATGTCAAGAAAGTTTCCAGAATATTTTCCAAGAGCAGGGTCTAATAAGAAGAGAGTAAATGCTGGGTGGCAGCAGGACCCTTACACTATCCACTGTGTAAGGGATAGCAGTATACAAAAAGCCCCAAAGCACGTGAGCTACTTTATCATAGTTTCTGCATATGATTCCAGAGTGACAGTGCTCCAGCATTAGCCTGTATTTGTGGGGAGAGGAGCCTGACAGTTCCTACATGATTATGCCAAAGCATCTGAGATGAAGTAAGTGCCATGTCTCTGTCTGGACCTCTCAGAAAGGAAGCTAACTCATGCTGGTAAGGTTTTTCAGTGAACATAAATGGAATAATGATGCAAGGGGAGAGAGGTCCACTGCTCCTCTGTCCCATAAACAGAGGCTACATCGTATAACCGTCAAAGGTCCTTCGGCTTCCGAACCCCTCATGTGTATGACGAGTCCTGCATGTGTGCTTTCAAGGCCTTTGGGAGATTTTTGTGCGTAACATGAACCTAGATGAATGGAGCTGTTGGTGTGAAGGGAGTGTGTATGGTAGTCAGGAGTTGAAAGGAGGAGAACATTTAATAGATGCTTCCAAATTGCCCTCCAGTGTCCCAATTTATAGACTCACCAGTGCTCAATGGGCGCTTTCTTTTCTTTATCACACTTGCCCATGCAGTATTAACAATCAACTCATTATCTGCCAATCTAAAAAATGGTTGGTGTTATTCTTCATAGTGAAGTTAGCATTTTTAATACTTCTATTGGTTGTTATAGTCTTTTGTCACTTCTGTGACCATTTTGAAAATAAAATTTTGAACTTATTATTTTCTTGCTGATTTACAAACATTTGTGATTACTTAGAGTATTAGATCTTGATCCAGCATGACATTTGATTACAGAGGATGCTTTTGTGTTTCAAACTCTTACGTCTACATGAAAGTCCTTCCTATTACAGAGCTACTGATGCTATGTGTAGACTAATGACAGTAAATGGAGATGCTTTACGTGGTTAGAAATTAGAGAAGTGGATATACATGAAATATTTGGGAGTTCAAATAGGTATATTGTGGGAGAAATTGTTACTATTCTACAAACCAAGGAAAATTTCTAAGCCTGGTTTGCAAAAATCTCTGTTGATAGAAATTATTCCTTGTTCTGGCAAAGTGTATGCCACAAATACTTTGCTTTTATTTTTCATAAACAAAAATGCCTTATCCCAAGAGTTTTGTAATGGTTAGCTCAGTTGTCCACTTGACACACCTAGACTTACCCGGCAAGAGCACCTCAGTGAGACATTGTCTACAGCTTAGTTGTCATGTGGACATATCTGTAGGGCGATGTCTTAATGAGCGTAGGAAGACCGTGCCCACTGTGGGCAGTAACATTCCTCAGGCAGGGGTCCTGAACTGTAGAGGAGTGCAGACAGCTGAACACAAGGAAGCATGAGACATGTTTATGCAGTCGTTTCTCCTGCTCCTAGCTGTGGGTGAGGTGTGAAGTCAAGCAGCTTCAGCCTTCTGCTGCTTCATGTCCCTACAATGTATTGTAGACCAAAGAAACCCTTTCTCACTTTAAGCTGCTTTTTATTAGGGTGTCTTGTCACAGGAACAAAAATGAAACTATAACAGTTCTATCCATAGGTTGTGTGTTTTAATGTTACAGGAAACCAATGTTTTTGAGGCACTTCTGAATTTAGCATTGAGGCCAAGTGTTGTAGAGTATTTTTAGAGGAAGCTAGTACATCATTTTATTTCTGAGGGCTTGGTATGTACAATTCTGACACATATTGAGTACAGTGACAATACATTTTAAGTATGTATAAGGTAGACTTGCTATAGACATAGGTATTGTTAGAAAAGAGAATTTTCCAGGTCAGAAGTTATAAATTAGCCCTTTAATATATATGTCCAACAGATGTTTCCCTTAGAGTTTATGAAATATTTTCATCATGAATCTGTTATTTAGATCTCAAATGCTAATGCTAAAAACAAGGTGTTTTTGAAAAGGAGATATGTTTTTGTGATAATGAACAACATTCATGTTAATAATGAAAAACAACAACGTGGCTGTTATTTTCAGACAGAGTCAGTAGGCTCCAGTTGATCACTGGTCTGCCATACACCTTGATGTACTTTATTCATCTGGGTATACAATATAGATTGCTCTTTCCTTGTTTGTGGGCAAATTAAACATATAACAAAATGCACATAAAGAAATTTCTTAATTTTTCATTAATAAATTACAGGTATCATGAAGCTTTTTGGATTTATTGTGGTTTTTTTTTTTTTTTCCTGGTACATTGATTTTTTTGGACATGATAGGAGACCAGAAGTAGTCAGCATTCTTTACAGTATCTTCCAACAACCCATTACTCCAGCTGGTGCAAAAGAAAGTGACTTCAAAGTTATACTTCTTGGAGTTCCACTATTTTGCGCTGTAATTTTTTTAGGTCTTTCTGTACTTTATATTTCTCTAAATCCATTTTTGTTTTTTGTATTTGTTGGAGAGAACTGAGGGAGTCATGAATTGATTTAAATCCTAGAAGAGGAAAAGAAAACACATACACTAAAACAATGCATTGGATCTCCTCCTAACTCCCAAATTTTCTCTTCAGAAGTCCTTCCATAGTTGCTCATTTAATTCAAAGCACATTAAGTTCCATTAAGACATATCTAAAAGTATGCAGATGAATTAGCTCCTAGTGGCTTAATTGGAATCTGGCTTTTGTGTGAACACTGTTCTCTTTCCCCTCTATAAACATACTGGCTAATGAACATAATTCTCTCAAGAGATCTTTAAAATATTTTTTTTCTCTGTAGGTGTTGATAAAGAAAATTATGAGTTAAAAAAATTCTTGTTAGACTTTCCCTCAATTTCTGCTCTATCTGCTCTATCTTTATCCATGCACATCTCGAAGGCAGGGTAAATTTTGAGTCGAAATTTTTATGCATGGGTTGGTGTCCTCCTTACTCTACTAGACTTGTCTAGTTAGAGGGTGTCTTCTTTAGTATGACAGGCCTTGCTACCAGAAGTCTCTGCTAGCGTCCCCCTCATATCCTCCCAGGAGGCTCTGGCCTAGTCCAAGAGCTAACCCACGGGAAAGAGCCACCCACTGATATTATTAATGATACTCTGCTATGCTTGCAGACAGGAGCCCAGCAGAGTTGTCCTCTGACAGACCCCATCCAGCAGCAGTTCAAAACAGATGCTGAGACTCACAGACAAACATTGGGCAATGCACAGGGAGCCTTGTGGGAAAGTGGGGAGAAGGGGAAAAGGGCCTGCAGGTGACCTGAGTTTCACAAGAAGACCAACAGAGCCAACTAACTAGGGCCCTGGGGGGCTTGCTGAGATTGAAGCCCTTAGGCTCCCTCTACGGATGTAGCCATGCAGGCAGCTCAGGTTTCATATGGGTTCTCTAGGAAGTAAGCAGGGACTGTCTCTGAGATGGACTCTTGTGAGCTTTTGATAACTTCCCCAACAGGACTGTCTTGCCAGGCCACAGGAGAAGAGGACAAGCTCAGTCATGAAGCAACTTGATGAGCTGGGGTGGATGAAAAGGGGGTTTCCCTTCTTCTGAGAAATAGGTGAGCAGGAGGTGGGGAGAGGGAGGGAGAGTGGGACTGGGATGTGAGGAGGGATGAGGCTAGGACCAGGATGTACAACCAGGAGCTTACCCCCTTGAAAAGTAATAAGCTTGAAGGAGATAAAGAGTGCCTGCCTGCTGCCGTCTTCCCTCCCGGTGCATCCTGTCTGTCTTACCCATGTGCTCCCTCACGGCCACAGACCTGTCAGGCCACAAGCTCAGACCCTACTATCCGAGGTCTTGCACAGAGCTGCTTCTCAACATCTTTTTATTAAAAGCATAATGGAGTAAACTCCTCATTTGTAGTCTCCCTTTGCTAGAATTCCCACCTAGTAAAATAAAGACGAAGATTGAAGAATTCTCTTCAACTCACCCTAAGCAACAATGAGTATAAATAAACTCCTGAAAATGAGTCAGGAAGAGGGTCCCTTTTCAGAGGTGTCAGTTGAGTTTGGGATATGATTCTTGGACACACAATTCACTGTTTTAACCTGGGGCTTGGGAGCTTCAGATTTCTAGTCAGCACATTCTACTTGTATGCCAGGAGTGCTGTGTGGGACGAGGCACCTCCAGTGCGTCTCTCTGGGGCCAAAATGCTGTGGCATTTACACATATATTTTTCTAAGACCTGGAGGGACACAACACAGCCTGGAGATTTCTCCAATAGAAGAACCTTGTGTTCCTCAGATATGTGACTTGAGGCAGATGGCTGCTCCACAGCCCCTGTTCCTTCTCCTTCTCTTTGACAAGTGAGATGAGCCTTTCAAATCAATCCTCTTTGAAGTCAGCTCAGCTTGACACTGGTGCCTTTAGCCTCTTAAGAAAAGCAGTCATTACAAGGACTCTGCTAATTCATCTTTTCCTCGATTTTAAAGGTCAAGCTGCCAGTCTGACATCTGTCTAGGATCATTATCTGCAGTTCAATGAAGCCAATCGACTTAGTCTCCTAAGTTCATAATAGAGGCACAAGTCAGTTTCTTTGTGAACCCAAGAACTTGCCATTTCACAGGGCTGTTGCTGTTGTTGTTGTTTTTTTGTTTTTTAAGACCAGGTTTCTCTGTATAACCTTGGCTGTCCTGGACTCTTCTTTCTGACCAGGCTGGCCTTGAACTCAGAGAGATCCACCTGCCTCTGCCTCCTGAGTGCTGGCATTAAAGGCATGCACCACCGCACCCAGTTTATTTCACAGTTCTATGGTCCAAAGATCTTAGAAAGTAAACCGTGTCACAGCAATGGCAGGCATGTGAGATGGCCAAGTGGAAATGAAGAACTCTACTCACTCATGAGCCTTTCGGTAATACGCTGGCATCCTACATGGTGTTTAGGGAATCCAGATGAAATGAATGATGATGTCACCAATGACAAGAGTGGCTGAAAACGGAACCCTGGGAGTGGAAAGGACTGCCAGGTGTCCTCTGCTCACCTGATTGGAAGTCATTTTGCATTTTCTCTAATTCACCCCAGATTCGCTTTTCCATTTGGTTCATCTTCTTGGACAGTTTATTCTCTATGGCTTTCACTTTGTTTAGTTCTGCTTCCTGTTTCTGGGAGTTAATAAAATTCTCCAACTTGCTTGAAAGCTGCAGCATTTTTTCTTCCATTTTATTCTCAGACTTTTCCTAGGGGGGGGGAGAGAGAGAGAGAGAGAGAGAGAGAGAGAGAGAGAGAGAGAGAGAGAGAGAGAGAGAGAGAGAGAGAGAGAGAGATCACATGAGGAAACTCTTCAGAAAAGAGAGCAGAGTGGATTATACTTCGGCTTAGAAAAAATGGCTAGTTTCCTGATGGAAAACATGAGCATTGTATGCCTCGAACTGTGCTCTGAAGCGTGAGAGTTAATTCCTATGTTTGGCTTTGCTATTTCTGAACTCTTGTGAATCCACAAGTTCTGTAGAATGGATGCTACTGCTGAAGTGCCTGGAAGGCTTAGAATATCAGTCTGATGTATAAAGAAGTATCACTAAGGAAGATGACAGCTTTTTTGAAGCTTCTTGCATGTGCTCCTAAGTGTTAGAACTAACTTTTTTCCTAGGACCTCACATCTCCATGTGGACCCCAGTGAGTGAGAATGGTGACTCTCCACTCCAGCTGCTCATTATCTATCTTTCCTTCATTCTTCCTTCCTTTCCTTTTTTTCTTTCTTGTTTACAATCTCTTAGGTCATAGCCCACCCCCAGAAGTTCTGACCCAATTGGTCTATGATGGAGCTCAGGAATTAGTAAGCTCACAGGGTGATTTTGCATGTGAGTGAGGTACAGCAACAGCCTTAGAGCTATGAGCTTTTCTGTAGAGAATCAGGGAGGGACTGGACATAAACGCCATGGCTTCTTTGAGTCTATTTCCTGCTCTCTCATCCTCACAGGATGGCCCAGGATCACTTACTACTGCCTATAAGTGATAGAGAGACTCGGGTACCTTTGTAGTTGAAGAACTAGCTTTTATACAGACTTTGGTAAATCACAGCAGTGATAAAGCTGTTGCTTCTGTCCAGCCCTTGGCCTCTACCTCACTCAGCTATGTGTAAACTCAGGTCTTGGCGAGAGACATTGTTCACTGTGTTCCTGGAAGTCCTATTAATGAAGTTCTGAAAATATCTGATTTGCCACAGGCCACCATCATGGCCTCGTGCTGCCCATCTCCGTGGACGTGGGTGCCTGCTTCAGTGGAAAAAGAAGCCCAGGCACAGGCATATTTCTCATGTCAGTCTTCTTCCAAAGACTGAGACATTCTTCTTATGGTCTGATCTTGAAAAGTGTTCTTAAAACTTGGTATCTATGCCAGGCGTGGTGGCTCACACCTTTGATCTCAGCACTCAGGAGGTAGAGACAGGTGGATCTCTGTGAACTCCCAGGCAGCCTAGTGAGTTTCATGCTAAGCAGAGTAACATAGAAAGATCTTGTCTCAAAAACAAAAACAAACAAAACTTCGTATCTACTAATCAATCCTCACATAGGGTAAATTTTTTGTCTGTTCAGAAGTTTTCAAACTATCATGAGGCCAAGTATCATATAGGAAACTTGTCTAGAGCCACAGATTCCTAATGGAGGCCCCCAGAAAATTGATTTGTAGTTTTGGCCTGATAATTTTTGGGGGGGTATTTTTTATTTTTGTTCTTTAAAAGAAAATTTCTTCAAATTATTTTGGTACAGGGAGCACATACTCTCCATGTCTGGAGAGGAGCTTCCTGGATGAAGGGCAGGCAATGTACCCCCACACTGGTGCTAAAATACAAGTGAGTTCCTGTACAGCAGGGACTGCTATTGAGGCTGGGGGCAGCCACTCAGACCTGTCCTGGCCTTTTACACACCCTGAGGTCAGGGACTATGCCACCATGTGACCCTCACGAAATGGTGTAACCTCTTACCAGCTTTTCCTGCACAACCTTCAGACATTCATTTATGTGGCCCAGGTGGTCTTTTCTGTACTTGATAAACTGGTTTTCTGTCCATTTTTGATTGTTTTCAATTTCTTCATACACATTTGTAGAAAGTGAGTTAAGTCTAAGGAAAAATCATTTTAAAAATTAGCTTTAAAAAGATGCCATGAGGGAATGCCTTGCGTGCCTGGACAGGCGCTTATGGGGTATTTTGTGAGGTGAAGGCCCAGTCAGCTGTCCTCTGCGAACCCAAGAATACAATCATACATGCTGTCATATATATTGTAAGCTTTCTGGTAATGTTCTCATACAGAAATGCATTTGTTATCCATGTAGAAAGTTCCTCAAGGCTTGAGGCTCACTTTGCAGTGGAGGTTGACAAGTTTTTTTTGTAAAGAGCCAGACTGTATTTCAATCCCTATAGCCTGAACAAAACACACACACACACACACACACACACATCATAGCTAAGCTCTGAATCTAATTGTGTTTTTGTATACCCAGAGTCAAATTTCACAAAATATTTACAGGTCATACAGTATAATTTTTTTTTTTTTTTACAAACTATTCAAAGGAATAAAATAAAATAAAGTATAAAATGCATCACCATTGGTCAGATTCAGCTGCCCAAGTTTGCTACACTTGTTTTACAAGCTCCTCTATGAGGCAAGGAAGAGAGCAAAGAGGACCAGCGCTGTCAAGCGGAGGAGGGAACCTCAGCGGCAGTGTCTAAGGTGGGGCTTGGGTAGTGTGCCCTGGGGGGAAGCATCAGAAGTGTGCTCTCTGCCGCCAGTGGACCCGTGTGGGTGGACGTGTGCCAGGTTACTCATGTGACAGAACACAGAACCCAAACAACCAACCCTGAAGTAGCAGATGTGCAGAAAGGGGCTGCTGACCTGATAAGCTATAACAGTGTTAAATATCAAAGAACAGAAAACCTTAGCAAATGGGAGTGAATGTTGCTTCAGAGGTTAAAATGTCGGAAGCAGGTGGAATTCATGTAAAAAGTCACTGCAGAGTGGCTGAGTGGAGCAAGGAGGAATCATACTTGATAAGGCAGAGATGAAAAGGAGAGAGAGGGGAAACCTGGAGGCATGTAAGTAGTTCCTAAGATGGCAACTTAAAATTCCCTTTTGGAATAGGTCAAAACATTAGACTGATACACAAATAAATAGCACATGTTGTTTGTCACTGATAATATAGTAATTCACAGTGTATAGTATTGACAAAGCAATAATTGCTGTGTTATTTTTCTGACAAAATTAGGTACAAATTAGTTTGTGGCATTAATCCTCAGAAATCACTTAAGATGTGGGGGACATATCACACACACACACACCACACACACACACACACACACACACACACACATATATATATGGCAGCCATAAAAAGTATTTGGACTCATAATTTAAAAAATAGAACTGCCAGCCAAGTGCATTAGCACACAACCATAATTCTAGCACTTGGCAGCAGAGGCAGGAGGATTGTCCACAAGTTCAAGGCAAGCCTGGTCTACTTATTAAAGTGTAGACTGGGCAGAGCTATGTTGTGAGATTCCATCTCAAAACAGGAGAGAAGAGGTGGAAAGAAAGGGAGAGAAAAAAAAACAACAACCTCAAAACAGGTGCTATAAAACAATTTCTGACTAGACCAGTGGCCGTCAACTGCAGAGGCATTAAGTAATGTACAAAGACAATTTTTGCGATCAGCACAGGGAGGTACTATTGGCACTTAGCGTGCAAAGACTATGAACCCTGCTCATCACCCTCCAGCGGGACACAGCCAAGATCATGCAGTAACGCCCCAGGTGAGCAGCCCTGGCCTGTACCACAAAGACAAGGAATGGGGAAAGTCACTTAATTCAACTCTGATCTTCATCGCATCAAAATTTCCTCACATTCGTTTTTGACCCCTGGAAGAACATGAACTCAGCTTCTGTTCCTGTTCGTAACAGAGTCATGATCCCCAGGCACCCATGCAATGGCAGACAAGTGCTATGTGGACAACACTGTTTGGCCAGCAGCTTCCTCTCCATGGAATGCTTCTTTAGTTGCTCCTGCTCCCAGTCATTCAGACATGCCTGATAACTAGTGACTAATAGAAGCCGCTCTTTATAACAACCCTGAGGAAGCGGACCTTCTACCTCATGTAACATTTGCTTACTTGCCCCATGTCTTCACTGTCCTATATCTGCAAAGCAACTCTTTGAAAGAAAACATTTAACTGGGGGTTTTGTACAGTTTCAGAGGGTTAGGCCGTCCTGATCTGCCAGGTGGCATGGTGGCATACTTGGCACGGGAGCAATAGCTGAGACACATATCATTATCCATAGTCAGAGAGAGAGAGGAGAGAGAGAGAGAGAGAGAGAGAGAGAGAGAGAGAGAGAGAGAGAGGAGAGAGAGAGAGAGAGAGAGAGAGAGAGAGAGAGCGAGGAGAGAGAGAGAGAGAGAGAGAGAGAGAGAGAGATACATACCTTGGGCCTGATGTGGGCTTTTGAAACCTCAAAGCCCATGCCTAGTAACACACTTTCTCCGACTAGACCACACCTTCTAATCCTTCCCAAACAATTCCATTAACTAGAGACCAAGCATCTCAAACAATTGGGCTCTTGGGACATTCTCATTCAAATCACCATCCTCCTTTGTCAAAAAACAAGTGGGCATAGCTTTGCCATTTTATATCTCGGCTCTCTGTTCTATTGCCGTGGTCTGTCTATTTTTTTATGCCAGCACCAAGCTGTCTTTATTATTTTAACTCCATGTGTTACATTTGAGGTTGGGTATTGTAATATTTCAACCATTATTTCTGTTCCTTAGGATTGCTTTGGCTGTTTGCGTTTTGTGGTTCTGTATGAATTCTTGTATTGTTTCCCCTATACCTGTGAAATGTGACATTGGAGTTTTGATAAATTTTCAATTTAAATCTGTTTAACACTGGTTTTGGTAATATAGACATGTGCACAATATTAACTATACCTGCCCAGGTGCATGAAATTGTTTTCCATCATTTAGTATCTTCTGTGGTTTATATTTTCAATATATTAAATTTTTTCTTGTCAAAGTCTTTCAGTTCCTTAGTTAGATATTTCCCAAAGTACTTAATTTTGGGGGGAATATTTTTAATGAAAAAAATTCCATGCAGCTGTGCATGGTGCCACATGCCCATAATCCCAGCACTCAGGAAGGCAGAGGCAGGTGGAACTTTGTGAGTTCAAGGAAAGCCTGGTATACAAAGGAAGTCCTGGACAGCCAAGGCTACACGGAGAAACCTTGCCTCTAACAAAGAATGAAAAAGAAAGAGAGAAAAAATTCTCTCCACCCACCAAAATCCATGCCCTTTCTCCTCCTCTCTAGAAAACAGGTACCAAAACAAACAAACAAACAAACAAACAAACCATAAACCCTCCCATAAGAAACACACACACACATTCCATAAAAAAACAAAACTGGAAACCGTATTATACCAGCAAAAGGCCATCAAAACAAAATGTCCAAACAAAGCAATATGAGTCAAAAGTTCTAAAATAGCAACATTTGTTTTTTATTGGCCTTCTGCTGGGCATGGGGCCTGCGCTTACATGTGCTTAATACACTCAGTAAGTTTTCCCCATTTTTCCTTTGCAAGTGCTTGTCAATTGGACATATTTTCTTGGTTAAGGACCGTGGCTTGTGTCCACTTCCCCTCCCAGTGCTGGGATCCTGTCTGAATTGAACCTGTGCAGGCCCTGGGCACAATGCCATAGCATCTGAGTTCCTGTGTGTGTTGTTCCTGTTGTGTGTGGAAGATACGGTAACCTTGGTGTCTTCCATCCCCTCTGGCTCTTACAATATTTCTACCTCCTTTTCCACATAATTTCCTGACCCCTGAGGTGAGGGGTTTGAGGAAGACATTCCATTAAGGACTGAGTGTTCCAAGGTCTCCACTCTCTGTGCATTGCCCAGTTGTGGGTCTCTGTGTTCGTTCCCATCTTACTGTAGGAGGAAGCTTCTCTGATGATGGATGAATGAGGCACTGATCTATGGGTAATGGAAGCTCTTCCAGAGTCTGGTGATTTGTGGGGAAGCTATTTTTAATAGAATATTTTCCTAACTTTTTTTTTTTTTTTGAGAATAGCTAATTAGTATAGATGGAAGGTAGTTTGTTGTTGTTTTTAAAATACATACTGATTCTGTATCTTGCAACAGCATTACTGCAAAGGTTTATTATAGGGTCCAAGAATTTTCTAGTAGACTCAATAGTATTTCTTAAGTAAAGAACCATGTCCTCTGTAGAGAGGGATACCTTGAGTCCTCGCCTTCCTGTTGTTGTCCCTTGGTGCATTTCCCTTATCTAATTGCTGTGACTAAGACTTTGAGCTACATATCAAATAAGACAGAGGAGAGTGGATGAATAGCTTTGTATCATTTTTGATTTTAGAGAAAATGTTCTCAATTTCTCTCTATTTAACATAATCTTGGGTGCAGGTCTGTAGCCTTTATTATTTTGAGGTACATTCTATCTATATCTCCCATATCCAGAAATTTTATCACAGAGGCATGTTAAACTTTGTCAAATTCCCTCTTAGCATCAATTGAAATAATTGTGTGGTTTTTGTCCTTGGGGTTATTTATATGGTGTGTTACATTTATTGACTTACGTGTGTTAAGCCAATCTTGCCTTTCTGGGATATAATCTTCTTTGTGTGTTTCTGAATTCTTGATGTGTTCATCAAAGAAATTGGTCTGGACCCAAAGCCTACATCTGCCGGGGAAATGAGTGGACGGACTGAGATGGATCCACTCTCTCCTGCTCCCCCAGATGCAATCCGCCAGTTTCACTCCAGCTCTGTAGCAGAAAGCCAGCCGTGGTCTGTCTTCCTTTCCTCTCCGACTCCACCCCGAGCAGATCACAAAAATCTTCTCCCCCTAGCCTTCTGTCCACCAACTCATTCCATTATCCCAGTCTCCTACGCCAGCTGGCATTCCCCGAGAACACATCTTCTGAGCAGGCCAGGCAGACAGGTAAGGCAAGTAAAGACCTTTACCATCCTCCACATTCAAATCCAATCCTCCAGTCTCATTCCTAGCTCTGCAACAGACTATCAACTGCAGCTTCCTTGCCCCTCTGCCCGCATCTCCTGTAGATCCCACAGACCATCCCCTCCTAACCCCGCCCACTCCTTGCTCTGTATCGCGCCGGCACTGCGCCTCCAGCTCCAGCAGGCAACCCTGTTAACTCATAGGCCCCTCCTGCTAGGAAACCAGGTAGGCTGACTACCGGTCTCCTTTTCTCCCTGTTTCCCCAAATCCAGTCCCCCACGCTCATCCCCAGCTCTGCAGCAGAACATTTATGGCAGTCTGCCCTGACCGTCTGTCCCCATCTTCTGTGGATCCCAAAGATCTTTCCCTTCTAACCTCCTTCCCCCACTTGTTGCTTTGTCCCAGACCGCAACCCCAGCAGGCAGCCCCTGCTAACTCAAGGGATGGGATGCACTGGTCAGGGAAATAGATTGATAGCAGATCTCCACCCCTTGATCCAATCCTCCTAGTCTCTCCCCTGCTCTATAATAGAAAACCTAATGCAGTCTCCTTTTCCTTCTGATGCGTCCCCAGTGGATCACAAACAACTTCTCACCCAACCTTTCTTCCTAATTCATACCAGTAATCCCACCCACAACATCAGCAGGCACTCCTTTTGAACACAGCACTGGAGCAGGCCAGGAAAAAAGGCAAAACAGCCATCATCATTTCATTTACATCTCCGAAAATCCAGAGAGGAAGTGAAAATCAAGGAACAAAAAAGCCATACAACAAAGACAAATCCAGAAACCAGCCACTAGACCTATAATCATCTTAAATCCAGCTGCCTAGATACCAGCTTTAAAAAGACAACCAATAACAGTCAGGGCAATATGTTTCCACTAGAGCCCCACTGTCTAACCAAAACAGGCCCTGTTTATTCCAACTGTATGAAGATGATAGAGGTCCGTAAGGAGGAAATGAATAAATCCCTTTAATAAATATAGGAAAACGCAAACATCTGGGGGGAAATGAATAAATCCCTTAAAGAAACCCAAGAAAGCACAAACAGTGGAAGGAAAGAAATAAAATTGCTCAAGACCCAAAATTGGAAGTAGAATCAATAAAGAAAACACAAACTGAGAGAATCCTGGAAATGAAAAAAAATTAGGAATTTGAATTGGAACCACAGAGCAAGCTTCACCAACAGATTACAAGGAATAAAACCAAAGAATCTTGGGCACTGAAGAAATGATAGAAGAAATGGATACATCCATCAGTGAAAATATTAAATGTAAAAAATAACCTGTCAAAAATCTGGGAAACTATGAAAAAAACCAAACCTATAAATAATAGGATATGAATAACAGGAAGGAGAAGAATCCCAACTCAAAGTCCCAGAAAATATTTTCTTTTTTTTTTTTTTAATTTTATTTTTATTTTTTTATTTTTTCCCCAGAAAATATTTTCAACAAAATCATAGAAGAAAATTTTCCTAACCTAAAGATGCCTGTAAAGATACAAGAAGTATACACAACACCAAATAGAGTGGACTAAAAAAAACAAAACAAACAAAAAACAAAAACAAAAAACAAAACCCTAACCAAATAATACTCAAAACACTAAATATACAGACAAAGAAATAATATTAAAAGGCACAAAGGGAGGGCTGGTGAGATGGCTCAGAGGTTAAGGGCACTGACTACTCTTCCAGAGGCCCTGAGTTCAGGTCCCAGCAACCACATGGTAGCTCACAACCATCTATAATGAGATC